>NW_024070212.1:42611106-43211106 GCF_014754425.2 Oryx dammah
GACGTCTTATTCTCTCAGTTTTGGGGACTCGGACTCTGGGCATAACACGCCTTATTATATACCAGAAAAAAGCTATAGTTGTTAGGATTCACACCTGGAAGAATGAATTGGCTTACTGGGGTCTGGAGAAAAGATCAAAAAAGGGAAGCTGCATTGTCAGTTACATTTAACCCAGCTGGAGTCTTCTCTGGATGGTTTGCATTCACTCAGACCAAAAAGAATCTTTTTGTTCAGACTGCTTTTCTCTCATGAGGAGAGCCAGATGAGTGATCCAATAGGAAGATGAAGTAAACTTTTATGTATTAAGAGATTGTTGTTGATCAGAATAACTACACTTGGCCACGTGAATTTTCATATCTTTCAATTTCAGTATACAATTCGTGGAAACAAAAGACAAGAAATTAAACACACACACAATGAAACATGAATCACAGTACTGTGGACTACATGCATCCCAATACTTAACATATTATATCTTAATTGGGAGATGTGACAGTATAGTAAAAAGTACATCCACCTTGATATCACTGTGCCACCTCTAATACTAGTTGTTTGACATTGGCAAGTTACTGTAAAACTCACTTCTTTTACTTGTAAAATGGGCATAATAATAAGAAGTTTTTCATTGTTCAGCCTTGAGAAGCTTGGAATTGGTGCCAAGCAAAAAGTTGGACACAGCTGAGCAACTGACCGCACACAGCACGGAAGTAGATAGCAGTTTTCAGGGGTTTTTTTTGTTTGTTTGTTTTTCTGTTTAACTTGATTGAGATTCTTTCCCATATCAATTCATCAATTTCTAAGCCTTTGGGGTCAAAGAGGTCATTGCACTAATCTTTCAGGATTTGTGTGGTTTATCCCTACTGTCTTTCTGATGTACCCCTTCCTTATGTTTCAGATTGGATCTGGTTAAAACAAGTCAAAGACCCTGATCTCTAGAATTTAGTAGGGTAAGAGAGCCAATTTTTGTGGCCTGTGCAGCTTGATTGAGGGATATCTGAGAGGATGTTATGCTTTATTTCCCAATTTAGGGTTTTTGTTGGATTTTAAATAATCCCTAATGATAGCAGTAAATATTAGAAACCCAGAGGAAAGGATGATAAAACCAATCAATTTCCAGATGAACATATGAATGAGAACAAAAGTCTTGCTATCTAAGAAATATATATATTTTTAAGCAAAGTTGAAGGGAAAACTCAATGAAACAATCACAAAAGCAAACGCCTCCAAACTCCAAACCTATAGAATTTGATCTTCCATTTCAGTGAAGTCTCTGAAAATCTGCCTCCTTTCCAAAGAATCTCAGTGTCTCTAGTGAAAATTTACCAACAAATATGAAGTCCTATTCATGACAATATGGTTTGTTCTATTCAGTCCATCTTTAAATAGCACTTAAAAAGGAAATGATAGATGCTAATTAAGAGAGAAAGAATTCTTTAAGGAAACCAGGATTGTGAAGAAACACACTTGGGCTTAAACAGCCATTGTACCCATACAAGTTTCAGTTTCAGGAAGGAGAGAGTGTTCATAAGATATGGTGTTGACAAAGAAACACTTTAAAACACTCTACTATTTGAATTTGAGTCCCTAACTCCTATGTTCCTATCCTATGCTCCTATCTATAGGAGTCCCTAACTCCTGTAAGAGGCAGTGATCAAGACCATCCTCAAGAAAAAGAAATGCAAAAAGGCAAAATGATTGTCTGAGGAGGCCTTACAAATAGCCAAGAAAAGAAGAGAAGCTAAAGGCAAGGGAGAAAAGGAAAGACATACTCTTTTGAATGCAGAGTTCCAAAGAATAGCAAGGAGAGATAAGAAAGTCATCCTCAGTGATCATTGCAAAGAAATAGAGAAAAAATAATAGAATAGGAAAGACTAGAGATCTCTTCAAGAAATTTAGAGATACCAAGGGAATATTTCATGCAAAGATGGGCTCAATAAAGGACAGAAATGGTATGGACTTAACAGAAGCACAAGGTATTAAGATGAGGTGGCAAGAATACACAGAAGAACTATACAAGAAAAGATCAGCATGACCCAGATAATCACGATGGTGTGACCACTCACTTAGAGCCAGACATCCTGGAATGCAAAGTCAAGTGGGCCTTAGGAAGCATAACTATAAGCAAACCTAGTGGAGATGATGGAATTCCAGTTGAGCTCTTTCAAATCCTAAAAGATGATGCTGTGAAAGTGCTGCTCTCAATATGCCAGCAAATTTGGAAAACTTGGCAGTGGTCACAGGACTGAAAAAGCTCAGTTTTCATTCCAATCCCAAAGAAAGGCAATGCCAAAGAATGTTCAAACTACCACACAATTGCATTCACCTCACATGTTAACAAAGTAATGCTCAAAATTCTCCAAGACAGGCTTCAACAATACATGAACCATGAACTTCCAGATGTTCAAGTTGGATTTAGAAAAGGCAGAGGCCAACATCCATTCGATCATCAAAAAGCAAAAGAGTTCCAGAAAAACATCTACTTCTTCTTTATTGACTATGCCAAAGCCTTTAACTATGTGGATCACAACCAACTGTGGAATATTCTTCAAGAGATGGGAATACCAGGCCACCTGCATGAGAAATCTTTATGCAGGTCGAGAAGCAACAGTTAGAAGTGGACATGGAAAAACAGACTGGTTCCAAATCAGGAAAGGAGTATGTCAAGGCTGTATATTGTCACCCTGCTTATTTAACTTATATGGAGAGTACATCATACAAAATGCCAGGCTGGATGAAGCATAAACTGGAATTAAGATTGCCGAGAGAAATATAGATAACCTCAGATATGCAGATGACACCACCCTTATACCAGAAAGTGAAGAAGAACTAAAGAGCCTCTTGATGAAAGTGAAAGAGGAAAGTGAAAAAAATTGGCTAAGATCATGGCATCTGGTCCCATCTCTTCATGGCAAGTAAATGGGGAAACAATGGAAACTGAGAGACTTTATTTCCTTGCGCTCCAAAATCACTGCAGATGGTGACTGCAGCCATGAAATTAAAAGATCCTTGCTCCTTGAAAGAAAAGCTATACCAATCTAAACAGCATATTAAAAGGCAGAGACATACTCATTTGAATGCAGAATTCTGAAGAACAGCAAACAGAGATAAGAAAGCCATTCTCAGAGATCATTGCAAAGAAATAGAGGAAAATAATAGAATGGGAAAGAATAGAATGCCAACAAAGGTCTGTCTAGTCAAAGCTATGGTTCTCCAGTAGTCATGTATGATTATGATAATTGGACCATGAAGAAGGCTGAATACCCAAGAATTGATGCTTTTGAACTGTGGTGTTGGAGAAGCCTCTTGAGAGTCCCTTGGACTGCAAGGAGATCAAACAAGTCGATAGTAAAGGAAATCAATCCTGAATATTCATTACAAGGACTGATGCTGAAGCTGAAATTCAGATAATTTGGCCATCTGATGAGAATAGCCAGCTCATTATAAAAGACCCTGCTCCTGGGAAAGATTGAAGGCAGGAGGAGAAGGGGACGACAGAGGATGAGATGGTTGGATGGTATCACCGACACAAGGGACATGAGTTTGAGAAAACTCTGGGAGGTGGTGATGAACAGGGAAGCCTGGTGTGCTGCAGTCCATGGAATCACAAAGAGTTAGACACTTCTGAGCAACTGAAATGAACTGAACTGAACTCCTTTCAGTTTTCTGAAGAGTTAACATTTTTGTCAAAGAGAATGAGGACCATTAACAATTCAGTGGCCTCCTCTGCCCTCACCAAGTCTTACATCTTATTCTCTAATAGGAAAGAAAAAAGAATCCAGGACACACACCCCCAAGGGAAAAGAAAAAACACTGACCCTACGTCTAAAGTGAGCTGTCCCAGGCCATCCTCTCCAAGACTTCTTATACAGTGCAGTTACAGTTGTCCCAAATTTGCATCACCTCACCAATTGTGATTGTGAAAAAAATTCCTGTAAGTAGTCAGTGGATGGAAGCGTAAAGAAAGGGTACTAGCTGACTAGACTGCCTTTCAAAAAGGAGCAATGCTGACCTTATTTCTATATCAACTCCAGGCAAGACCTACATCTAGAAAGAGATTTAGGCCCTCAAATTTAATTGATTTCTTCTTTGGAAAATATCTATAATATATAATAGATCTCCATTTTCAATTCCATGTTATATCTTCATTTTTTTTTTATTTCTGTACTCTAGAAAAGCATATAAATTTTTTCTGTCAATCAGAGTTGCCATCTTATAGTTTCAGTTCTGCAGTTTATGACCTCAACAATGGACTTACGCTGTTCATATTTCATCTTAAGATTTTGGGTATTTTGAAGTTATTTTAGTCTACTTACATTAACTTAGAAATCATTTATGAAATTCTCAGTTTACTGCACTCACATGGTTCTTCACCAATCTTAATTGTGAGACTAAATAGTTATTGTAGGCAATTATTTAAAATTTGTTAATGACAAACTGATGTTACTTGCCAAAGTTACAATATATGATTTTAATTTAAGTGGACAAAAAGGAATTTCATAACTCTTGCTGTCTCAATATGACGTCTTTACAGTACAAAAATATTAAATGAGATAAGAGAAAATCTCCCAGAATGTAGAGCACAAAGACAAAATTATAAAAAATGTAAAAGGGAGTGATGAGACATGGAAAATTAAATAAGAAGGTCAAACATACACTAAAAAGCATTTCTAAGAAGATAGGAGAGATATTAGTCAATGAAATAATACAAGAGTTTTTGCCAGAGACAAGGAAAAACATAAATCCTAAGATTAAAAGTGTCAAGCAGTATAAGTGAAAGATTCATACCTCGGCATATACTCCTAAGTTTTCTAAAACCAGGAACAAAGAGCAGATTCTAAAAGCCTACAAGAAGGAAAAAAAAATGACTACATGGAAGTGAGAAATGGATTTGCACCATGTTTTTCAGCAACAACAATGGCTGATAAAAGGCAGTGGAATATGCTTCACTGAAAAAGTTTAATAATATTCGGGAAATGAAATTTACACAAGAGTGAGCATAAAATTTTAATATCTAACTTAGATAAGCATCAGCTTCAAGGCAATGCTTTCAGCTGAGTTCCTAATGAACAATTTACTTTACTGTTACTAGGTAGTAAATGAAATTACCTAACTTGCTTGAGTATGCCAGAAAAAAGGTAGCTACATAGATAATACATGGACTGTAGCTTAGCTGGAAGATTAACACTCCCTCACCAAGAACTCAGATCAAACTGGGGAAAGACCAAGAGTGGCTACATCACAAAACCTATTCTCAGTTAAGTATGAATGAGAAAATTGGGAGAAAGCACATCTTGCCACAGATTTTCTGTATGGAAATCATCAAGTTACAAAAATTTTAATCATCTCAATCCAAGGTGACATACACCATGAGATGATTAAGAATGAGACTGATAGAGCACATAAGAAGAAGATGAACAAGAAAGTCAGAACATTTCCAAATTTTGAGGATCCCAAGTAATCTGGGTAGAGCTTCCCTTAGAACTCTGAGTAGAATGATGGATGCTAAATAATTCATGATTATTAATAACATAATGTGCAATAAACTTATTAGTTTATATTCTGTATGCATTGAAGAAGCCTGGGAGAATATATACCAAAATGCTAATAAAGAATTATCTTTAAACAGTAAAATTATTAATTATTTTTGCTTTCTTCTTTGCATGTTTTTATAAAGAGAATTGGGACTTCCCTGGTGCCTCAGCTGGTAAAAAATCCACCTGCAATCTGGGAGACCTGGTTTTGATCCCTGGGTTAGGAAAATCCCCTAAAGATGGGAAAAGCAATCCACTCCAGTATTTTTGCCTGCAGAATTCCATGGGCTGTACAGTCTATGGGGTTGCAAAGAGTCAGACACAACTGAGTGACTTTTATAAAGAGAATTAAATAATTTTATACTCAGAAAAAATAAATCAACTTTTCAGTTGATAAAATAGAAATTAGAACCATTTTAATAATGGCAAAACTATACTATGCAAATTCAGGCTGCCACGATTAGTACACTGCTTAATATATCTAGAAGAACTAAGACTTGACCAGTTTGTTCAAAAGAAAGCTGAAGTGATCAGTGACAAATTTAGTGCTTTTTTTTATCTTTGCAAACTTAGGTAGCTAAGTTTATCTCGCAGTTTATGTTCCTATTGAGAAAAAATGTAATAACATGTTTATGACCACAGCTCTTATATAGCCAGTAAGACTTTCTGATTCACTGTAAAGCACCCACTCTATATTGCTGGACATCAGCCACACTATTTCGCTTTTTTGGCTGGACTGTTGAATCCATGCAAAGCCTAAAGAAATGGCTAGAATCTCCAGTAGGGTCTTGTCTGAAATCTCTGGTTCACAGATTCGGAATTAAACTCTGCAAAGAAAACAAAAATCCATCTATTCATTCAGGCAAAGATTACTGATTCCCCAGTCTTCTACATGTAAATAGAAGTTTCAGCAGGGCACATCTCCCAGACACTCACGCAGGTAGGTGTGGCCTTTTTTTGCTGTGTTCTGGTCAATACGGAAGTGATATGCACCTGTCTTCTGGGGGAGAGGACATCCTTCTACTCTCTGCCTCGTCGTGTTTCCTAGAAAGCAGACCACGGTGAAAATGAGTTGTATGTGACTATGTAGTGGATGAGGAAAATGCCTAGACAGCAGAGCAACATGATAGAAGGAGCCTGGCTCTTCAGCATTATGTAGCTGCCTTATCTGCCCCACACCATGTATGCCTGGACTATTATTAAGTGTGAAATTATTTTTTTCAAATAAACTGTATTGCTTTATTTATTTTTGTATCTAGATTTTAAAAAATTATTGGAGTACAGTTGCTTTACAATTTAGTTCTTAGTATTAGTTTCTATTATACAGCAAAGAGAGTCAACTCTATGTATACATATTTCCCCTCCTTGGAGCTGCTTCCCATTCAGGTCAGCACAGAGCATTGAGCACTGCTGTATAGTTCCCTGTGCTACACAGCAGGTTCTCGTTAGTTGTCTGTTCTATACACAGGAGAAATAGTGTACATGTGTTAATCTCAGTGTCCCAATTCATCTCACCCACTCTCCCCTTTCCCCCTTGGTATCCATACTTTTTCTGTATATCTGTTTCTTTTTCTGCTTTGTAAATAAGATCATCTGTACCAATTTTTTTTTCAGATTTCACATATATGCATTAGTGTACAGTATTTGTTTTTCTCTTTCCGACTTACTTCACTCTTTAGGGGGGAAATACATTCTTTTTAAGAATACTGTGATTTTAGCCCTCTATTACAACATCTGAAAAGTATCCTAAAGCATTTAAAACCTGAGGTCATGAGGGAATTGTTTATCTGTGGGATGGTCGGTTTAAACATGCATTCAAGAACTCAGTCAGTAGCTTTTTTATATGTGCTACTCCCGCACTTGCTAGAAAATTGCCATATTCACTTATTATTTCAAAGTAGCACAAACCTCATTATTTAATAGTCAAGATTAGAGCTTGATAAAGAGGAGATATTTTCATATTCATATGTTGTTTTTTTCTCTTTCTCACTCTCTTTCTTCAAGAAAATGCATATAAGCTACCAATTAAATTACTATGGGTTGGTGAAAAGATAATTTCACCAAATATTCCCTGAAGTTAGACATAACCCATTACAACAGTACCCAAAGGCGCACAAAGTTATTGGCATTATGGATGATTTTAATATCATTTAGTGAAATTCTTCAATAGAAGTTACAATTGATAATCAGTGAAGTTATTTTCTTGTACAGGGTGAACTCATATTTATGCACTGCTTGAGTCATAAAGGGACAATTACTGTAAATCAATTAATACAGAATAAGGTATTAAAGCAATATATAAATGCCAATAAAATGTAGAATCATATTGTAGGGAACTCTGGCAATAACAGAATAGCATTGGTACAACTTAATTACATTAATTTTGCTTTAAAAATATCTGAATTTTTCTGCAGATATTTAATACTTCAAGAACACAATAATATTACAAAAGTAGCAATAATGTCCAATCCACTCTTAATTATTCACACTGATGATGAATAGATACATTGAAGTTAAGCCAAATTTCTGATTGTCCTTAAATCATTTCTAATAAATGTGTTACGTGGTTTCAGAGATAGAAAATACAACAGATTTACCTTCCTAATTATGTTTTTCTGATACTAATATTAATTAGCATTCCATTGTACCCACCAGGAAAATTATTACAGACTTTAAATTTGTTACAGTTAAGGCATATTGAAATTCATTAGACTTTTCTATGTATATTAAATTTTTTTAATTTGCCCAGATGAGAAAAAAAACTTCCAAAATAACTTACATTTGAATAATTCTTTCAACTTTTCAATCTCTTTTATAGCTATATAAAAGACTTTCCAAGATTGTATAGCTAATTACAGATCTTAAGATCTCCCCTCCAAAAAATGTAATCTTTTCTTACCACAAAACTGCTACTTGGATACCATCTAGTCCTGGTGGCTCAGACAGTAAAGTGTCTGTCTACAATGTGGGAGACACGGATTCCATCACTGGGTTGGGAAGATCCCCTGGAGAAAGAAATGGCAATCCACTCCAGGACTATGGCCTGGAAAATCCCATGGACAGAGGAGCTGGGTAGGCTACAGCCCATGGGGTTGCAAAGAGTCGGACATGACTTCACTTTCACTAGTCCCAACTATCAGTTCAGTTCAGTTCAGTCGCTCAGTCGTGTCCGACTCTGTGACCCCATGAATCGCAGCATGCCAGGCCTCCCTGTCCATCACCAACTCCCGGAGTTCACTCAGACTCACGTCCATAGAGTCCGTGATGCCATCCAGCCATCTCATCCTCTTTCATTCCCTTCTCCTCCTGCTCCCAATCCCTCCCAGCATCAGACTCTTTTCCAATGAGTCAGCTCTTCACATGAGGTGGCCAAAGTACTGGAGTTTCAGCTTTAGCATCATTCCTTCCAAAGAATTCCCAGGGCTGATCTCCTTTAGAATGGACTGGTTGGATCTCCTTGTAGTCCAAGGGACTCTCAAGAGTCTTCTCCAACATCACAGTTCAAAAGCATCAATTCTTCAGCACTCAGCTTTCTTCACAGTCCAACTCTCACATCCATACATGACCACTGGAAAACCCATAGCCTTGATATATAGCTAAATAAGGATTGAATTTAAAATAGTATATGAGACTCCAATCTAATACCTTGTTAGCTATTACCTAGTGTATTAGCTTGCTAGAGCTGTGTAGCTCTTATGACAAAAGTTTACTTTCTCACACTTCTAGAGGCTAGAAGTCTAAGTTCAAAGTGTTGGCAGTGAAAATTTACTCTTGGCTAGATGGTCATTGCTCTCCACATCATCAGATGTCTTTTCTGTGTGTCTGTGTCCTAAAACTTCTTTTCTTATAAGGATACCAGCTGTATTGGATTAGGTTCTACTCTAATGATGTTATTTTAACTTAATTAGCTTTTTAAAGCCCTAGGTCCAAATACAGTCATATTATGAGGTAGTAGTAGGTTAGGACTTCCACTCCGCTCATAACATCTGAAAAATATAATTTCCTTTCTTCCTATCACAAAGATCTCAGGTATAGTTTCAGAGACAGAAGGTTATGCTCCATCTGCTTCACTGGGATCTGAGGACTATAGTTCAGTTCAATTCAGTCACTCAGTCGTGTCCGACTCTTTGCGACCCCATGAATCGCAGCATGCCAGACCTCCCTGTCCATTACCAACTCCCGGAGTTCACTCAGACTCACGTCCATCCAGTCCGTGATGCCATCCAACCATCTCATCTTCTGTCATCCCCTTCTCCTCCTGCCCCCAATCCCTCCCAGCATCAAAGTCTTTTCCAATGAGTCAACTCTTCGCATGAGGTGGCCAAAGTACTGGAGTTTCAGCTTCAGCATCATTCCTTCCAAAGAAATCCCAGGGCTTATCTCCTTCAGAATGGACTGGTTGGATCTCCTTACAGTCCAAGGGACTCTCAAGAGTCTTCTCCAACACCACAGTTCAAAAGCATCAATTCTTCAGCACTCAGCCTTCTTCACAGTCCAACTCTCACATCCAAACATGACCACAGGAAAAACTATAGCCTTGACTAGACGGACCTTAGTTGGCAAAGTAATATCTCTGCTTTTGAATATGCTATCTAGGTTGGTCATAACTTTTCTTCCAAGGAGTATGTGTCTTTTAATTTCATGGCTGCAATTACCATCTGCAGTGATTTTGGAGCCCAAAAATATAAATTCTGCCACTGTTTCCCCATCTATTTCCCATGAAGTGATGGGACCAGATGCCATGATCTTCGTTTTCTGAATATTGAGCTTTAAGCCACTTTTTCACTGTCCTCTTTCACTTTCATCAAGAGGCTTTTTAGTTCCTCTTCACTTTCTGCCATAAGGGTGGTGTCATCTGCATATTTGAGGTTACTGATATTTCTCCTGGTAATCTTGATTGCAGCTTGTGTTTCTTCCAGTCCAGCGTTTCTCATGATGTACTCTGCATATAAGTTAAATAAGCAGGGTGACAATATACAGCCTTGACGTACTCCTTTTCCAGGTCACATATCCAGAACCTGTTTGGAGCGGACAACACTGACTGTCTTCTTCATACATAGTATTTCACATGCTATTTCATTCGATCCTCAAAACAAATGTGCAGTAGGTTATTATTACTACAGTCATGAAATAGATGAAAAAAATGAGGACTGTCAGAGCTAAATGGCTTGTACAGTGTTACATACTGACTGACAAAGTCATAATTCAAGCAGAGTACTGAGACCATACCACCTGCAAGGAATTAACTAACCAAATTCCCATCTTTGTCCCTTCTTGTCTTTCATTTATTACTTTCATTTTGGTTTAGGGTGCCCTAATGATTTTTTTAAATGCTATAAAATTAGTGCTATAAATGATATAAAATTAGTTCTTCATTACCTCTACCATAGTTTGGCCTCAGGTCAAGCAGGGAGAGAACACAGCCCTGCCCATCAATAGAAAATTGGATTCAAGGTTTACTGAGCATGGCCCCACCCATCAAAACAAAACCCAGTTTCCCCCCCCAGTCAGTCTCTCCCATCAGGAAGCTTCCACAAGCCTCTTATCCTTATTCATCAGAGGGAAGACAGAATGAAAATCACAACCACAGGAAACTAACCAAACTGATCACATGGACCACATAGACATTGAAGTCTCTCGGTCATGTCCAACTCTTTGTGACCCCATGGACTGTGGCCTACCAGGCTTCTCTGTCCATGGAATTTTCCAGGCAAGAGTACTGGAGTGGGTTGCCATTTCCTTCTCCAGGAGATCGTCCTAACCCAGGGATCAAACCCGGGTCTCCCACATTGTAGGCAGATGCTTTACCATCTGAGCCACCAGGGAAGTCCCCACATGGACCACAGCCTTGTCTAACTCAATGAAACTGTGAGCCATGCCCTGTAGGGCCACCCAAGATGGACAGGTCATGGTGGACAGTTCTGGCAAAAGACAGTCCACTGGTGAAGACAATGGCAAATCAGTTCAATATTCTTGTCTTGAGAGCCCCATGAACAGCATGAAAAGACATAAAGATAGGACACTGAAAAATGAATTCCCCAGGTTGGTAGGTGGCCAGTACGCTGCTGGAGATCAGTGGAGAAATAACTCCAGAAAGAAGAAAGAGATGGGCCAAAAGCAAAAACAACACTCAGCTGTGGATGTGACTGGTAATGGAAGTAAAGTCCAATGCTGTACTGAGCAATATTGCATAGGAACCTGGAATGTTATCTCCATGAATCAAGGCAAATTGGAAGGGTCAAACAGGAGAAGGCATGAGTGAACATTGACATTTTAGGAATCAGTGACCTAAAATGGACTGGAATGGGTGAGTTTAACTTAGATGACCATTATATCTTCTACTGTGGGCAAGAGTCCCTAAGAAGAAATGGAGTAGCCCTCATAGTCAACAAAAGAGTCTGAAATGCAGTACTTGGATGCAGTCTCAAATATGCCAGAATGATCTCTGTACATTTCCATGGTAAACCATTAAATATCACAGTAATCCAAGTCTATGCCCTGACCAGTAATGCTGAAGAAGCTGAAGGTGAATGGTTCTATGAAGACCTACAAGACCTTCTAGAACTAACACTCAAAAAAGTTGTCCTTTTCATTATAGGGGACTGGAATGCAAAAGTAGGAAGTCAAGAGCTACCTGGAGTAACAATCAAATTTGGCCTTGGAGTACAAAATGAAACAGGTCAAAAACTAACAGAGATTTGCCAAGAGAACACACTGGTCATAGTAAACATCCTCTTCCAACAACACAAAACTCTACACACAGACATCACCGATGGTCAATACTGAAATGAGACTGATTATATTCTTTGCAACCAAAGATGGAGAAGCTCTATACAGTCAGCAAAAACAAGATTGAGAGCTGACTGTGGCTCAGATCATGAATTCCTTATTGCCAAATTCAGACTTAAATTGAAGAAAGTAGGAAAACCACTAGACCATACAGGTATGACCTAAATCAAATCCCTTATGATTATACAGTGGAAGTCACAAATAGATTCAAGGGATTAGATCTGATAGACAAAGTACCTGAAGAACTATGGACAGATGTTCAAGACATTGTATAGGAGGTAGTGAACAAGACGATCCCCAAGAAAAGGAAATGCAAAAAGACAAAATAGTTGTCTTACAAATAGCTGAGGGAAAAAAAGAAGATAAAAGAAAAGGAGAAAAGGAAAGATAAACTCATTTGAATGCAGAGTTACAAATAATAGGAAGGAGAGACAACAAAGGCTTCTTCAGTGATCAATGCAAAAAAATAGAGGAAAATAATAGAATGGGAAAGACAAAAGATCTCTTCAAGAAAATTAGAGATACCAAGGGAATATTTCATGCAAAGATGGGCACAATAGAGACAGAAATGGCATGGACCTAAAAGAAGCCAAAGATATTAAGATGAGGTGGTAAGAATACACAGACGAACTGTACAAAAAAGATCTTCATGACCCAGATAACCATGACGGTGTGATCACTCACTTAGATCCAGACATCCTGGAGTGCAAAGTCAATTGGGCCTTAGAAAGTATCACTACAAACAAAGCTAGTGGAGGTGATGGAATTCCAGTTGAGCTATTTCAAATCCTAAAAGATGATGCTGTGAAAGTGCTGCACTCAATATGCCAGCAAATTTGGAAAACTCATCAGTGGCCCCAGGACTGGAAAATGTCAGTTTTCATTCCAATCCCAAAGAAGAGCAAAGCCAAAGAATGTTCAAACTACTGCACAACTACACTCATCTCACACACTAGTAAAGTAATGTTCTAAATTCTCCAGGTCAGTCTACAACAGTACATGAACCATGAACTTCCAGATGTGCAAGTTTGATTTAGAAAAGGCAGAAGAACCAGAGATCAAGTTGCAAGCTTCCTTTGGATCATCAAAAAAGCAGAATAGCTCCAGAAAAACATCTATTTCTGCTTTATTGATTATGCCAAATCCTTTGACTGTGTGGATCACAACAAACTGTGGAAAAAGTCTTCAGGGGATGGAAATACCAGGACACCTGACCTGCCTCCTGAGAAATCTGTATGCAGGTCAAGAAGCAACATTTAAAACTGGACATGGAAAAACAGACTGGTTTCAAATCAGGAAAGGAGTATGTCAAAGCTGTATATTGTCACCCTGCTTATTTAACTTATATGTAGAGTACACCATGTGAAATACCAGGCTGGATGAAGCACAAGCTGGAATCAAGACTGCCAGAAGAAATATCAATAACCTCAGATATGCAGATGACACGAGCCTTATGGCAGAAAGTGAAAAAGAACTAAAGAGCCTCTTGATGAAAGTAAAGAATAAAAAAGTTGGCTTAAAGCTCAACATTCAGGAAACTAAGATCATGTCATCTGGTCCCATCACTTCATGGCAGATAATGGGGAAACAATGGAAAGAGTGTGATACTTTGTTTTCTTGGGCTCCAAAATCACTTCAGATGGTGACTGCAGCCATGAAATTAAAAACCTCTTGCTCCTTAAAGAAAAGTTATGACCAAACTAGACAGCATATTAAAAAGCAAAGACATTACTATGCCAACAAAGGTCTGTCTAGTCAAATCTATGGTTTTTCCAGTAGTCATGTATGGTTGTGAGAGTTGGACTATAAAGAAAGCTGAGCACTGAAGAACTGATGCTCTTGAACTATGGTGTTGGAGAAGACTCTTGAGAGTCCCTTGTACTGCAAGGAGATCCAACCAGTCAATCCCAAATGAAATCAGTCCTGAATATTGATTGGAATGACTGATGCTGAGGCTGAGACTCCAATACTTTGTCCATCTGATACGAAGAACTGACTCATTAGAAAGGACCCTGAAGCTGGGAAAGATTGAAGGTGGGAGGAGAAGGGGACGACAGAGGATGAGATGGTTGGATATGACCGGCACAATGGACATGATTTTGAGCAAGCTCTGGGAGTTGGTGATGATTGGGAAGCCTGGCGTGCTGCAGTCCATGGGGGTCACAAAGAGTCAGATATGACTTAGCAACTGAATTAACTGATAAAGCTAGTGAGGATTTGTTTTAAAAATACATATATTCTCTCTATTTATTCATGATATTTGTATATTTATTTTTAATATTATGTGTTTAATGCAAAATAAATAGAATATTTTAAGCCAAATGAAATTTCTAACATTCAACCAGCTTTGACCTACAAAAGTGGCAATTTCATAAGATTGAATCAAGAAATAACACAGTGAACACCCAGCTTCCTATTTGCATCTCCCTTGAATTCTTTCACTCGAGATTTACTCCCACTCCCATCTCTCATCAGACTCCATCCAAACCTAGCCATTTTTCAGTCACTTGTTTCCTTCCTGATACCAACCTGGAAACAAAGCAGAAAGCTCAGGGCAGACGTGGCGATAAGTCTACTGAAAAGTGCATAAGTGAGCGGATCATGGGCAGAAACTAAAACAAAATAACCACTTCCAAGCATAGCTTCTTATGATTCTGTTCCACTAAGAAATTAAAGGGCTTCCTAGGTGTCTCTGTGGTGAAGACTCCACCTGCCAAATGCAGGAGATGCAGGAAATGTGGGTTCCATCCCTGGGCTGGGAAGATCCCCGGAGGAGGAAATGGCACCCCACTCCAGTATTCTTGCCTGGGAATCCCATGGACAGGGGAGCCTGGCCAGCTACAGTCCATGGGGTCACATAGAGTCAGACAGGAGTGAGTGACTGAGCATACACGCAGGTTAAAATGAGTTGATGTTTACTGTTAGGTATTCTCTTCCCCAGAATATCTTTGTATATCTTTACAAAGAACACCATTCCAAAAAAAAAAAAACTTTTATGATGAGTCTTGTTAGCTAATATGCATGTGAATCACAGTTAATACTTGTGGTAAGTATCTATTGTTGTATAAAATGTGTGCGTGCTCAGTAGTGTCTGACTGTTTGCAACTCTATAGACTATAGCCCACTGGGCTTCTCTGTCCATGGGATTCTCCAGGCAAGTTGTATTAAAAATTCACCCCCAAATTTGGTGGCTTAAGACAATGCACAGTTAGTAAGTCAGAGCTTTTGGAAGAGTGGTTTATTTGGGCAGTTCTGGCTCAGCTTCCTCTTTCTGCTGCTGTCAGGACCTGGTAGGAGCTGTAGGCATTTTGAAGGTTTGGCTGAGGATGGAAGGTCCTTTCCAAGATGCCTCACTCACATGGCTGTTTACAGGCTGTTACATGTGGCTGGGGATCTCAGTTCCCCACTGACTTTTGGCAGCAGGTCACCATTCCTGCCACATGGACCTCTTCTCATAGCATGGAGGTAACTGGCTCCAGACTCAGCAACCTAAGAGCAAACCAGTCAACTGGAGGACACAGTGCTTTTTATGACCAAGTCTCTGAAATCACAGGACATCGCTTCTGCTCTATTCCATTCAGTAGAATCAAGTCACTCAGTGCAGGCAAAGGAAATTAATCAAAGAATTTGTGAATGTATTCTAAGCTATCCTACATCTAAGTCATGCCATAAATCACTCAAGAAAGAGTCTCAAACAGTAATTGAAGATCAAGCAGGAAATTTTTTGACTTTAGTTTTGTACAGATATTATAGAAGATATAAAATAAGTTAACTAAGCATTAAACATTTCTGAAAAATAGATTACCAATACTGAACATATAAACAGAAAAATTGCCTTTACTCATTTAAAACATGAAAATATCTCGATTCTAAAGCATAACGTACACGATATAAGGCCATTCCTTCGTGGTTAGCTCACCTGTTGCTGCCATGTTATAGCTTTACTCAGCACCTGATTTTATTTAAATTCCAAATAATTGACAACTTGCACAGAATTAGGTAAAATTAACCCAAATATATTAATTTTATGATATGTGTGACAAATTAGCATCTAAAAGTTATCAAAAGTTCATCCTTACCTTTGTTCTTGGTCTCCAAGAGGGGGCACCGAAATGTGAAGAATCACATCTTTATTTTGAAAGGACAACTCTGGTAACTTATACCAAGATGGAAAATGTTGAAAATGATCCTGGCAATATACCACTGCAGTATTAATCATTATTTTCCTTCCAGTTTAATAAAGACCACATTTCCTTTTTCATCATTCAGTCACTGTACATATTAAGCTTTGTAAAAGATTACATTAAATTATATTTGAAGAGGGGAAGGAGAATAGTGCAGGAGCAGCTGCCTGGGGTAACCCTGCCTGACTGATAATGCTTGCAGTGTGCAGACATCCAAGGGCCGCATGACCCACATCTGAAGCAAGACCCTGGCATCAGCCATCCGCTTCTCTGTCTTTCTCTTTCTCTTTCTCATCTTGAACTTTGGGGATCTCAAGTAAATTGTTTCTGCTGCTGCTGCTGCTAAGTCACTTCAGTCGTTTCCTACTCTGTGCGACCCCATGGACGGCAGCCCACCCAGCTCCCGAGTCCCTGGGATTCCCCAGGCAAGAACACTGGAGTGGGCTGCCATTTCCTTCTTCAATGCATGAAAGTGAAAAGTGAAAGTGAAGCCACTCAGTTGTGTCCGACTCTTAGCGACCCCATGGACTGCAGCCCACCAGGCTTCTCCATCCATGGGATTTTCCAGGCAAGAGTATTGGAGTGGGGTGCCAAATTGTTTCTAATCATTGTCAATTTGGATGAGTCTTTTGTGGTAGAATTAATTCACAGACTTTTCTCCCAAGGCTTCTTTGAAGATTCTTTGCAAAGAAGCTCAGAACCCTCTGCCCCTCAAAGGTATTCTTGTCTGCACTGTCTTCTTGCTTGGATTTCTCAGCCTGACAAGGTGCTTTTCTTGAGTGTGTTGCTAGCAAGGAAGCTCAAAGTCCAGCTTCCTTCTCTCATTTCAGCTCCACCCATGGGAAAATGAAATGGGAAAATTAAATGTCCCTCCCTGTCAGACAGTGGGCATGCAGGCTACTTTACAATGACCCCTTGTCCCCAGTCTTACCACTTCTTTATAAGACTATGTTGACCGTGTAGAGTAAAACTGAAAAATATATGCACATAAAAAAATAATTAATTAGAATGTATAATTATCATCACACAGATTTCTTACCATTATCTTCAAAATTATATGTTTTATCTATCGATCGATATATAGAGATGTTTCACATATGGAAGTAAAATGAAATATTTTAAAATAAATTTTATGAACAGATATCAGTAAGATCACTGTGTATCATGAATTTCCACCATACAATGAAAACTTTTTAAACTAAGTGTGTAGCAGGAAGGATTCTTTGGTAAACAAGAGGCACCCCATAAAATTTTTTTTTCATTGTGAGACAATTTCTTTATTCTATATAAGCTTTCCCATCCATAATAATCTTCACTTACATAGTCACACAATTTCTATTTTTCACCATCACAAGTAAGCTACTACTGATATATTTAAAGTGAGTGTAAGCCGGTGGGATATTAGAAAGTGGCTCAGAATGCAGGAACAATTTTTCATGATGCATAGAACTGTTCTGGGTGCTGCAGAACATGTAGCACTTCTGGTCCTTGGCTTTAAACATCAAAAGAAAGTCCAACTCATTATGATGACTTAATTCCCATATTAAGACCTAAGACAAGAAGAAGATATTAAGATGAGGTGGCAAGAATACACAGAAGTACTATACAAAAGAGATCTTCATGACCCAGATAACCACGAGGGTATGATCACTTACCTAGAGCCAGACATCTTGGAGTGAGAAGTCAAGCAGACCATAGGAAGCATCACTACAAACAAAGTTAGTGGAGGTGATGGAATTCCAGCTAAGCTATTTCAAATCCTAAAAGATGAAGCTGTGAAAGTGCTGTACTCACTATGCCAGCAATTACGGAAAACTCATCAGTGGCCACAGGACTGGAAAAGATCAGTCTTCATTCCAATTCGAAAGAAGGGCAATGCCAAAGAATCAAACTACCACACAATTGCACTCATTTCACATGCTAGCAAAGTAATGCTCAAAAATTATCCAAGCCAGACTTCAGTAATATGTGAACTGAGAAATTCCAGATGTTCATTCTGGATTTAGAAAAGGCAGAGGAAGCAGGAATCAAATTGCCAGTATCTGTTGGGTCACTTAAAAAAACAAGAAAATTCCAGAAAAACATCTACTTCTGTTTTATTGACTGTGAAAACCTTTGCCTGTATGGATCACAACATCTGTGGAAAATTATTCAAGAGATGAGAATACCAGGCCACCTTACCTGCCCACTGTGAAACCTGTATGCGGTCAAGATAGTTAGAACCAGATATGGAAAAATGGACTGGTTTCAAATTGGGAAAGGAGTACATCAAGGCTGCATATTGTCACCCTGCTTATTTAACTTATATGCAGAGTACATCATGCGAAATGCCAGGCTGGATGAAGTGCAAGCTTGAATCAAGTTTGCTGGAAGAAGTATCAATAACCTCAGATATGTAGACGACACCACCCTTATGACAGAAAGTGAAGATGAACTAAAGAGCCTCTTGATGAAGATGAAAGAGGAGAGTGAATAAGCTGGCTTAAAACTCAATATTCAAAAAACGAAGATCATGGCATCCAGTCCCATCACTTTATGGCAAATAGATGGGGAAACAATGAAAACAGTGAGAGACTTTATTTTCTTGGGCTCCAAAACCACTGCAGATGGTGACTGCAGCCATGAAATTAAAAGATGCTTGCTCCTTGGAAGAAAAGCTATGACCATCCTAGACAGCATATATAAAAATCTGAGACATTATTTTGCTGACAAGGTCCATATAGTCAAAGCTATGGTTTTTCCATTAGTCATGTATGGATGTGAGTGTTGGACCACAAAAAAAGCTGAGTGCTGAAGAATTGATGATTTTGAACTGTGGTGTTGGAGAAGACTCTTGAGATTCCCTTGGACTGTAAGGAGATCAAACCAGTCAATCCTAAAGGAAATCAACCCTGAATATTCATTGGAAGGACAGATGCTAAAACTGAAGCTCCAATACTTTGGTCACCTGATGCAAAGAGCCGAATCATTAGAAAAGACCTGGATGCTGGGTAAGATTGAAGGTAGTAGGAGAAGGGAATGGCAGAAGATGAGATGATTGGATGGCATAACTGATTCAATGGACCTGAGTTTGAACAAGCTTCCAGAGATGGTGAAGGACAAAAAACCCTGGTGTGCAGCAGTCCAAGGGGTCACAACTCAGTGACTGAACAACAACAAATTCGCATATACAATTTCTAAATATCTCCTGAAATGAGGCATGCCACTGAAAATTACTGAATTATGGGAAGAGAGTGGAAGTGGTTGAGCTGCTTTGGCCCCTTCAGTAAGAAAGCAGACACCAAGTGCTAAAACCAACTGAACTTAGAATATGGCACACATCACATTTGGGGCCTGGTCATGATACCACAACATAGGGGATAAAAATCACACTTTTTCACCAGTTCAGCTTCATCTACAGATGAACACCAAAATTTAGATATTTTGTCTCTTTAATGAGTCGACTACACACACATATATTTTTGCATGTCACTGTCTGCTTGTAATTATAAATAAAAATTTAATTTAAACTCTAAGGTTTTGACTGTGAGATTGTCCCTCCTTGACTATCTGAAGTAACTGAAACAATTTACTTATTTCTTTGCATAAAGATCATAAACAAAATATATTAGATAGTAATTCTGCATACACATTTTCACAGTTTTGACTCATTAACCTAACCAAGTGGTTTTTTGCATTGAGAATATTTTATTCTGTAAATTTTCCAAACCAAGTGGGGAGGACAGTAAGGAATGTTCTTGTAATTTGAGCTCCTGCTGCAGATCAAAGTTCAGGACCTCTTTCTCCTTCATCATATTCTTTGGGTCAGAGGTACCTGACTTTTTTGTCCTTCACCATCTCCGGAAGCTTGTTCAAACTCAGGTCCATTGAATCAGTTATGTCATCCAATCATCATGTTATTGACAAGAGTACATCTCCTGAATTGGCAGGCAGGGTCTTTACAATTAGTGCCCCCTGGAAAGCCCACATCTAAAGGACTGTTTAGTATTATGGTAGGATTGGGTGGGGGGGGGGGTTATTTTTCAGGCACAGAGGTGACAAGAGGAGGTGTGGCCGTGGTGCCCAGGGAACTTCAGTGCACTATTTCCATAGTCATATGTCTATCTCTGAGACAAATATAATCAAACGTTGAATATCTGGTTACCCCTGCAACAAGGTGAAAGTGGTAATGATGCTCTCTCAAGCCAGAGGTAACTTTTAAAAAGAAGGATCCCTGTGGATGCTAAGTGCAATACAAGTGAGAAAATATGATGTTTCTGACATTCCAAATAATGACTCAGGATGCAAAATGTCAGTTCCTGGTAAAGACAAGGTTAGCTTTATAATGAGAATTTATGAAGCATCCAGAGTGTATATATATATATGTATCTATATATATTAATATATATATATTACTCACTCAGTTTTGTCCAACTCTTTGTGACCCCACGGACTATAGCCTGCTAGGCTCCTCTGTCCATGGAATTCTCCAGGCAAGAATACTGGCTGCTGCTGCCGCTGCTGCTAAGTCACCAGTCGTGTCTGACTCTGTGCGACCCCAGAGACGGCAGCCCACCAGGCTCCCCAGTCCTTGGGATTCTCCAGGCAAGAACACTGGAGTGGGTTGCCATTTCCTTCTCCAATGCATGGAAGTGACAAGTGAAAGTGAAGTCGCTCAGTCATGTCTGACTCCTAGCAACCCCATGTACTGAAGCCCACCAGGCTCCTCCGTCCATGGGATTTTCCAGGCAAGAGTACTGGAGTGGGGTGCCATCTCTTTCTCCAGGGGATCTTCCCAACCCAGAGATAAAAACCCAGGTCTCCCACATTGCAGGCAGATTTTTTATCTCAGCCTCCAGAGAAGACCACAGAGCATACAGCCATGAATAAACTGATTTTAAAATCATGTCTCCTTTTTCTCCTATCTGAACAGGAAAACATGTTTCCAAATCATCAAAGCCAAGAGTTTAGGAGCTACACAATATTTCCCTGTTTCATCTTTGTAGAGGTAAGAAAATTCTGGAAATTCAACTTTAGAATACATATTAAGCAAAAGAAATATGCTACCCCTTAAAAGTTACTCCATGCCAATTGTGTACCCCCATGAGAGAGTTCCTGAGATATTTAATGTGCATCTGAATGAACCATTACCCACACTTGCTTTTTAGATCATGTGTGCATAAACAAAATATTCATAATGCATTGGTGACAATGGAAAAGGGACACTAATCAAAGCCTGTTTGGCCAGCCAAAGTAAAAATATTTATTTTTATATATTTTTTGTTAAGTATATGCACAATATTAGAGATTCCACAAAAACATTTTACAATGACCTCATCTTTATTATAGGTATATTGTCCTTGTTATAATGAGTAAAAGTAATACTGCAATTAAGCCAGAAACAGTAATTGATAATTGCTTCTTGCAATGATGGCTTTAACAATATTATAGCTTAGTGCTCAGACATAACATTTGCTTTCTTGGAGTCAATCTCCCATTTTCACCACTGCAATATAGTTCTCTATTATCCTTCTAAAAATGATTCACAGCAATCATATGTCTTTAAAGTTAATGGTATTAAGATATTAGCAGAGAGAAAGTGATGAGGTAAACTTCAAATTGGTTTTCAATCTTTCAAACTTTCCAATTATTTAAAAATACTTTAAAACTCTAGAAATACAAGACACAAAGCTCCTTTACAAAACTAAGTTTTGTAAAAATCCAGCAAAAATACAAAGCAAGCTAAAATTAACTATGTATAGTATTTGTAACAGAGAATGTTAGCCTTAGTAAAAGCAATATTTACATAAAGATAAATAGACTGATGAATAATGGACAAGAGAAAATGCTTTATTTATAGCTAAGTAAAAGATATACAACATGCTACTTCTACCAATTTTTCTTCTATTACCTGGAAAAGAAATAAAATGAAAGGCAATAGGAAGAATTTAACTCAGTCAGACTATGAGTTAAACAAGTAGAAGTTCCTGAGTAGCTAAATAAGGCGGCCATGGGAGGCACAGATCGAAGTGTTTCACTATTTTAAGTTCTCCAGTTTAGTTGGAGCAGGAGAACTGGAGCACAGCAGGATAATTAACAACCTCTAATGCCAAATCACGTGGTTCCTGAAACCAAAACAGTCTGGTGTTTGGAGAGCAATGGATGTCTAAAAGGATTCTAACAACTGAAAAAAAATGTTTTAGGGTGAGTTGGGGACAATTGCTAAATTATATGTGGAGTCAATCCAGGAAAACAGTTGAGCAGAGATAGAAAACAGTTGAAGTTGAAGGGGTTATGCATGAATGGTGACTAGATGTTTTAAACAAACTTTAAATAGTATTTTAACTGATGATAATATATGAAAGAAACTGCTAGTCAATCAATTTATTTTAAGTGATGTTAACTTGTGCCTCAGTTGAATGAACTAGAGATTAGATTAAAAAACGTTTTGAATAGCATTAGTCTCCTAAACTATGCTAAGGAGGAAAAAGCCAGGCATGGTCCTCCTTCTCCACCATTTTATCAACTGCATCCACCCAATACTTAACCGGACAGTCAGAATATAAAAAGATACTCTGATCTGGTTTCCTTGGCCTTCCTTTGGGTAACTCTACTCCTTTGCTTTCACAGACCTGAGTGCAGTTTTCACGCTCCAGGTTCTTTGTTTTTGCTACCTTGTGTGTGTGCTCTGTTGCATCCAGCTCTCTGTGGCCCTGTGGGCTATAACTGGGCTCCTCTGTCTGTGGCATTTTCCAAGCAAGAATACTGGAGTGGGTTGCCATTCCTGACTCCTGGGGATCTTCCTGACTCAGGGATCGAACCTGTGTCTCTTTCTTCTCCTGCATTGGCAGGTGAATTCTTTACCACTATCACCACCTGGGTGACATTTCTCAAAGAAGCAAGACCAAACCATCTCTACCTGCTTGAACATCCACTTCATTCCCCTATTTTCTTCCCAAATAGCATTTAAATTTTTTTCTTTAAAATAGAAGTTGCTTTTATTTTCTTTCTGTTTTTCAAGTAAGAAATAATGTTTTAAAAATGGATATTATAGCAAAATTTTTTAAATTCTCATTTATTTGTTTCTGTTTATTGGATGCCTTCTAAGAAGCAAGCATTGTTTTTGACTCTGGGGATACAGAGGTGATGAAAATAGATAATATCTCTTCCCTCATGGGTGTTGCATTCCAATAAGCTGAGAAAACAAGTGATGCATAAATGAGTAGAATATTTACATTATAAATTGTGGATCAGTGCTATAGGGAAAAAGAAAGCAGGGAGTGAGGATGGGGTCAGCTGATGGCAGGCAGCCTCAATTTTCCTTATAATGTTGCCACTCATAGGTAATCTTATTCATATTTTAGCATGACTTACCATAAATTTTCTTTTTAAAATTCATTGTATTTTTATCTATAAATTTGCTCACATAACATAAAAGGTTAAAAAGCATAAAAGTTATTTAAAAAGTGCAGCCTCCGGTTTCTGTCTCCTCTTCCTACAAAGTAACTTTTTCATTTGTTTCTCCAAATAACATGTGTATACTACTGTCTTGAATCATAAATTTTAAACATCTATTGACTAGCCTTTAAGGGAATGAAGACATCTTTTATATTCCTTACTCCTTTCTTCCATTCCATTCTGTGTGTGTGTGCGCCTGTGTGCGCATGAGTCCGCTCAGTCCTGTCCGACTTTTTGTAACCCCATGGATTAGAGCCTTCCAGGCTTCTCTGCCCATGGAATTTTCCAGGCAAGAATACTGAAGTAGGTTACCATTTCCTACTCCAGGGGATCGTCCTGACCCAGGGATCAAACCCACATTTCTTGCATCTCCCGCACTGGCAGGAGGATTCTTTACCATTGCGCCACTTGGAAAGCCTTCCATTCTCCTATGGAAGCTTCTGTGAAAAAGATTCTCCTTAAAAGTACGCAGTATCTATTTTGGATGTATCAGAGTTTCTGGTAAAGTCTGTACCCAACATTTTTGTTATGATTATGGCTTTTAAAATTCTGTTCAAGTAATGGACTATTGGTTCATTTCCTTTCTCTTGGTTTTCTTTGGAGTTAATAATGGCTTTATTATCTTAAGTTTATTATTGCTTGCTGCTGCTGCTGCTGCTGCTGCTGCTGTTAAGTCGCTTCAGTCATGTCTGACTCTGTGCGACCCCAGAGACGGAAACCCACCAGGCTCCCCCATCCCTGGGATTCTCCAGGCAAGAACACTGGAGTGGGTTGCCATTCCTTCTCCAATGCACCGAAAGTGAAAAGTGAAAGTGAAGTCGCTCAGCCATGCTGGACTCTTAGCGACCCCATGGACTGCAGCCCACCAGGCTCCTCTGTCCATGGGATTTTCCAGGCAAAAGAGTACTGGAGTGGGGTGCTATTGCCTTCTCCAATGCATGAAAGTGAAAAGTGAAAGTGAAGTCGCTCAGCCGTACACGAACGACTCTTAGCTTCAGTTCAGTTCACTTCAAAGCAGTGTTGATGCTGTATACAATATGTTTCTCATCAGACAATTTAGATTGCTTTGGTAACCTGGTAATTTACACGCACTCCCTTCAGGTAGCATTCAGACTCCACAAAAGCATCTTCCCCATAAGGCTTATTGCTTTTTCAATCCTATGGAGTCTTATGCTGAGACAACTTCAGACAGGCCTTCAATCACAACTCCTGGACTCACTAACACCCTGTTGTGATTCTTACATCCATTGCAAGATGGTTTGATGGTTGACATTGCCAACTTTCTACAGGAATAATAAGAAATGTTGAGAGGATTTGATCTGTTACATCTCTATAAGAATTGGTCAATTTAAAACAACTATAAAAAAGCACCTTCCAGACAAAAGCTTTTCTTCATGCCATAAAAAGCATCATCAGTTCAGTTCAGTTCAGTCTCTCAGTTGTGTCTGACTCTTTGCGACCCCATGAATCGCAGCTCGCCAGGCCTCCCTGTCCATCATCAACTCCCGGAGTCCACCCCCAAACTCGTGTCCATCGAGTCAGTGATGCCATTCAGCCATCTCATCCTCTGTTGTCCCCGTCTTCTGCCCCCAATCCCTCCCAACATCAGGGTCTTTTCCAATGAGTCAACTCTTCGCATGAGGTGGCCAAAGTACTGGAGTTTCACCTTTAGCATCAGTCCTTCCAATGAACACTCAGGACTGATCTCCTTTAGGATGGACTGGTTGGATCTCCTTGCAGTCCAAGGGACTCTCAACAGTCTTCTCCAACACCACAGTTCAAAAGCACCAATTCTTCAGTGCTCATCTTTCTTCACAGTCCAACTCTCGCATCCATACATGACCACTGGAAAAACCATAGCCTTGACTAGATGGACCTTTGTTGGCAAAGTAATGTCTCTGCTTTTCAATATGCTATCTGAGTTGGTCATAACTTTCCTTCCAAGGAATAAGCGTCTTTTAATTTCAAGGCTGCAATCACCATCTGCAGTGATTTGGGAGCCCTCCCAAAATAAAGTCTGACACTGTTTTCACGTTTCCCCACCTATTTCCCATGAAGTGATGGGACCAGATGCCATGATCTTTGTTTTCTGAATGTTGAGCTTTAAGCCAACTTTTTCACTCTCCTCTTTCACTTTCATCAAGAAGCTTTTTAGTTCCTCTTCACTTTCTGCCATAAGGGTGGTATCATCTGCCTATCTGAGGTTATTGATATTTCTCCCAGCAATCTTGATTCCAGCTTGTGCTTCTTCCAGTCCAGCATTTCTCATGATGTACTCTGCATGTAAGTTAAACAAGCATCATGGTATAGCTTACAAAATGTATTTCACCAGAGAAAGACAGTCTATCAAGCCCTATATAAGTAACTGTAGGTATATATTCTCACGAATGCTTCTTTTTTCTCATTTGGTTCATTTTTAAGCAAAAAAAAAAAGTAGCTGTACTTAAACCAAGACTACTAATACTGATAAAATGAAGAGGCAGTGTGATAGAAAGCCCACTAAGTTGAGATGTTTGTGATTCCTGTGAAACCTGGAATCACTTGGTGCAGAATGTTTTGTTTAGTGGATAATCATATTTTGGAGTCAGATCCTTGGATTCAAATTCATCTCTTAGTAAAAGTAAAAGCTTTGGGAGTTACTTTTTTTTCTGAGACCCAGTTTCTGCTTCTGTAAGATGGAAATAGTTTGAGTGCATTGTTCACAGGATTGTTGCTAGGAATAACAACAATATGTAAATCATTTTACATAATGTATTTAGTACTACACCTAGTATATTGGTTCTCAATACTGCTAGTTGTTAACGTTTATTTATTCAACAAGGGGTTATTGTGCTGTTTCTATGTCCTCATCCTATTTGAGTATTCCAAACTGAGTGTTCCTGCACTCAAGGACTGTGTAACTTCATATAAGCAATTACCCCATATTTGAGTCATTTGAACAAGCAGAACTTGTAGAAGCAAACCTAAGAAGCCATACCTCCTTTCTGTAATTTTTTCTTTTGACCAGTTAATTATACCAGGATATCTGATTCAGGGTGATTCTGTCAGTTCATGACAATGGAGATTTGGAATTGGTGTTTAGAAATACAAATTAGTCTCTGAATATTGCCTGAACTGAGGATAGGTATATTTAGGAATTAAGGAAATCATGGCAAGGTATTTCTGAAGCAAATCAGAGAAATTTGATATGCTAGGAAAGAAGATGAATGAGAGTAAAGCTGCCTTGCTTTTTGGTAGTTTTCCAATTTCCAATTCCATTTCTTTGTGAAAGCAAGCTTCATTCTTCCGCCTATGGGTTACATTTTAAAATCTATGTCTTAATAATTAATTTTCCTTTTGGTGTAAATTTGTATCATGTAAGTTATTACTTAAAACCGAAGCGCTTTAACTAAGCCTCACAAATTGATATGAGTAAGTGATATGAGGATATTTAAAGATCTGGAAACAAAGTCAGATGTGAAGAAGGATTTGTTGTCAGTTATACCTAATAGAAATGAAGAGAGAGAAAGGGAAAGAAGTGAATGGTAAGCAAGTCATTGCATATTTATATAACATAAAACTCCTCAGCAGCAAGAAGGCATAAACTATAAACCTAGCAGCACAGATGAATCTCAATTATGACAAGCAGAAGAAGTCACAATGCCTAAAAGGACTATATCCTATTTTGGTTTCTTTATTTATATATTTCTAGAACACAAAAAATAATATACAGTGAAACAATATATAGTGAAATAATATGTAGCAGATCAGTCCTTGCTGAAGCATGGGAGAGGGAAGTGGCAAGGGGAAGAAGTTTTACATAAAGGGCATGAGAAAAATTGAGTTGATGGATTTGTTCATTATCTTGATAATGATAATGGTTTCATGGGTGTATATATCATCTCTACTTACCAACTTATGTATTTAAAATATGTGTGGTATTTTGTATGTATGTAATATACTGTTATTTGTTGTTTAGTTTCCAAGTCATATACAGACTCTTTTGCAACCCCACAAACTGTAGCCTGCCAGCTTCCTCCATCCATGGGATTTTCTAGGCAAGAATACTGGAGTGCAGAGAAAGCAATGGCAACCCAATCCAATACTCTTGCCTGGGAAATCCCTCGGACGGAGGAGCCTGGTAGGCTGCAGTCCATGGGGTTGCACAGAGTTGGACACGACTGAAGCGACTTAGCAGCAGCCGCAGCAGCAATACTGGAGTGGGTGGCCATTTTCTTCTCCAGAGGATCTTCCTGATCCAGGGATCAAACTCATGTCTCCTGAATTATAGGCCACATCTCCTGCATTGCAGGTAACTTCTTTGTTGCTGAGCCACCGGAGAAGCCCATGAGTTATATACACTATGCATTACGAATTATATGTTTATATCTTCCATTATCCTATGTGCTTTTCTTGAGCCACCAGGGAAGTCCAAAATATTGTATATGTGCAGCCAAATTTTATCAATTTTACCTAATAAAGCTGATAAAGATTTTAAGAAGCTAAAAAAAAAAAGTCTTTTTAGTTTGAATATTTTAGCATTTTAAAATTTTCAAGTAAAGAAAACCAATATAGGCCAGTTTGCACTAAAACACCTATATACAATCTTGAATGCCATTAGGTGGAATGAAAATAGGAGTTTTGTCATTAATCATATATCAATATTGTTTCAGGATAATGATTATCTCTAGGTCTAAATTTTTACAGTGTTCCCCACTGAAATCTGTGTTCCTTGCTTCTTTGTTCATTTATCTATAAAGTACATTACTTTTAATTAAAAACTGATCCAAATAGCTAATTGATTGGATAAAGGCAAAAATATATTTTATTACTATGCCATTTATTGACGAGATTATCCATTTATATATTAGCTATTATAAGCAAAAGCTTTCTTTGCTCTTTTTATCCGACGAGTTTAAATAATTTACTTAATTTTATGAATATTGATGAATGAAGAAACAAAACATGATCCATTTCCTTATCATTTCCCATTTTAAAATTATTTTAGGAAGTACATAACACTCAGCTCAGTACAGTGAACAGGGCCCACAATATGGGGGTAGTTTTGCTTCATCTCTTTAATTGATAAACTGTCCTTAATCCATACAATGGAATAGTACTCAGTCATAAAAGCTATGAATATATACAACAAAATGGGTAGAGCGCAAAGATATTGTGTTAAGTGAATGAGTCAATCTAAGTAGATCACATACAGTATAATTCCATTGACATGGCCCTCTAAAAAAAGATGGGTACCAGAAGTTAGCGAGAATGGAGGGTCTGACTCTAAAGGGTCAGCAGAAGGGAATTCTCTGGGATGTTGTAATTGTTCTGTATCTTGTTTGTGTTCACAGTAAGCTTTCTTTTAAAATTCTCCTGTTCTCCTTTAATTTATTTTTGGGTAGCAGTGTTTCACCTAAACCCTCAATTTCTTAGCTTAGCTGTCCCTGAAGCTATGAATAGCCATGTAGCATAGTTATGGTTAATAACATGGAAATATGGTACCAGGTGGGAGGTATAGAAAACTTTTGTCACCTAATAAAATATTGCCCAGACTAATCTTGTGTGCACATTTTTTTCCCATCACGATTTCCCATTACTCTTTCCCTTAGCGCAGATGACATGAATGAAGGTGTGGCAGCCAGCTTGTGACCATGTTTATACACTATTAAAAAAGAGAACAAGTTCTCATGTTCTCAATCAATGAGTTTGAAAAAAGGCTGACATTTTTATTACTCCATTTATGTTTTAAGATTACCGTGTTCAAGTGAATAAACGACCTAGGAAAACTGTGCTTGGTTAACAAAGAACCTTGCCTTCATATTGGTAGCATGAACATTCTAGTGATCTGTTATAAAAAGCTTCCCCTTTGAATCCTGCTGCAACTTTTCACAGTGATCATTAAATCTACTCTGACACTGTATCAACACGTTCAGACTTTGCCTTTTGTGGGTAATACAAACGTTGCACTCTATCAACCTGTCACCGCATTTGGCTTTTGGAGCTCTTACTCAAAGAGATTCATTCCATGTTATCTTGAGGTGGTAGCAGCTTGTAAAATTTTACATGTGGGAAAAGATTTTTCTCCTAATACCCATCTCTTACAATGAGTAATCATCAAAACAGATGGAGTAAAAGGAAAGCTGCGGCTGCTGCTGCTGCTGCTAAGTCGCTTCAGTCGTGTCCGACTCTGTGCAACCCCATAGACGGCAGCCCACCAGGCTCCCCTGTCCCTGGGATTCTCCAGGCAAGAGCACTGGAGTGGGGTGCCATTGCCTTCTCCAAAAGGAAAGCTAATAGTTGATAAATAGCAAAATGTGAACTTCTGAAGGATATTAATACCTATACACATATTTGCTTAGTCTATATCTATATCATAAAGATAAATGCAGACCACTGTGTAGAGAATGGCGCTATTCCCTATAGACAGACGTTAGGAAATGTAAGACTTCCCGGGACTTCCCTCATGCTCCAGTGGCTAAGAATCTGCCTTCCAACTCAGAGTATACTGCTTTGATCCCTTGTCTGGCAACTAAGATAGCACATGTCTCAAGGCAGCTAAGTTCACATTCCATGTCTACTGAGCCTGTGGGCTGCAATGAAGACCCAGAACAGCCAAAACAAAAAGACTTCCTGATCCTGTATTTGAGAACGTACTATGATTTTTAAAAATATAATACAATGAGGCATTTGCTAATGTATAAAATAGCAGAATCTCTTCAACAAGGAAAGAAAGAAGTCTTGTTAAATAAAATTGTCTAAAGAGTGCTACACAGCTCCTTCTGCACACTGCTGAAAGCAGTAAGAATCTTAATGGTAGTAATTATCTGGGGTCGCCCCCATGTATATCTATGACATCAAATCTACTTTCTTAGGGGAAAAATAGGCATTTTCCTTAATAGGTACTTTGACATAGGAAAATGAATTTCAACCAACTCGTTAGCAATTGGTAGCATTATGGTGAGAAGAAATCTGAAGTTAACTTTGGGTTCAACATGGAAGAACTGATTCTTTTTTAAAATAATTAATCAATTAATTTTAATTGAAGCATAGTTACAATATTGTGATGGCCTCTGCCATACATCAACATGAACTGGCCATAGGCATGCCTGTCTCTTCCCTCCTGAACCGCTCTCCCACATCCCTCCCCACACTATCCTTCCAGGTTGTCACAGGGCACAGACTTTGTGGTTCCCTGTGTCATACGTAAAACTCCCACTGACTGTTTTACATATGGTAACGTATATGTTTTAATGATATTCTCTCAAATCATCCCATCCTCTCCTCCCAATGTGTCCAAAGGTCTGAAAAAAACAAGATTCTTGATTATCAGTATCTGCCCTGGCTCAGCAGGTGAAGCGAAGGTTCATGTACTGTGCACAAGCCAGCCCTGGACTAGATCTTAAAAAATGAAAGGATTCATATACAAATGTCTGATTTCTCCTTAAGAAATTGAAAATCCTCAGCTAAAGGAATTATTTTCATTCTGAATTTGTTTTCTTTTAGGTTCTCTTTGTGTGTGTAGCCCCGTCACCATTTTTCTAGTAGGTTTGCACTGGAATAAAATGTTCCGGAATAAGACACTACTTATTGCAGACAATTTTTGGTCTTGGCTTCTGTATTTGCTATTTCTTACAATAGATTTTGTCCATATATTTGTCTTCTTAGTATCTGGTCTCCTTTCCTGCGCTGTGTGAATTTCCTACTTCCTATGTTGTGTGAATCCTTAGGCTGTGTGTACAATTTTTGGTCTTTATGGAAGATGGAGCCTGATTCCCATTCTAGAAAGCTAACTGACTAGATGCACATTATTCCAGATTCTTGAAGCAGAGTATGTATAGTTTACCTGTGCGTATGTGTCCTCAGTCACTCAATCACATCCAGCCCTTTGCGACCCCACGGACTCTAATCCACCAGGCTCCTCTGTCAGTGGAACTTTTCAGGCAGGAATACTGGAGCAGTTTGCTCTTTCCTCCTCCCACGGTATCTTCCTGAATCAGGGATTGAACCCATGTCTCTTGCATCTCCTGCCCTGGCAAGTGAAAGTGAAAGTCACTCAGTCATGTCCGACTCTTTGTGACCCCATAGGTATAGTCTGTGGAATTCTCCAGGCTAGAACACTGGAGTGGGTAGCCTTTCCCTCCTCCAGGGGATGTTCCCAACCCAGGGATCGAACCCAGGTCTCCCACATTGCAGGCAGATTCTTTACCAGCTGAACCACAAGGAAAGCCCGAGAATACTAGAGTGGGTAGCCTATCCCTTCCCCAGCAGATCTTTTCGATGCAGGAATCAAAACAGGGTCTCCTGCATTGCAGGTGGATTCTTTGCCACCTGAGCTATGCAGGAAGCTCCGCTCCCTCCCCCACCTCACCCGGCCCCCGCCCACCCCCGGAGGGGAAAAAAACTCCCGCTTCAGAATTTGCGTGTCATCCTTGCGCAGGGGCCAGGCTAATTTTCTCTGTTTTGTTCCAATTTTAGTATAGGTGCTGCGGAAGGAAGATTCTCTACCACTGTGCCACCTGGGAAGCCCCATAGTTGACGGAAGATCAACCAATCAAATACTGTAGCCATTCAGACACCAGCTATTGATAGAAGCAGATACAAAGACTGCAACAGAAGCAGATAGGGAGGTTGTGATAGAGGCAGCAGTGGCCCAGATGGTAAAGAGTCTGCCTGCAGTGTGGGAGACCCGGCTTCGATCCCTGGGTCAGAAAGATCCCCTGGAGAAGGAAATGGCAAACCACTCCAGCATTCTTGCCTGGAAAATCCCATGGATGGAGGAACCTGGCAGGCTACAGCCCACGAGGTCGCAAAGAGTCAGACACGACTAAGTGACTTTACTCTCTCTACTTACTCCAAGAGCAGCTACGGCGGTGGTTCCAGTGGCAGCATCCAGTTCCAGGGCTGGTCCTCCAGGCGGTGGCAGCTGCATTGAGCACTGTAGCACCTAGAGACCAGTGTCTTTACTAGACCAGCCTTGTGACAGGATTCAGGCTGGGCTTCTTGCTACTGCCTGACTTCCTGTGTTTCTGCACAAGTCTGTTTTTCCACACTTACCAAAATTCTGTGGAAAGTCCAGTATACTTTCAATAAGTACTTTTTATGCTTATATGAATCAGAATAGATTTCTCTTGGTTGCAGCTAAGATCATTGACTGACAGACTTGTGAAGTCTTTATTAGTGAAAAAACTTCTCACTTGGCTCTGTAGATGATAGCTAGTTTTGCTACTTGTTGTCGTTGTTTAGTTGCTAAGACATGTCTGACTCTTTTGCGACTCCATGGACTGTAGCCTGCCAGACTCCTCTGTCCGCAGGATTTCCCAGGCAGAATACCGCAGTGGGTTGCCATTTCCTTCTGCAGGGGATCTTCTGCAGGGATCCAGTTCTTTACCACTGAGCCACCTGGGAAACCCAGGGATCCAGTTCTTTACCACTGAGCCACCTGGGAAACCCAGCTTTGCTACTCGGTAAACCTCAAAAAAGGATTTTCTGTCTCCCTATTGAAATGTGCTTCTTAACATAAGCTCTCTATATAGGTTATATGCTGTGGTTTCTGCTACACTTAAGCAGTGAGGCTGATAAGTGCTGATAAGTTTTCTACCTTTTGACAAAAAGAGTAACTTTAAAAGTCAGAGCTAAAAGTAGAAAATTCATCTTCAGAAACACAGATACCATAACTATTTTGTCATCATTTCTAATGATGAAGATGATATATTCCATTCAACCAATTCTTACATCACTACTTCAACACTTGTCACCATCATTTCTCCATAGATGACTCAACAACTGAATAACTGATCCCTGGTTTGTCTCTTGCCCACCCTAGCCATCTCCCAGGAGTCCAGGTTACCTTCCAAATAAAATTGTTGATGACATCTCAGCATGATTTAGGGGGAAAGTCTAGAATCACCTTCATGGTTTACAAAGAGCTGCATTCTTTCGGTTTTGGCTACATCTCTGACTTCATTGGCCTCCCTGGTGGCTCAGAGGTTAAAGTGTCTGCCTGCAATGTGGGAGACCTGGGTTCAATCCCTGGGTCGGGAAGATCCCCTGGAGAACGAAATGGCAACCCACTCCAGTATTCTTGCCTGGAGAATCCCATGGATGGAGGAACCTGGTGGGCTACAGTCCACGGGGTCACAAAGAGTCGGACACGACTGAGTGACTTCACTTTCTGACTTCATTTCCTATCACCTTCCATTGTGCTGCACTGGCCTTTTTGCTGCTCCTTTACCAAGTCAGCAATCCTCCTGTCTCAGAGCCTTTGCACTTGCTCTTTTCTCTGCCTGGAAGATTCCTTTCCCAGATGCTCACAAAACTCATCCACTCACTTAGTTCTGATCTCTCTTACGACAGCATCTCCACAGAAAGGACTTAACTCATCATTCTTTCTAAATGACCACACTTGTTACTCTTTGATCCCTATTCTACTTTATTTTCTCCTCATAATTCTTATCACCATCTGCCATTATACAAGCCTTTGTTTGCTTGTTTATTTTATTCCCCACCCCCATGAAAATGTGAGCTTCTTGGAAGAGGCAGAGACTCTCATATATATACTTATTTCAAGGCTATATTACAAGTGCCTGGTCAAGTGTCTGACACACAGTATTAAATAAAGGGCTGAAGGACAGTTTAGAGTCGATTAGAAAACTGCTGCACAGACTCTCGTATTTTCTTTACTGCTATTGCATGAGTTATTTTATTGGAGCTGGACTCAAACATAAAATCTTTGAGAGAAGCATGAACCTGGCGCCTGACAAATTCTAAAAGTCTCTGTATGAGTGACTGAATAATGACATAAATTAATCGGTGACAAAACCACTCAATAAACATTTAAATAAAGATCAAATGATTAAATAAGTGAGTGATCAAGTACTAATTGAACAGTCAACTTAGAATCCTTAAAAACACTAGGAAATGACTTGGCATTCCTCAACTCTGTATTTTTTTCCAGAGGTTTATATTTTGTTTTTGTACCAGTGGCTTAATAAATTTTTGTGAGCATTTATGTTAAACCAGGGCAGCATGGACAATTTAAATTACTTGTTTAGTTATAGTTCTTATTTGGTTGGTATTTGTGTCTTTTACAGAAATTGAACTAAGCAATTCATTTCCCATTATTTATCATGAGTGTCCAGGTAAATATTATTTACTCTGTTCCAAGAATATGATGTTATTTGATGCTTGCTTCTGGTCAATCAAATTCAGAGCACAGTGCAAGGAAATGTGGAGACTCTCTAAAGAAAATGGCATATTTCCTGCCTTCAAAGAATCTGTCAGTTCTAACATTAGTACAAATTGGGTCTCTTTCTGGGTATGACACTTGGTCTATTTCCAGCTGAGTCAGTCTCTATCTTAGTTTTCCAAGCTGAAAAAGAAAGCTAATAATATCACTGTCATGAAAAACAGTGGAGAATAGTGAGGTAATGTTTAGAGTTTGAACTTATTAGTAAGGTACAAGTTAAGTCGATATATTCTGGAATGTTTTAGTTGTGTGAAACAATGAAGAAAGAAATTAGAGACTCTTCTAGTATCTATTAGAGCTAGATGATCTATTAAAGCTGTAATTCTAACAATTCTCACAAAATAACTAATGTAGTGTTTTGCAAACTTAAAAAACTGGAATCATTTTGCAATGAAATCTTAAGCTGAGGAATAAGTGCTTAAAGCTGTTAACAATAAAACTATATACATGCATACTGCTTAGTTAGAATTTGACATCTCTGGGACTTACCTCCTGATAAGCTGTTATAGGATACAACAGCCTTGCCATTTTATGGTCGTCTGCACCAATTCAGATTCGGTCTTCCCTTTGGCACATTAGACAGAGATGCCCGTTTCCAGGACAGTAATATAAGCTGTCCCAGTGTAATCAAAAGCGAAGGCTAGTTGCTCACCTCCCAAAAGTCATTAAAGAGGCCCGGTTGGTGGAAAGGAGAGTTTGCTTTATTTTGGATGCTAGCAACCAGAAGGGAGGGTGGCAATGGACTCCTGTCCAAAGGTCGCCTTCTCCCCAGGGAAATCAGTGGGCTAGAGCTTTGATAGGTGGAGGGAGGGGGTTATATGTAGACAGCACAGTCAGCTCTTGACAGTCACCTTAAAATTGGTCTGATCAGCATCATCTTGATGTTTTGAGTACAGTTAATCTTCAGTTCTACGGACCATTTGTTCCCATTTCCTTGGAAACAGTTCTTAGAATCGGAACTGTGGCAGTTTACATCATCATGTAGTCTGGTCATCATGTAGCTAACTTGTTGTGGTGCAGTGCCTATACGAAAGCTCACAGGATATGGCTCAGAATATTCTCTATCACCCTTGAGGAGGAACTAAATGTCCCTGACTATGCTTAATGACTAAACTATTATTATTTGGTCTCCTTTGACTCTTTTCCTGTGTTTCTGCATGTTCTCACTTCTATGATTAGATTAGACTTACTATTTGGCTAAAGTTTTTCCACAGACAAAAGAGAAGCTGAAGACATGGGGAGGTGGGCAGGACCAAAGGGTCCAGCTCCATTTCACCAGCCCAGAGAGATAAGAGGAAGAAATTTAGCTGCCTTATATAGAAAAGCTAGACCCTTTATCTTAGCAATTTCCTCTTGATATTTTGAGCTATAATCAGCCTTCTCATCTCTTTAACTGTGCTGCCTTCTGAAAAATTAAGAACCTAACTATTGCCCCAGATGTGATTATCTGTTCTCCCAGTCTGTGTGTGCAGCAACACAAGACACACACACACACACACACACAATCTGATCCCATTCAAGTTGGTGGTCACAACGCAAAGCAGACATGCCTCTATCTGTTCTACCAAGACAGTGTTGGCAGAGAACTTGTAGATCTTGCTCACCATTGTAGTGATATCCCAAACACTGCCTGTATTCATGTATGCATGCATCTATTTACTTAAGGTAAGGTAAGTTAAGGTAAAGTCACTAATCGTGTCCGACTCTTTGCGACCCCGTGGACTGTAACCTACTAGGCTTCTCCATCCATGGGATTCTCCAGGCAAGAATACTGGAGTGGATTGCCATTTCCTTCTCCAGGGGATCTTCCCGACCCAGGGATCAAACCCGGGTCTCCCGCATTGGAGGCAGACGCTTTAACCTCTCAGCCACCAGGGGTTGGATATTATAGAGTATTTCCCTCCCAAGGCCAGCTATTTTCTGGTTGTCTTTCCAGAATACACCAGTGCTTTCTCTGCATCAGATATTGTTCTTAACACAGAGAAACAATGTTAAGAGAATTTGTTCCTGCCTTTCTGGATATTACCATCCCATGTAAGTTGGTTTAATAGTAACACTTTTTCAGTTCATGAACAGTTTCTTGCTGACAAATAAAGAAGCAGTCATGATTGGACAACAAACAAGGTTTTTAGAGCAGATTTAGGTTCACAGCAAAATTGAACAGAAAATATATGGGAACAGAGAGTTCCCATATATTCCTTGCTCCTCCACCCCCACAGCTTTCTCCACTACCGACATCTGACCTAGAGTGGTATATGTGTTACAACTGATGAGTCTATGCTGTAAATTACTACCCTACACATAAATTACTACCCTAAATTCACAGTCTACATTAAGATTCACCCTTAATGTTGTACATTCTACGGATGTGGACAAATGTCTGTTGACACGTGTCTGCCATTTTAGTATCATACAGCCCAATTTCACTGCCCTCAAAATCTGGCTAGACTTTTAAAATTCTATTTTAGGATTTACAGAATTTAGACTGAATAGCATCTCCTTTCAGATTTTCTGATCAAAAGTTCTGGCTTGGATGATATTTGATTTTCTGAGGAAGCAGCTCATTCTGGCTGAAGCGTGCTTTCAGATCAGGTGACCTCACAAGTGTAAAAGATCTGTAAAAATAATCTCTCATAGCAAAGTAGTTTCTAGAGAAATTTCCCAAATGAGGCAGTACATGGAATGAAAAAAAAAAAAAAAAGCTCTGCCTTTATCATTGCTAGGCCTGAACATCACTTTGCTAGTCTTCTGTTTAACCTTTTATTCCCTTTTAGAAAAGGAGCCTCAGTTGGCTGATTTTATTTTCAGAAACCCACACAATCTAGAGGGGTTTCTTTGTAAATTAGGGATTGGCTGGCATGAGCCCCTCTCCAGTCATGACCCAACCATTAGGCCAAACAAGATTGCCACTAAGACTTGACTTTACACTTGGCTGCTCACAGGTGGGCTCTAGACCAGGGGTCCCTAACCTCTGGAATCTAATGCCTGATGATCTGAGGTGGAGCTGATGTAATAATATTAGAAATAAAGTGCACAATAAATATAATGTGTTTGAATATCCTGAAACAATTCCCCACTCCAGTCTGTGGAAAAACTGTCTTCCACAAAATCTCTCGCTGGTACCAAAAGACTGGGGACCACTGCCCTAGACCTAGAACATAGAGAGTCTCAGAAGTCAGAAAAGAGTATGAGTTGAGCACAGTTCTACCTGACCCAGTGGTTCCTGCAGCACTGAACACAACTTGAAGGTCAGATTTCTGATTCCTTCCTTTTCAGAGAAGGAAACACAGACTCACAGGATGAAGTCACCTACTTGCTTCAGGTTAAATAGCCAAGTGGAGGCAAAGCTTATGCTACAACAGCAGGATCTGGCATCATTCCACTGCTTTGTATTAGTGATGTATTTTCCAATGTACTTACTGTCATCAGTCTAAACCAACTAATCAGAAACCAAGATTTAATAGAATTGCATGAAGATAATATTCCTGACTTAGTAAAACACTTTTCTTTACACTTAGTAAAACAATTTTCCCATTGAGGAAACCGTTCTCTAAAAGCAGAAATATGATGTCTGTGTATCTGAGGATATTTCCTTATCCTAGAAATTCTTGGGCTACCTTGTGGCTCAGTGGTAAAGAATCTGCCTAACAATGCAGGAGACATGCGTTTGACTCCTGGGTCAGGAAGATTCCCTGGAAAAAGGAAATGGCAACTCACTTCAGCATTCTTGCCTGGAAAATCCCATGGACCTACAACAGTCCATGGGGTTGCAAAGAGTCATGAAGAGACATGACTGAGCGATGAAACAACAGCAACAACAACAAAAGGATCGCTCAAGATAATTTTTGATGACACTACTTCCTGAATCCCATGTATAGGGCATGAGTAGCCATTTGCAGGACCTTGGATTTCTTGAAACTCTATTATTTTCTTCATCCTTTAAACTCAAATACAAATCTGACCAACACAACTCTGCAACTATTGAAAACAGAAAGGAAGACTGTTTTAAGTAGGTGAAATCTCTAGGAGTCTCAAGCAAGTCAAATATAATTATTTGAGAACTACATGGCATTTTTAGCGAGAAGACACAGTAAAACATTAGTTTTTCTTTTTTCCTTCAAAAACTGATCACATTTAACTCCTCTGAGAATAATGCAAGAGTTAACCACTACTGCCATCTAATTATAGAAGTCTAGATTTCTTTTTGAAATATACAGAAGCTGACAGATTTGTTGAGCCAAAGCTACAGCATCCCACAGGGTTTCACTTGAGTACTCATAACAGATGGCTGTCTAGACTGTTTTGAATACCCTAGGGATGAAATTCCAGTTTTAATTATGAAAATCATTTATATAATACATTAACATGCTTAAACATGGTTTTCCTACTTTACAGAGCAATGGTGAGGATAAAACGAGATAATACATACAAAATGTTAAAAACACAGAGGCTGGAATATTATAGAGATTAATACAACTTACTTTCTTTTCCTTTTCTATCACCAAAAGTAAACAGAAAATAAATTCAAAAGACAGTAAGGTAACTGCATGTGCATTTTTGCTAATATAATAGTAAGAAAGAGTGTGAAAGTAGAAGAAGGGTGAGGAAAAAGGGAGGGAGGAAAGAAGGAAAAAAATAAGAAGGGAGAGGGTAGGAGATAGCAAGCAGTCAAACAGGCCTATATTTTTCTAGTAATTCCCTGCCATTTTTAGCTTGGATACACATACAATTTATTTTCATCTCCTTCTCTGTCACCAATGTAAACAAAAAATAAATTGCATATACCTGAAACAAATACAACATTGTACATCAACTATACTTCAATACATTTTTTTAAAAATTTCACAGATGGTGAGCTAACTGAATGTGAATTTTTTTCTAATGGACTATATAAGCCCTTAAAGCAGACACTATCATAATTCTGTACTCTTCCTGCCTAGTGCTGTGTATTTCTGAAGAGTAGGAACTAAGGAAGGAAGGAAAATAAACATGAAGGGAGAAGGTAGGAGACAACAAGCATCAAACAGGGTTTCTCAGTAATTAGCTGCCACTTTCAAGAGGGAGAGACATGCATCTCCTAAGCTTGGTTTACAAGAAGGATCTTGTTTGGCCCTGGCAGCCTCTGTACCCTCTATAAATACAGTCCATATTCAGCTTCAGTCATGTCCAATTAGGGGAACTTCCGTGAATGCTCTCTACAGTCAGAGCCTCCAGCATTTGCATACTTTACACTTCTAACTAGAACATGCCCCGTCTTGATTTCTGTCCCTTTAACAGCCTAGCTAACTTCTCTCCATTTAAGCCTTGCTTAATGCATTTCATATAACCACAGTAAGTAGATTTTTTTCATTCTTTTCCTTTCTATTCTCTCCCATTTCATTAAGATGTTTTGTGATTTTTTTCTCTTTCAAATACTCATACATGATAGCATATTTGCTTTCTTAAAATGTACCCCAAATATTTTTTGTTTCCCATCCTATCCATTTTATGTATACCAAGTCCACATAGAAATTTCTTTATCCATATTATGTGCAATCTTCTTCCCCCTAAATGTTACTGGTTCCCACCTATTCTTTCCCTGCTATGTATTCAAGAACCAGTGTTACACCTTGAGTAGATAGCTCTCTTTGACTCTGGGACTCTGGAATATTCTGTAGGAGAGCTTTTTTTTTTTTTTTAACTTCATTCCTACTTTAAAGAAATGAAACTTTTTTATTTTATATAATTGTAGATTTATATGCAATTGTGAGAAACATTAGAGAGATATCTAGTACCATTTTCTTCATTTCTTCCAAATGTAACATCTTTGAAAACTCTAGTACAACATTACAACCACAATTTTATTATCAATATAGTCAAGATATACAATAGTTCCATCAGTACCAGGATCCACTGAGCTGCCTTTTATATTGCAGTCACCTCCATTTCCCCAACACTGTTTTTGACAGGTGGCAACCACTAATCTGTTCTTCAATTCTATAATGTTTCATTTAAAGAATGTCATAGACATGAGATCATATAGCATGCAACTTATTAATATTGGTTATTTTCACCCAGTACAGTTCCCTGGAGAGTCATCCAGGTTTTTGTACATATCAGTAGTTCCTTCCTTTATGTCACCAGCTAGTATTCTATGATGTGGACATACTATAGTTTCTTTAGCCAGTCACCCACTGAAGGACATCTAGGCTATTTCCAGTTTCAGGAATTATAAATTTGGTTTATGTTTGTTTATTATCTATTTATTCAATGAAGAGATAAGGACTGTAAGAACAGAGGTTATTACTCCATTATTTAAACCTCTATGTACATGTAGCAGTTATCATTAGCACACAGTATGTGCTTGATACATATTTTTGAATAAATAAAAGGTGGAATCTTGTTTTCACCTTATGATCCAATTGAAGATAGCTATACACACAGAAACTAGGTATTCTGAGTATTTCATGGTCCCTCCTTTCTGCCAGGTAAGGTGTGTATCTTGCAAGTATATCAAGATAGGAAGGGAGCAATCAAGTCACTCAGTCCCATCCTTCCTTGAGCCTGACAAATGCTATAGCTCTATGTCTCCTCTGTGTCTCTCTAACTGCAGCTGACAACCTCTGAGAGCTTCACTCCTTCAGTCCATCTCTGTGAAGCCCCTCAAGCCTTTCAGTTTATTCAACAATTGTATTGAGCACCTTATCTGTGCCATGCACTGTGTTTGGAGCTGGGGGCAAAGCAGTAGACAAGATGAAAAGAGAATCTTAGCTTTTATGTACTCCATACTTTATCAGTGAAGATAGGCAATAAGTATGAAACATAAATTAACAAGATTTCAGATATAAAATACAAATGCAAAAATATTTAACTTTAATAATCCACATTGTCTTATATAGACCATAGTCTTATGGTCTTATATAGACCATTGTCTAACATAGACCACGGACTATAATCATTATGCTGTAGATTTCTGTGAGAAATTTCATCAGTGTATTGTTTCAAAGTCCCTTATATCTTCAAATGTTATTTTATTTGAGTAACTTTCATCCACCAATCTTTTTGTGACCCTCTTTTTCTCTTGGACCAAACTCTGCTTGTTCCTGCCTCACTGTTGTTGGTAAACCCTCTTGTCATCCATTTTCACCTAATTTAGGATCCCAAGGTAGCTTTTAGGTATTTGTTCCACTTTCATAGGAAGTTATAATTTACATATGAAGTTAATTCCCCCAGAGATATTAAAAATGTATTTATTTATTTTTGGTTGCACTGACTTCCTTTAGTTGTGGCAAGCGGGGGCTACTTTTCACTGAAGTGCACGGGTTTCTCATTGTGGTGGCTTCTCTGGTTGTGGAGCACAGGCTCAGTAGCTGTGGCACACGACTTTAGTTGCTCCATGTCATGTGGAATCTTTCCAGACTAGGGATCAAACCCATGTCTCCTGGATTGGTAGGCAGATTCTTATCCATTGTACCACCAAGGAAGTCCCTCAGAAATTTTAAAAGAGTCATTTTAACTAGAAAAAACAGTTCAGTTCAGTTCAGTTCAGTCGTGTCCAACTCTTTGCGACCCCACAGACTGCAGCACGCCAGGCCTCCCTATCCATCACCAACTCCCAGAACCCACTCAAACTCATGTTTGAAAAGAGGTGGCAAGAATACACAGAAGAACTGTACAAAAAAGGTCTTCACAACCCAGATAATCATGATGATTTGATCACTCACCTAGATCCAGACATCCTGGAATGTAAAGTCAAGTGGGACTTCAGGAGCATCACTGTGAACAATGTTAGTGGTGGTGATGGAATTCCAGTTGAGCTACTTCAAATCCTGAAACACGATGCTGTGAAAGTGCTGCACTCAATATGCCAGCAAATTTGGAAAATTCAGCAGTGGCCCCACAACTGAAAAAGGTCAGTTTTCACTCCAGTCCCAAAGAAAGGCAATGCCAAAGAATGCTCAAACTGCTGCAAAATTGCACTCATCACACATGCTAGTAAAGTAATGCTCAAAATTCTCCAAGCCAGGCTTCAGCAATACGTGAACCGTGAACTTCCAGATGTTCAGGTGGTTTTAGAAAAGACAGAGGAACCAGAGATCAAATTGTCAACATCCATTGGATCATGGAAAAAGCAAGAGAGTTCCAGAAAAACATCTATTTCTGCTTTATTGACTATGCCAAAGCCTTTACTGTGTGGATCACAACAAACTGTGGAAAATTCTGAAAGAAATGGGAATACTGGACCACCTGACCTATCTCTTGAGAAATCTGTATGTAGGTCAGGAAGCAACAGTTAGAACTGGACATGGAACAATAGACTGGTTCCAAATAGGAAAAAAGGAAAAAAAAGTCATAGAAAGACATGATTTTTTTTCCTAGGAGCTACTTTTTAGAGTTTTTAATAGTTTTTTAATGAAGTATGGTTCATTTACAATAATATATGGTTTAGGTGTGTGCATGTCCTATGTGTGTACTAAATCACTTCAGTTGTGTCAGACTCTTTGCGCCCCCATGGACTGTAGCCCGCCAGGCTCCTCTGTCTATGGGATTCTCCAGGCAAGAATACTGGAGTGGGTTGTCATTTCCTCCTCCAGGGGATCTTCCTGACCCAGGGATCTAACCTGTGTCTCTTAGTTCTGTGTATAACATAGTGATTCACATTTTTTAAAGATTATACTCCATTGGCTGTATTCCCTGTGCTTTATAATATATACCTGTAGCTTATTTATTTTAAACATAGCAGTTTATATCTCTTAATATTCTACCTCTTAATAGCCCCTACTCTTTTCTCTCTCCCACTGGTAGCCACTAGATTTTTTCCTATATATCTGTATCTATTTTTTGTTTTGCTATCATCATTAGTTTGATTTACTTTTTAGATATCACATATAAATTATAACCTACAGTACTTGTCTTTATCTATCCAACTTATTTCACTAAGCATAATACCATCCAAGTCTATGACAATTATTAAATGGTTTAAAAGAAAGAAGCCTTCAACAGCCAAAGAAACTCAAGACGGTTTTCATAAATATGGTAGAATTATGACCAACCTTTTCCTAAAGTAACTTAAGAACTGAATTAGTCCTTATATAGAGTGGCCAATCAAAGTGACTAATGTTTCTGAGACTTTGCTAATCATGGCACTATGTCAAAAGGCTAATTATTTCAGCTGAAAGTTATGAGATTTTACCTGCAACTATACTTGTGGAAATAGCCATTGACTCAGCAAATAAAGAGCAATAAGAATTTCCTAGTAAATGAATTTAATTCTTATGTATGTGTTTATAAAAACATGTTTTATGTGATACTGCTAGCAGTTAATGAGTTATTGAGGTGCTGTCTCCTAATTCTCTTTAAGTCACATGATTTTATGTTCTGTTTCTACAGAATTATAAACCATGTAGCAGAAATCTCACATTAAGCTACTACCTTTGCACAATCTAATGGTGGGATTTTTGCATAGTTAGATAAGTTGTAGAATAGATCTTCCAGTGACATAGAAACTTTCTGGAAAAAAGACATAACTGGGTTCATTGCTGAACTTCAAGAATATCCTATCATGCCTGATGAATTGATGCGTTGGCTCCAAAGAAGTCTAATTGTAGTAAGAGATTAAAAACTATATAGAGAACTGATTCCAAAGAAGAAGAAACCAGGCAAATGGCTGGGATCCAATAACAAAGTCATCAGAGGAGGAAGAACTCAGTATGTCTTGGTTGATGCATGATTTCATTCTAGGCTCAGCTTCAAGGACCTATAAATTAAAACAGAAAGACTTCTTTTGCAAAATGCTGTAAGACTTTGTGACACAGACAACACTAAATTCCACCATTGTAGTAAAAATTTGTTTAAAAATATTCAGAGGGAAATAAGATTGCTCCCACATCATTTCATAGACCATGTAGACTTTTGTTGTAACTAAGGGTTCAGAGTAGACATTCAGAGGTCTTGGGTACCCAAGAAAGCAGCAAGAAAGACTCTCACAACCATTGTAGCTGTGTGGTGGTAGTCAGCAGTCTCTGAATTCTCGAGAACAGAGATTTTCATGCTAGTAAAGCATCATAAAGAACATATGGTACCAATGAAGCAGCATGGATGCTATAAGTTAGGTCTTCTTCCTGACAATTTAAGACACTTCCTAGGGAACTTCTGACTAATTTGTGGCCAGCTGTGTGGAGCTGGAAGTAGGAAGGAGGTGGTGCAATGCTAGGAGAGGAAATTTTGCTATATTGGATTTTCCTATATTGAGTATGTCCAGGCCAGACCAAGAATAATTTAATAATCTAAAATAGGATAAAATTTTTAATTTACTCTAAAATTGAGAATTTTTTCCCTAAAAAATCCAATCTTCCATCTATATAGGTAGCCATTTATACATTTTAAATATATTCATGACTGCCTTTATTTCTTCCCTTTGATGCCAGAAATGGAAAAAATTGTTTGTGCATGTAGTTGGGCTTATAACATTTTTTGCCATTTTTAGTTCTTTGTCTTGTTTTAATCTTAGTTTCTTTATTCTTTCTTAGCTCCCTATCTCTCTTTGATTATGTTTTGAAAATTGTCCTTAGAAATATGAAGTACTATATCAATAAATGAGAAGGCAATGGCACCCCACTCAAGTACTCTTGCTTGCAAAACCCCATGGATGGAGGAGCCTGGTAGGCTGCAGTCCATGGGGTTGCTAAGAGTTGGACACGACTGAGTGACTTCACTTTCATTTTTCACTTTCATGCATTGGAGGAGGAAATGGCAACCCACTCCAGTGTTCTTGCCTGGAAAATCCCGGTGATGGGGGAGCCTGGTGGGCTGCCATCTATGGGGTTGCACAGAGTCGGACATGATTAAAGTGACTTCGCATATCAATAAAAATGGACATTTTTGTTGTAAAATTTGTTGGTTATTAATTATTCACCATTCTTTTCTCCTGGTTCTAGCTAATTGATAAAAAGAATAGAGGGGTTAAATTAGGGATACAATTAAGTACCAATTTTACTGATAAAATGGGATTGAGAACCCAGTCTGGATCTGAGGCCAGAATGGCCCTTCTGGTAGCCCCTCCTGAATGGAGTCTCCACAGTCCCAGGGAAGTATTGCCTGATTCACAGGCAGAGATGCTAAGTTAGGGAGAACAGAGGCCAAGCTGGGCTCACCAAGGCATGTTTCAGTTTGGTGACCACAGGGTGGGAATGCAAGTGTGGCTTGGCCCTCAGCACATGTGGGTTGGTGGGTGACTGGAATTGGGGGGTGGGGATTATTTAGCAATGTGGGAGCATTTCAACAGAGTAACACTGCCTTGCAGTAAATGCAGCTCATAGACATTAAGCTCCTCTAAATCTCACCAATCAGATATTTTATCTCTGCTCCCATGTGTGGAATATGTTACATACTGTCTTTGCTACATGGAAATAGAGAGAAGGAAGTCAGGGAATGAGTTTTCTTCCCTGATATTCTCAAATTTTGTTCTTATGTAATTGTTTATTTTTAATAACCAAGCCTATGGTCATCCAAGGTAGTGGCTAAACTGAGTCCAAGCTCACTCTGCTCACTGCATGACAGGAAATGAAGTGTTGAGGAAGGAATATGACTTTATTTGGAAAGCCAGGGGACCAAGAAGATGGCAAACTAATGTCTCAAAATAACCATCTTATCACAGTCTGGATGTCAGGTTCTTTAATAGACTAGAATTGGCGGGGAGGGCAGTGAAGAAGAAAAATAAAAAGGCCATTAATCTTGCAAATACCTGGAATGGCAAGTCTAGGGGAGGGGGTGTTTTCATTTTTTCATTCCTGTAGCCACCCACAGGTGGAAGAGGTCCTGAACAGATGCATTATGGTTTAACATTCAAGCAGATGGGCAGGGTTCCCCAAGGCAGGCCATTATATATAAACAATATCCTTTTAGTAAACAAAAGCAATCAGGAAGTAAAGGTTAAAGTAAAAAAAAAAAAAAAAAAAAAACAGTTTTAACCTGAAGTCAGAATTGGCTCTTTCCTGCAACAATACCTCTTCAGAGGAGGAATTAGGGTATCAGAGATGCACTATGGCCCACCCCTGCCCCCTGGGCCTCCTTCCGGGTCAACAGTTCAGTTTTTGCATTCAGAAAGTTCAGACAGAACTTAGAATAAGCAGTGAATTGATGTAGCTCACAGAGAACAATGTGTTCATGGCCCAAAACTCTTTCCCTGTTCAATTTCTAATCTCAAATTATGCCCCGCTACATTGTCAAATGCTTATTAGAAGCTATGCAAAAACTTCATATAAAAGCAAAAGCAAAATCTGATTCAAGTTAATGAAACTTCCAGGAAATCAAAAATCCAAAATTTTGCTTTTTCAATACACTTTTCTTTCTATTTTCAACAAGAATCATCTCAGTCACATGCAATCGGAGTTCTTTTAGGAGCAAGTTGGCCTTTTTCTATGGGAATAGGCATAGCCTCTCCAACACCTTTGGAATTTAATGACTCCAATTTTAAGTCACACTCTATAATATTATCAGGCAAAGAATCCAGGGTCAATAGGACACGTAAGATGATCTCAGCTGCAACCTTCGCTCATGAAGTTTGGACGAGACAAGGTAATTCCAATCCTCCCTCATCAGTTGTCCCCATACATAATATGATGTCACAGGGCCATCATCAGCACTGAACCATAGCAGAAAAATACAGTAGATCTGATTTGTCCTGCCAGAATGCCTGATAGGCTAGGAGAATTTATTTTGAGTCCTTAAACCATGAATATAAATTCAGTTATGAGAATGCTTCCATTAAGAGATTGATTATGACATTGTTTCTTGTGTTTGACATATTTCTACATTACAAATATTGCAAATTTGCTGTGATGGCCTCTTCTGCCTCCAGGCCTTATCTGAAGCTCTTGTCTTTCACTTTATGTTCATTTCACATCTTTTCATTCCCATATCTCCTTGGAGCCATCCTCTTCCAGCATGATTCTGGCATGTGGATGCTGAGGAGGAAAGCACGATGCCTGGGGATGCAAACTCCACACCCCCTTAGATCTGGATGCCCAACATTTTAAAAGAGTCAGAACTCCAAGGTTCACTGAATCACATTCTCCACAATGTCAATCTTCTACTCTTTTTCTGGATTTCTTCAGCTTCAGAAACACCTCAAGGCATCTTTGCTGCTGCTAAGTCACTTTAGTCATGTCCCACTCTGTGTGACCTCATAGACGGCAGCCCACCAGGCTCCGCCGTCCCTAGGATTCTCCAGGCAAGAACAATGGAGTGGGTTGCCCCTTTGCTATTGCCTCTTCTGGAATTCCTTGGGCCTAAGAATCCTGTATATTAAGGGGATCCTTTCTGAATCTTCATATTTGCCTCAGCTGAGATTTTCCTTCAATATATTATTGACTGAAAGCTGCTATTGATTTTCCCAGTATTTATGCCCTTTGTGGTTTGCTGCTGTTGTTTAGTCACTGAGTCATATCCTACTCTCTGCGACCCATCAGGCTCTTCTGTCCATGCTATTTTGCAGGCAAGAATATTAGAATGGATTACTATTTCCTTCTCCAGGGGATCTTCCAAACCCAGGGATTGACCCCCCCACCCCCCAGTTTCCTGAATTGTCAGGCGGATTCTTTATCCTCCCAGATGCTAGGGAAGCCCCAAATTACTCATTATCTACATTTGAATAGAACACCTCTGGCCCTAAAAATTATGCCCAAATTCCTCATTTCATTAGCTAGTTAAATCACTTATCCTCCAATAAAGAGCAACTGAGGGGTTAGAGATAGTATCAGAAAATACTTCCTCCCATTCTGGAGAAAGGTAGTGTTTTCTTGGGGTCAAGGATCTAAAAGTCTCTAATTTGTTGTGGAGATTAAATGATTTCCTATAAGTTACCCTCATTAATAAAATCAGTAAGTGCTTCTCCACTCTCAAGAGTGTTACAAAAGCTCCTTCTTTCTATACAGTGAAGGAAAGACAGAATAATTCTGTTCTCTTATAATGTGCAAATTCAGGACACTCAGCCAAGGATGTGACTCCTCACAGCCACAGTGGAAGGAAAATTTGTTGATTCACTTACATCATATTTCTATCTTGCAGCATGGAAGCAGAGTACACTGCTTAGGATTTAGCTTGTGGTGATTATGCCCCTTCTATATTTTATAATAATGGTGCTTGATCATTTTTTCACAGCATTATACTGTATATGAACTTTTGGATATTTTTCCTAAAAAATAGCTTGACTTTTTAAAATTATAAATATAAAGCATACCATTGCAAATATTTCAAACAATACTTAAACAGAGAAAAGAAAATGGAAATCATTGGTTATTCTACTTCCAAGAGACATTACTGTTAACATTGTCATGGTAACCTCTCAGGGATTTTCCTGTTCATATGAACACACATACCTTAAAATTATAAATGGGGCATCCACCGTACAAGTGCCCACTTATTTGTAAGAATGCATTTTTCCCTTAATAATATACCATTGATAGAGGGGGATCAAGATGGTAGAGTAGGAAGCACTGAGCTCAACTGAGGGAACCCACAAGCACATCAAAGTTTCAATTACATACATGGCAACTCTCAATAAGAATTACCTGAAGACTAGCAGAATAACCTAGCTCTTCTTCAACTAAGCTATGAGGAAAGAACCATATGGAGTCTGACAGGAAAGGAGGGTACTTCCCGGGTGGCACTAGTGGTAAAGAATCTGCTTGTCAATGCAGAAGACTTTAGAGATATGGGTTCGATCCCTGGGTCAGGAATATCCCCTGGAGGAGTGCATGGCAACCCATTCTAGTAACCTTGCCTAGAGAATCCCATGGACAGAGGAGCCTGGCAGGCTACAGTGTATAGGGCCACAAAGAGTTAGACATGACTAAAGCTACTTAGCATGCATGCAGGAAGGATAATTGATCTAGTTGGGACCCACACACTTAAGGGGTGATCCAGAAGAGAAAGGGGATATCACAGGCTTGGGGATCCTCCCTAAGAAGTGAGAGTCCAGACCCCAGTAGAGTCCAGCACTGGGAAGATGAGTCCATTTGATGTGTTGGAAAACTAGTGGGCTTACCTGAGGATTGTAAGAAAGTGAGACTCCACTCTTAAAAAGCACATGCATAGTCTAGCTTTTTCCCAGGACCAAGGCAGAGGCAGCAGATCAAAAACTGCCTGATGCTCTGGGCACCTGCCAAAATTGCCCCAGGGCACCACAACCCACACCAGCCTCTTGCTGCAGTTCACCTTGCTCCTACACTCCTCCCTGCTAAGGCGGAGACACCATTGTCTGCACCATGGAAAAGCAAAGAGAGCTCAGAAGAGCAGCTCCAGGGCCTTGGGCCCCACACCTGTCCCCAACCAAAGCAGAGACTGCCACGGCTAAGAGGAGAAGCTCAACTCCTTCAGGGCACCTGCTCTAGTCCCTGGGGCCCCAGCCCCACTCCCTGATAGCAGGACAGCAGCCATTGCTTCCAGGAGAAACCCCAGCTTGCACAGGGCTTTGACTCTAGCCCTTCCAACTCCCAAGCTTCCCTCCCACCAAGGCAGCACCACTAGGGCATCGCAGAAGAGGCAGCCCATGCTCCCTTCAGATTCAGCTCCCCTACCAAAGCCACAGGGCACACACAGACTGCACAGGGACAGTCCCAAACAAGGGCTCTGGACTGTCCTAACACGGCCAACCCTCACCAAGGCAACTGATAACAAACACATAACTACTTAATTGTTCACTCAGTGTAGATATTTGCAAATGAGTCCTCAGTTTACACCCACATCTGCCTAATGTCCTATAACTAATGTATTATTTCTTTAAAATCACCTTCCTACAATTCTCCAACAATCCTAAGGAACATGGAAAATAGAATTTAGTTTAATCCAGTAACTTATATTGATCCAGTAACTTAAACTTTTCCTTTACATAACAGTCTTATTCAAGCAAATTCTCCATCTTCCAGATTCTGTCCTTTCTCTGATATTTCCAAGATATTCTCAAGAGATATAAAGGGCTACATAACCCATGGTGATGAGAGAATAGGAAGGACAGGCCTGCACACACGTCTCTGTATGCCCTGCTGGTGTCCTATGCTAACGCTTGTGATTGGGGAATTTATTACATCCTCTTTGGTTTGATCAGGACCCAGAGATCGTGCCTTCCTGACTCAACCATCCCTTCACTTACAAGTAAGAGATCCTACGTGGGGTTGCAGGGTTGTGTACTTAGTTGTACTTGGCTATAGTACATTCAACCCTTGCCAGACCACTGTACAACCTCTGGCAGGTACCATAGCTGGATCCCCAAACTTCATCCCCACATTAACTTCACTCTTAGGACATGCGGTACCTTCCAGGTCTTTTTCATGGCACATAAACATTAACAGTGCCTTAGGAGTTTTGTCTAAGATTCTCATTTTCTCTAAAACCTCCAAAAGGAGAGAAGGAGGGATGCTCCCTGCAGCTATGTCGTCTTTAAGGTAGACTGATGCAGATGGTTCTCGATCCAGATTTCAGTGTCAGCTGATACACTTCTCCATTTTGTTATTAATGTTTCCTGTTTGGTGTGACAGACACATATGTATACATACCAGGTATAATACAAATATTATGTTCCCAGCTTGTGTCAAAAATATTTTTGATAGTCCTTGGTGTGTTTCCATTTGAAAATGGACCTAGCTTAGTGAGGTATGTAGGATAAGACAATTTTCAGTCCCAGCTCATAAAACGGAATTACCATCAACAAGTAGCTACAAAAGTATTTGATCAAGGCTGGTGGGAAGGGTGATACAAACAAGCATAACAGAGACATAGTGAAAGGGTGCCTGGGTCAGCATTATAACAAAAGTTGTTGCCAGTGTTCTTTTATTTCCTAAAGTCATTTGCAATTTTAGAGGTGCCCAGTTTGTACTAAGGCATAATGAACCCCATGAGGTTTTAACATTGTTGGCCCAGTTTTAAAATGTGGTTAACTGAGTGGTTAATGTAGGGTGAGTTCCTGGGACGGCATGAAGCCAATCAGTCTAATTAGGTTGCGTGCCCATTGGGCATGAACTGTGGGTATTTTACTAAGTTTTTCTTTAAAACTTAGCACATTTTTGTTTCAATAAATTTCTTTTGAACTAACTCCCACAAAGAGGTATGCTAAATCACCACTTAAGTATTATAAAAATAAAACACATGGTTTATAAAACTAATACTTTCATTCAGTCTTCAAAACTGGGCTCTGATTTTATGAAAGTGCTTTGGTACTGCTAGATAATTTTTTCCCTGAAACATTAATGGAAAAAGTCTGTTGATACAGTTATGCATTAGCTAGATGTTAGGCTATTGGACTTCTGTAGAATTCTATAATTCTATACCTATGTAAAGGAACTTTAGAAAATTATTCTATTTCCACCCAAAATTTCTAGACTGATTTATTAGTTGTTCAGTTATTCTAATCAGTAGTTCAAGATATCTTAGGACTTCCCACTTTTTTCAATAGTTTGAACAAATATTAACACTGGTCTAAGTAAACAGGACTTTTTATTTCATTGATAGTTAACTAAAAATCTTATGAGAACTAAACTTTTTCTACTGTCCACAGATGTTTGCATTATATATGTTCTAAGAGTTAACATATTTTTCTAGAGAAATTTTCCAATCATATGCCCATATCATCGTATTCAGACTATAAGATTCATTAGGGCATATCAAGTCTTTTTCATCTTTGTTTCACAGCAGAGTCTGGCACATGATAAGTGCACAACCAAATATGAATAAGTAGCTTATTGAAACTTCTTGGCAATAAAAGACACCCGGTGATGTATTCTTGAAATATCACCTTGGGAAAGAGAAAAAACAGTGACTCTAGGAGACTCTGCTTATGAAGATTCAGGAGATTCATAAGAACTTCAGTAAGAAAACAATTCATTCAAGATGGTGAGATCCATGTAGGCAAATATTTCCCTACAAATAACATACCTGTATCTTACTCTGGTTATTGTGACTTTAACATCCTTGAGAACACCTTGTAGATTTCACAGAGTCCATAAAATCCATAAAAGATGCATACAGGAGAAAATAAGGCAAACATTTTATAGTATCAGAGATTCCTAGAGTTGAGAAAAATCTTAGAGTTCATCAGTCTAAATTTCCACCAAAAATTAGAGATTCCCTTTCCAGACATGGTATTCATCCGACTCAAAGCCTTCCACTAGTAGGAAATATGTGCTTTGTAATTATGTACTTATTTGCTTGTAATACAAACTAAGGGCTTCCCTGGTGGCTCACGGTGAAGAATCTGCCTGCCAATGCAGGGGACACAGGTTCCATCCCTGGGTCGGGAAGATTACCTGGAGCAAGAAATAGTAAAATGGTAACCCACACTGCTATTCTTGGCTGGGAAATCCCATAGACAGAGGAGCCTGGCAGGCTACAGTCCATTGGGTCACAAAGAGTTGGACATGACTTAGCAACTAAACAGCAACAACAAATCCAAACTAAACATGTCCTAAAGAAATGAGTGGGCTTGAAGAAAATAACCGGACATATAGGACAGAAAATTCCAGACATAATGAAGAAATTTACCTAATTAGAAATAAAGCCCATAGCTAGATCAAAGGAAAACATTAGACTTCAAAAGCCAAGATTAATGAAAGAGACCAAATGTAAACAAATATTGGGGAAATTGTGATTTCAAGGATGAAGGATCCTTCAGGCTATATACTACAACTGCTAATTGACACTCCTGACCCAATATGATTTCTCATCTTCTTTTGTAATAAGCGTGTTTTAACAGAGCTACCTAAAATAAGCATTCCCTTTCCCAGCCTCTCTTGCATTTCAGTGTGGCTATCTATCACATTCTGGTCCAAAGGATGTGAGCAGAATTTGTGTATGTAACTGCTAGGTCCCGTTCTTAGGAAGAAGAGGTATATTTGTCCCTATGACCCCTCTCTCCTTCCAGCTGGCTGAGATGTGAACATTGTGGTGAGCCATTTACCATGTGAATAAAAACAAACCTCCTAGAAATAGCAGAAAAGCAGGTTGAAAGGACTTGCAAGTTTCCCTTGATTGTTTATGTTAGAACTATTACAAAAGAGAAAAATAAACTTACTTCTAACTTGTTTAAACTTTTGTCTTAGATTCTTACTTAATACACAGCTCACCCAGGTGGACAAATTGCAAAATATCAGGATCAGGGTCTAAGTGATACAGATATAAATGTGTTTAGGAAACTTAAGCATCATACAACAGATATAATACTTTCTCTGCAGAAGCTCATGAACTATTTTCCAATATTATGTTAAGCCACCAAAAACTCATTAACTACAAAAAGCAAAATTTGTGTGCATGATTTTATTTGATAAAGAAAAGAATAACAAAAGGGTTCAGTTCAATTCAGTTCAGTTGCTCAGTCCTGTCCGACTCTTTGTTACCCCATGGATCATAGCATGCCAGGCCTCCCTGTCGATCACCAACCTCTAGAGTTGACCCAAACTCATGTCCATTGAGTCAGTGATGCCATCCAATCATCTCATCCTCTGTTGTCCCCTTCTCCTCCTGCCTCCAATCTTTCCCAGCATCAGGGTCTTTTCAGATGAGTCAGCTCTTTGCATGAGGTGGCCAAAGTATTGGAGCTTCAGCTTCAACATCAGTCCTTCCAATGAACACTCAGGACTGATCTCCTTTAGGATGGACTGGTTGGATCTCCTTGTCGTCCAAGGGACTCTCAAGAGTATTCTCTAACACCACAGTTCAAAAGCATCAATTCTTTGGCGCTCAGCTTTCTTCACAGTCCAACTCTCACATCCGTATATGACCACAGGAAAAACCATAGCCTTGAGTAGACGGACCTTAGTCGGCAAAGTAATGTCTCTGCTTTTGAATATGCTATCTAGGTTTCCTTCCAAGGAGTAACCGTCTTTTAATTTCATGGCTGCAATCACCATCTGCAGTGATTTGGGAGCCCCCTAAAATAAAGTCTGACACTGTTTCCACTGTTTCCCCATCTATTTCCCATGAAGTGATGGGGCTGGATGCCATGGTCTTAGTTTTCTGAATGTTGAGCTTTAAGCCAACTATTTCACTCTCCTCATTCACTTTCATCAAGAAGCTTTTTAGTTTCTCTTCACTTTCTGCCATAAGGGTGGTGTCATCTGCATATCTAAGGATATTGATATTTCTCCCAGCAATCTTGATTCCAGCTTGTGCTTCTTCCAGGCCAGCGTTTCTCATGATGTACTCTGCATAGAAGTTAAATAAGCAGGGTGACAATATACAGCCTTGACGTACTCCTTTTCCCTCTTTGCAACCAGTCTGTTGTTCTATGTCCAGTTCTAACTGTTGCCTCCTGACCTGCATATAGGTTTCTCAAGAGGCAGGTCAGGTGGTCTGGTATTCCCATCTCTTGAAGAATTCCCACAGTTTATTGTGATCCACACAGTCAAATGCCTTGGCATAGTCAATAAAGCAGAAATAGATGTTTTTCTGGAACTCCTTGCTTTTTTGATGATCTAGCAGATGTTGGTAATTTGATCTCTGGTTCCTCTGCCATTTCTAGAACCAACTTGAACATCTGGAAGTTCACGGTTCATGTATTGCTGAAGCCTGGCTTGGAGAATTTTGAGCATTACTTTACTAGCATGTGTGATGAGTGCAATTTTGCGGTAGTTTGAGCATTCTTTGGCATTGCCTTTCTTTGGAATTAGAATGAAAACTAACCTTTTCCAGGTAGATAATTATGGAAAACATTTGACTACTTAGAAAATCTTAAAATGTCTCTCTTAGGTCAAAGAAAAAATTAAAGTTGCAATTATTGTTATTTAGAAAATAATGACAAGAAGTTTCTATTAAAGTTTACGAGATGTGACCTCAGCACTGTGACTATGGTCTCTGGTTGTTGTTCTCTACCAAAAGGAACCAGATCTCATTGAAGAAAGCTATTTTCATTTCTGGGTTAGGAAATGTACAAATGTACAAGATTAGTCCAGAGTATTTTTCATAGCAGAAATAAAGTTTTCACGGTATACTGAGTTCATGTCAAAATGACTCCAGAACAAACAGGAAAAGATTTCCACTGGAGAAAGTGAATCCCTTGGAAAAAAAAAAAATCTGCCTTGGATTGAAAAGCATCAAGTATGTTTAAATCTGTTGATCCTTTCACTTCCCCCAAGCAATTTTTTTTTTTTAATCCTTGGATATCTATGACGGTGATAGGAAACCAACTCAATATTTTGAAAAATGTGAAAAAGAAAATAAGCCATTATTTATCTTTTCCTTCATATAAGAACTACACACCAGAAAAAAAAACAAACAATTGACAAGTGAATGTATCCTTTTATGGAAATTTTAGAGTTAATAAATGAAAAAAAGAATGATAAAAGTGAAAATTACTACTCTGCAACCCCCTAGGGCAGAACTAATGTAAATACTCCAGGCAATAATCAACAAAAGCTGTAATATGACAAAAAGACATTCAACATAATGTGTTTCTGGATAGAAGTACATAATTCCACCTTTGATTGAAATCAAATATGCTCTGATAAAGACCAATTTAAAGGGGAAGCAAGGGACAGAAAAAAATTTGATACATGATAGTAAAGAAAATAATCATCAAAATCAAGTCTTGGAAAACTTCTATAGAATAATAGAAAAAAAAGTCAGATTTCTTCAGTAAAAAGATGGAAAGAGAAAGAGAGAGACTTGTAGAGCATTAAGATATTTAATAGATATTTCAAGATCCTGATAGATAAAATGATACAAGGTCTAAGATTTCTTTTAAAATAATCCAACAGTAAAAGAAGATGGGCCATCAGTTGATATATTTAGACCTGAGTAAATGGGAGTTTATTACACTAATTTACTTCTGAAATAAAGATGTTAAAAAATTATGGAAAAAAGCATTTCTCAGAGAAATTATCTTAGTCTTAGAACTCTTAAACAAGATATAAACACATCTTAAACAAGATATAAACACATCATTCAGCTCAAGAACTTTAAAAAGAATAACAAAGCAAACTCAAGGAATATAAAATAAATTTAAAAGTTAAAGCAAATATTAAAAATTCAGAAGCGTAATGATTTCTTTGTTATAAATGGTCTTCAGTACAGTAATTGATTTCTAATTTCCTGCATGACGGCATTTGAATCAAGCGGTCTTCAAGTCTAGCTTAATAGCCAAAAGACCTTCTGATGGAATTTAGCCAGCATAGCTTCCTTGTCTTCATCTAACAGATGTAGAATATGTAGACTTCTTACGAGTCTTGGTGTTGCAAAATCAATAAAAGTGATGGAAATGATTTCCCTTAAAGCAGAATTAGAATATTGGTCTGTTTCTGGGACCTCGTGGGTATAGTCTTAGGACTGCTGACTCTCCTCAGATTTGAACTCTTGCCAATAATCCAAGTGACAGTCCCTTATAGAGTCTCAAAGCACTGTCCACACATCAAATTCTTCAAGGAGTTTTCTAGTCATGTTACATATTGATGACTATATTGTTTTCCCTCCTTCAGACTGCTGTCAACTTGACACCTCCCTTTACTACTTCTATATAGGGCAAAAATGTCTGGAAGCAAGTTTTTCATCTGATAATTCCTTCTACTCAGGCGAGATAGATTCCAAAATCAAAATCATTATACGAACATCAAAGATGATACTCTCCATTTAAAAGGGTGGTGGCATTGAGCTTCTGAAGATGAAGGTCAGTTTATAATACACCCCATAGATAAACAATAAATCCTCAGTGACAGCTCATGATACATATTTTCAATATGTGTAATCATTTATTTTCTCTAACATGTTTTCCCTAAAGTTGAATTGGCAATAGTTCATGTAGGCTATGACCAACATAGATAGCATATTGAAAAGCAGAGACATTACTTTGCCAACAAAGGTCCATCTAGTCAAGGCTATGGTTTTTCCAGTGGTCATGTATGGATGTGACAGTTGGACTGTGAAGAAAGCTGAGCACCAAAGAATTGATGTTTTTGAACTGTGATGTTGGAGAAGACTCTTGAGAGTCCCTTGGACTGCAAGGAGATCCAACCAGTCCATTCTAATGGAGATCAGCCCTGAGTGTTCTTTGGAAGGAATGATGCTAAAGCTGAAAGCCCAGTACTTTGGCCACCTCATGCGAAGAGTTGATTCATTGGAAAAGACTCTGATGCTGGGAGGGATTGGGGGCAGGTGGAAAAGGTGAGGGTGAGAAGCTGGATGGCATCACCGACTCGATGGACATGAGTTTGAGTGAACTCCGGGAGTTGGTGATGGACAAGGAGGCCTGGCATGCTGTGATTCATGGGGTCGCAAAGAGTTGGACATGACTGAGCGACTGAACTGAATTGAACATGTAGGCATTATTTTAGGTATCCGTGTAACTATTTGCTTAAGAATATATGCAATACTGGGAAAATACTTTGTTCCTCTGAGACTGAATTTCTTTGTAGGTAATATTGAATAGTGACACTTACACTGATGTTGTACAAATTAAATAACAACATAAATGTTCAACATAGTGGCTGACATTGTATATACATTGTATAACTTAAATTTCTCTGGATATAAAAAGGAAAAACATTTAAGCATCAAAGTATATTCCTTAGGAGTTGTATGTATATCACTATGCTTTTGCAGTGGCAACACTATGATATTTGTGCAATCATTCTTGTATGCTTTTCATTCTTGCCATTCACCATTCAGAAGAAACTTTTCGAGAAAATCATTTATAAAGAAATACAACTTACATTTTTCTCACAACTTAATGACAAAGATCATAAAATACATACACCTAATGGAAGAAAAGGTTATGCAAAGAAAATTAAAATGAAGCTATTGCTGGTGGCTTATTCATTAGCTATTGATTATGCTGATTTAATTACACAGAGTTATAAGATTTTAGAACTAAAAAAGAAAAGTTTGAGGACATCCAGTGCAATTCTGGTCATCTCAGCTTCTGGAGTTAGGAGTATTATTCATTTTGTAAGGGTAATATAGATCCCAGTAAGTCAAAACCAAACATATTCTTCCTATGTGAAATCATTTAAGGATATAAATTTGACAGAAGTTTTTAAAGTTTAGTTGGGAAGCTTTCTCTTTCTTTATTCCTTTAATGGAATATGGTAAGGGTAGAGGCCTGGGGAAAGGAGAGGTGAATAATAATATCATTTTGGTTTATTATAAGGCATCAATTCAGTTCAGTCGCTCAGTCGTGTCCTACTCTTTGTGACCCCATGAATCACAGCACACCAGGCCTCCCTGTCCATCACCAACGCCCGGAGTTCACTCAGAATCACATCCATTGAGTCAGTGATGCCATCCAGCCATCTCATCCTCTGTCGTCCCCTTCTCCTCCTGCCCCCAATCCCTCCCAGCAACAGAGTCTTTTCCAATGAGTCAACTCTTCACATGAAGTGGCCAAAGTACTGGTTTCAGCTTTAGCATCATTCCTTCCAAAAACACCCAGGACTGATCTCCTTTAGAATGGACTGGTTGGATCTCCTTGCAGTCCAAGGGACTCTCAAGAGTCTTCTCCAACACCACAGTTCAATAGTATCAATTCTTCAGCGCTCAGCTTGTTTCACAGTCCAACTCTCTCATCCATACATGACCACTGGAAAAACCATAGCCTTGACTAGATGGACCTTTGTTGGCAAAGTAATGTCTCTGCTTTTCAATATGCTGTCTAGGTTGGTCATAACTTTTCTTCCAAGGAGTAAGCGTCTTTTAATTTCATGGCTGCAGTCACCATCTGCAGTGATTTTGGAGCCCAAAAATTAAAGCCTGACACTGTTTCCACTGTTTCCCCATCTATTTCCCATGACATGATGGGACCAGATGCCATGATCCTAGTTTTCTGAATGTTGAGTTTTAAGCCAACTTTTTCACTCTCCTATTTCACTTTCATCAAGAGGCTTTTTAGTTCCTCTTCACTTTCTGCCATAAGGGTGGTGTCATCTTATTTCTGTCTTCCATAGTACCAAATAGAGAAAGTAAAAAAAGCAGTTATATTCGAGAAAAAAGTAGAAGAAAAATAAACTTACTGAAATTTCTTTGGTTGTATGGTTGCTAAATTAACCTCATTTTCCACTGATTTATTTTGTTAAAAAAATAAAAAGCTCCCATGATCTTACACCCTACTAACTTTATGATGTCATCTGCTGCTAATTTCTCATTCTGACCTCATCTCGTCTCAATTATTCTGCTCCAGCCACAGTGTCCTACTTGGAAATCCAAAAGCACAATGAGCACACTGGGGCCTCAAACCTTGGCACTTGTTGTTCCTTTCCCTGAGAACATTTTCCCTGCACGTAGTCACATGTTTGCCTTTCACTTCTTTTAATTAGTCGCTTAGTCATGTCTGACTCTTTGTGACCCCATGGACTATAGCCCATCAGACGCCTCTGTTCATGGAATTCTCCAGGTAAGAATACTGGAGTGGGTTGCCATTCCCTTCTCCAGGAGATCTTCTCAACCCAGGGACCAAATTTGGGTCTCCTACATTGCAGGTGGATTCTTTACTGCTGAGCCACTACATAGATCCCTTCCTTTAGTATCTGCTCAAATTTCACTTTATTACCTAACTATCCTATAGTATGTTGCTACCTTTCTCATTTTGCATAATTTTTCTGCATATTTATCACTACGTAAATATTACATAGGTATTTATCAAGAAACAGCTTTTCTTGCTAGAATATAATCTACATGAGTTTTTTTTTTTTTTCACTTCTCTGTTTCCAGCATCCAGCTTGTATCTTTCAAGTAACTGCTCTCAATAAACATTTGTTGGCTAAATAATACTACCACTTGTTTTATCTTCTAGTATGTAATTTACTATAACTTGTTTGCACTGTATATAATACATATTTATCTTCTGGTCCATATACATAGTATATTTTCTCAGAGCAATCAGTGATGCCTAACAATACATCTGCATTCTGCATACACTATCTGCGTTAACTTTCTTAACAACACTAAGGGTTATATTATGCTCATTTTATAGATATATAAACAAATTCAAAGAGACTAAAAGTGTCAAATAGGGTTAGCATTTACAAAAACCTCATTTCTGACTCCGCCCCAAATTAAAGTCTTTCCCCATCCCACATTTGAATTTGCTTTTCTAACATTGAGTCCAAACTATGGTATTTATTGGAAATTTAGTTAAATTAAGTAACAGGTGGGTTAAGCATAAGCATCATTTGTACGCCTTTGAAATTTGGATCTATAGAAATAGCAGTTGAATTAACTACTTGATAAAAACTATTTTCCCATTTGTCTTCATTTTCCTCTATGTTCATTAATGAAAGCACTCTTTAGAACCATAAAATTATGGAGTTGCCTAAACAACTGAGCATGACAAACTGGAAAAACACATTGTTTCCACTCAGTGAGACATTGAAATTTCTATTTTTAGAAATATTTTTGGAGAGAGCAAAGCTTGATGAAGTACATGAAAATTTGAACTGAAATGTTTTATTTATTGACCTAAATTTTAAAAACAACCCAACTTTTAAATCTTTTTAGACTTAATTAGTTTATGCCACTAATTTTCTATGACTTTCCACTCATGCTCCTGTGTTATTTCCCTCAAGTCTTTATATTTCTAATTCTCACATATATACTAAAGGCTGGAACAAATTGATGAGAAAAAAGTAGAAATTTGCCTTTCAAGATCTTTTTTGTAATTGTCTAGCTGTGCATCCCCTGCTTTTAAATTAGCTGCAGCTCAGGATGTGATGCTCCTATAGCTCCAAGTGAATATATGAAGATTCAGACATTCAGAAGAAGCTGGACTTTAGACAGAGAACCTTTCTGTCTTGTGCCTCTCTGCACAGGGTTATATCATCCACTCAGGGGCCTGATGTTTATTACCACATGCATGGAAATCACCCTGGACATCTCTTTTCCCTCTCTATGCTTTATGTTGCTATATTCAATCCATCACTGAATCCTATCGACTTTGTTGTTGTTGTTTAGTTACTAAGTAGTGTCCAACTCTCTTGTGACCCCATGAACTGTAGCCCTCTAGGCTCTACTATCCATGGTATTTCCCAGTCAAGAATACTGGAGTGGGTTGCCATTTCCCATCCAGGGGATCTTCTCAACCCAGAGATCAAACCTGTGTCTCCTGCATTCTTTACCACTGAGTCACCTGGGAAGCTCCCTATTGACTTTGCTTCTAAATCACTCTCTAATCTATGAACTTCTCTGCCTATTTATTGTCCTAGTCCAAGTCTCTGGCTTATGGCAACAGTTTTTATACATGTCTTCCAGCTTGAAACCTTTTTTTTTTTTTAAATAAACTAGTCACTGTGATCTATTTTAAGCACAAATCAATTCGTAACTGTGTAAAACTTTTCAATATCTTCTTGTTGTACTTAGAAAAAATTCAGCTCTTTCCTGTAAACTATAATGTTCTTTATTCTTTGGCCTAGCTAATACCACTCTCTCACTACCTGCCATCCAGTGTATAAAGTTCATTGCAACTTTTCCAGTCATCCCTTCATCTAGAATGTTATTTTCCAGACTCTATAAGGCTGGATTCTTCTCACTTTCTGGTCTCTGTTTAAATGACTCTTCAGAGAGGTTCTCCCTGAATGACCAAAGTAAAGTGATTCTTCTCACTGTATTCTCTGTCAACCAATTTTATTCATTTTCTCTGTGATAATTTTTGCCTTCACAATGACATATTTACTTGTTGACTCCATGTGTCTATCACGAGACTACAGACTTCATGGGAACAGAGACAACGTCTATATTGCTCTCCAGTGTACAACCAAGGCCCCACACAGTGCCTGGCATATGGTAGTTGTTCAATAAATAACTGATGAGTAAATGTTGAACAAATGAAAAACTGAAAAAATTGTTTGATTAACTTGGTAAACCAAAATTATTGAGTTCAGATTATTTTACAAGATGTTCAAGTCAAATTAGCTTAATTACAGATAAAATAAAACACACACACACATATATATATATACATAACTTTTGAAACTTGTAAAGCACAATAGAATTTTTAAAATCTTTCATTTAACAAAAAATATATTCTTTGTTCAAACTCATATCTATAATTATGGATTAAATCCTGGCTCCTTAAAAAAGCATAAATAAAATCATTACTGCATAAAAATATACAATAGTGCTTTACATTTTTAATAGTATAAGTAAATTTGTCTCTGTGGAAACATCAATTTTATCAACACAGCTTTAATTAGCAGAGAAACTATAAAGGTTGGGCTCCTTAATTGAAAGTGAAGGCTTATCTGACTCAACACTTCAAGTGCCTTAGTCTCACAACATTCCTCATGAAAGCATCTCCTTGTGTTTAAGACTCATTCCTTTCCGCAGGGCTATGATTTATTTACGTTGTAGTATTACTCTGGGAAAAGGACACTGCGCTGCCCACTTTCATTGCCTCAGAGTCTGCCCCATTCAAACTAACTTCTGCAAATAGATGTCTGAGAGCAGCCTTCTCTCTCTCCACCAACTTAGCAGATAAAAGCAGTTCTTTGTTTAGGGTCAACACATGTCATGTGTACATCCACATGGCATGAAAAAATATTTTTCTTATATTTTTAAAAGATAATCTTAATATAAAAATGTAAGCGAAAAGCACAGAATATAAAATGTGGGAAAGTAAACTTGACCAAAGACATGATATGTAAAGTTATATTATGATCCAGGGAAATTCATTACATGAGAAAACATAGCCTTATTATCTATTTACTCTTCCAAAATACTGCTGAATTCTGAGAACAGCAAAATATTCTGAAGCCTTAATTTTCCTAAGCACTTTATGTGTATCAAATAATTTATGCCTTACAAAAATGCAGTGAGGTAGGTGGTATTATCCACTGTGTTTTAGAGATAAGTAAACATGACATGTAAGTACTGGGTAACCAACACACAATCATGCAGCAAGTAAGCGGTCTGGCTCAGATTTGAGTCTAAAACCCACATTCTTAAATATTGGTCAATCCTGCCTCTGATGAATAAGTTATATTCCAATCCATTCTTAAGGACCCTACAGATCAGTAAGGTGGAAAGACGTGTGCCTGAACAAACTATTAATCCTCTTACACAAATATTTATAGTTTCCATGATATTTTACTGTGTTGTGCTGTCACTTCAGTCGTGTCTGACTCTCTGCGGCTCTATGGACGGTAGCCCACTAGGGTCCTCTGTCCATGGGATTCTACAGGGAAGAGTACTCGAGTCAGCGGCTGTGCCCTCCTCCAGGGGATCTTTCTGACCCAGGGACTGAACCCACGTCTCTCACATTTCCTGTATCGGCAAGCAGGATTTTTATCACTAGCACTACCTGGGAAGCCCAGATATTTTAATATATTATTACATTAATTAATATAGGTAAGCAATTTGCATAACACTTGGCATAGCATACATGGGTTCAGGTCAGTTCAGTCGCTCAGTCGTGTCCAACTCTCCACGACCCCACGAATCGCAGCACGCCAGTCCTCCCTGTCCATCACCATCTCCCGGAGTTCACTCAGACTCATGTCCATCGAGTCAGTGATGCCATCCAGCCATCTCATCCTCGGTCGTCCCCTTCTCCTCCTGCCCCCAATGCCGCCCAGCATCAGAGTCTTTTCCAATGAGTCAACTCTTCACATGAGGTGGCCAAAGTACTGGAATTTCAGCTTTAGCATCATTCCTTCCAAAGAACACCCAGAGCTGATCTCCTTCAGAATGGACCGGTTAGATCTCCTTGCAGTCCAAGGGACGTTCAAGAGTCTTCTCCAACACCACAGTTTAAACGCATCAATTCTTCGGTGCTCAGCCTTCTTCACAGTCCAACTCTCACATCCATACATGACCACGGGAAAACCCATAGCCCTGACTAGACGGACCTTAGTAGGCAAAGTAATGTCTCTGCTTTTCAATATGCTATCTAGGTTGGTCATAACTTTTCTTCCAAGGAGTAAGCGTCTTTTAATCTCATGGCTGCAATCACCATCTGCACTGATTTTGGAGCCCCCAAAAATAAAGTCTGACACTGTTTCTAGTGTTTCCCCATCTATTTCCCATGAAGTGATGGGACCAGATGCCATGATCTTCGTTTTCTGAATGTTGAGCTTTAAGCCAACTTTTTCACTGTCCTCTTTCACTTTCATCAAGAGGCTTTTTAGCTCCTCTTCGCTTTCTGCCATAAGGGTGGTGTCATCTGCATATCTGAGGTTATTGATATTTCTTCCAGCAATCTTGATTCCAGCTTGTGTTTCTTCCAGTCCAGCGTTTCTCATGATGTACTCTGCATATAAGTTAAATAAGGTGAAAAGTGTTTTTCTTCACTGGATCCTCAGCTTTACTCTTTGAGATAGGAGAGAATAGATGTCAAGATGAGGAAAGCTATTCATGATTAAAAATTAACCCTGAAATTCCAGGGACACATTCAGTAAGTTCATTTCTCACTCATGCAAAGGGTCATGTGGGTCAGCATGGGGTCTCCTTCAAGTATCAATCAGAGAGAGTAAATCTTTGACCATGGTTAACTAGACATAAACCTCAGCCCTAGTTTTTCCACCTCAACACATAGCTGCTTGAGAAGGCACAGCATGAGGTCAGGTGCTGATAGCTCCCTCCATTCAATTCAAACCAAGTCATTTCTTTTCTTTTTTTTTTTTTTTATTGAGGTATAGTTGCTGTGGGCTTCCCTGGTGGCTCAGCAGTAGCTCCCTGCAATGCAGGAGAGGCAGTTTGATCCCTGGGTTGGGAAGATCCCTGGAGAAGGAAATGTAACCCACTCCAGTATTCTTGCCTGGGAAATCCCATGGCCCGAAGAGCATGGGGTGCTACAGTCCATGGGGTCCCAAGAATCAGACATAACTTAGTGATTAAAGCACCATAATTGCTGTACAATATTACATAAGTTTCAGATGTACAACATGGTGATTCACAATTTTTAGAGGCTATATTTTTAATTATTATAAAATATAGACCATAGTCCGTGTACTGTACAATATACCCTTGCAGCTTATTTATTCTATACATAGTAGCTTGTACCTATTAATCCTCTATATCTATCTTGCCCTACTCCTTCCCTCTCCCCACTGGTAACCACTAGCTTGTTCTCTGTATCTGTGAATCTGTATCTTTTATGTTATATCCACTAGTTTTAATTTTTTCAACACAAGTCATTTCTGCTGCTTACATTTTCTTGATCAGAACCAGTCATATAACCTGAATGCAAATCCAAAAGAAGCTGAGAGGTATTGTTTTCCTATGGGCCTATAAAAAGAAAATCCGATAATAAACAGAAATAAGTGTATCTGTTACAAGTATTTCTCTTTGTCAAATCAGCAGAGTGATTATAGTGCCCTATTCTTGCAGTCAATACATATTGAAATGGAACGGACTGTCTGCCTTTTAAATTAGTGGTCATTATACCAAGTAGTTAAAACCAAAGTAGTTTTAACCAAATAGTTAAAATCTTATGAAGAAAACAGTCATTTCAGTTGATGTTCAGGGAAAGCCTCCATAGAAGAGATGCCATTGAAACTGCTACTTAAGGTACACAGGATTTGTGTATGGAAAGATGGGACTGGGGAATCCTTGGCAAAACTACACAACAGAGTAGAAGGAGAACAGTAGCGGCATAAACAAGAACTAACTCAGTGTGACCAAGTCAGGATGATTACCTTAACGGGCATATAGATACTCTGCTAGTGGAAAATTTCACCTTGATCTGATTGACACAAAAATCTAAGTACTAAGTTGATATGAACATTAAGGAAACTTACTATTTCATAGTTTTATCACCTTTGCTCCTTTTATTGTTAACCTAGACAACTCCTTGGGATGTAAAATGTACATATGACACCTAAAAACCCATAATTTATTTAGAGCTTGCTAATGGTAAAATGCTTCAAAATATTTCCCAAATTTCAAGAACGGTCATTAATGACTGGTATATACTTGAAAAAATAAAAGCCATTACTATAGAAATATTAAATTTAAACAAAACTAGCATTCATTCATTTATTTATTCATTTGTAATCTACTTTTCAAGGCTTTGTTATGTTCTACGCAAGATACTAGCAGCAGGTTAGACATGATTGAGATAGTTCACTCAGATTTTTTTTGTTAGCATCAGCTCAGTACAGTCTTAGTCATGTCTGACTCTTTGTCACCTCATGGATTACAGAACACCAGGCTTGCCTGTCCATCACCAACTCCCAGAGCTTGCTCAAACTCATGCCCATCGAGTCAGTGATACCATTCAACCATCTCATCCTCTGTTGTCAGTGATACCATTCAACCATCTCACCTCTCCTCCTGTCCTCAATCTTTCCCAGCATTATGGTCTTTCCAGTGAGTAAGCTCTTCACATCAGGTGGCAAAAGTACTGGATCTTCAGCTTCAGCATCAGTCTTTCCAATGATTATTAAGGATTGATTTCCTTCAGGACTGACTGTTTGGATCTCCTTGTAGCCCAAGGGACTCTCAAGAGTCTTCTCCAACACCACAACTCAACAGCTTAAATTTTTCCATGCTCAGCTTTCTTTACAGTCCAACTCTCACATCTGTATATTACTGGGAAAACCATAGTTTTGACTAGATGGACCTTTGTCAGCAAAGTAACATCTCTGCTTTGTAAAATGCTGTCTAGGTTTGTCATAGCTTTTCTTCCAAGGAGCAAGTGTCTTTTAATTTTATGGTTGCAGTCACCATCAGCAGTGATTTTGGAGCCCAAGGAAATAAAGTCTCTCACTGTTTCCACTGTTTCCCCATCTATTTGCCATGAAGTGATGCGGCCAGACTATGATCTTCATTTTCTGAATGTTGAGCTTTAAGCCAACTTTTTCACTCTCCTCTTTCACTTTCCTCAAGAGGCTCTTTAGTTCCTCTTCACTTTCTGCCATAAGGGTGGTGTCAACTGCATGTCTGAGGTTATTGATATTTCTCCCAGCAATCTTGATTTCACCCACTCCAGTGTTCTTGCCTGGAGAATCCCAGGGACGGGGGAATCTGGTGGGCCGCCGTCTATGGGGTCGCACAGAGTCGGACACGACTGAAGCGACTTAGCAGCAGCAGCAATCTTGATTTCAGCTTGTGCTTCATCCAGCCTGGCATTTCTCATGATGTACTCTGCAATAAGTTAAATAAGCAGAATCAAAATATATAGCCTTGACATACTCCTTTCCCAATTTTGAACCAGCCTGTTGTTCATGTTCAGTTCTAACTGTTGCTTCTTGACTTGCATACAAATTTCTCAGGAGACAGGTAGGGTGGTCTGGTATTTGCATCTCTTGGAGAATTTTCCACAGTTTGTGGTGATCCACACAAAGGCTGTGGCATAGTCAATAAAGCAGAAGATGTTTTTCTGGAATTCTCTTGTTGGGATTCCTGCCCACAGTAGTAGATATAATGGTCATCTGAGTTAAATTCACCTATTCCAGTCCATTTTAGTTCGCTGACTCCTAGCATGCTGACGTTCACCCTTGCCATCTCCTGTTTGACCACTTCCAATTTGCCTTGATTCATGGACCTGACATTCCAGGTTCCTATGCAATATTGCTCTTTACAGCATTGGATCTTGCTTCTATCACCAGTCACATCCACAGCTGGGTATTGTTTTTGCTTTGGCTCCATCCCTTCATTCTTTCTGGAGTTATTTCTCCACTGATCTCCAGTAGCATATTGGGCACCTACTGACCTGGGGAGTTCCTCTTTCAGTATCCTATCTTTTTGCCTTTTCATACTGTTCATGGGGTTCTCAAGGCAAGAATACTGAAGTGGTTTGCCATTCCCTTCTCCAGTGGACCACATTCTGTCAGACCTCTCCACCATGACCCAACTGTCTAGGGATACACACTGACATACAAAAGAACAGATTTTCTTTTTAATCTTTCCTGGCAGGATTTAACTTAAAGAAAACAGAGGATCAGCTGTTTTTCTCTTTCTGTGTATATTATCCAGAATGAACAGGAGATTCTGAAGCTTTGGCAGAGGACTTGGAAAAGAAGCACATAGCATTTCCCTAGGCAAAGCCCTAACAAGATTTAAACTGCGGCTCCTGTGAATCACACTGTATGTGATATTATTAGGCGAAGTGACCAAGCACGTAGAAAACAATAAAAATAATGCAGCTTTTCATTTGTGATCCTCTCGAAGATTAGGCAAAGAGGATTCACTGAAGAACAGACTAGCTACATAAAACATGACACATGTACCCAATTAGAGGGCACCTCCATGTTTACATTCTTTGGTTTCCGTGGTTACAGAAGGCTTGGCCAAATGGAGGTAGACTGGCCTCGTCTTTCTTATAAGGTGAAGGGTGACACGGAGATATTGGTCCACAGTCTTACCATGTGTAAGTGTGTCTGGAAAGAGTAGACTGAGTAGTAAGCTACAAATTTAAAAATATTATTTTAGGATTTGGGGCTTACAAAGATAGTGGATGGATTTTGGTGCAAGTTATAAAATGTTCTAATTTAAAACCAACTATATCATCTTGAAGACACTCCAGGTTTAAAGGAAATTCCTATAGCAAAAAGAAATAAATAATGTAAATGCTCTCTGGGGTCACATTTTTGTGGCTTCATTATTTAGTGGAAACTTCTGATGTGGGAAGCTTGCAGGGCTTCCCTGGTGGCTTAGAGGGTAAAGCGTCCACCTGCAATGCTGGAGACCCAGGTTCAATCCCTGAATCGGGAAAATCCCCTGGAGAAGGGTAGGCTACCCACTCCAGTACCCTTGCTTGGAAAATCCCATGGATGGAGGAGCCTGGGAGGCTGCAGTCCATGGGGTCGCAAGGAGCTGGACATGACTGAGCGATTTCACTTTCCTTTCTGATGTGGGAAACTAAATTATTCACTGGAGAGAGATAGTGATATATGGAATCTAGGAGTAGAATATTTCAAGTAGGGCTTCAAGGTTTAATTATAACAGGAAAGTTAGCAACCTATGAACCTAAAAAGAAGATTCCAGGTTTTCTGTCTTAAAAAACAAACAAACAAAGAAAAACATAGCATCAATAGACTGCTCTTACAGAGCCTTTGCTATAAGCAATGAGGGATATTTAAAAGATGAGAAAATTTAATGCCGTTTTTGAGGGGACAAAATACTCCACGATGAGCATTGTTATTTGTCAGTTCTGAGAAGCCTATGAACAGAAGAGGACTGGTGGCTAGTGTGCAATAATCAGGAAATGAGATAAGTTGGGATAGAATGAAGAACCAAACTGTTGACTTTTCATTTTATAGAATTTTGGAGAAAAGGTCTATCTGTAAATACTAGGTTAGAGAGAAAAATATCAGAGGAAAAGTGAGGCTTGAGTTGAAGCTTCAGTGAAGGGAAGAAATGATATTGAAAAGAAGAGGGCAGAGAATTCTGACAGTGAATGGTGAGAAGCTAGGACATAGACAATAAAAACCTGGGAGCTGGCATCAAGAGGGAGCTGAAAATTGGTTGATATCACTTAAAGAGGATCAGACAATGATAAAAAATCATGGAATTGATATACTTAGCAGAGAATTCATTGAAAGTCATTTTTATAAAGTGTGATGTGATAATTAAGCTCAGTGTCTTCTGAAGAATAATCTGGAAAGTTAAAGATCACTGACAGATGAATAAAGAGGATATAGTGTATATATATGTATATATATATATACAAGCCAGGTAAAGACAAATATCATATGATATTGCTTATATGTGGAATCTACAAAAATGATATAAATGAATTTATTTACAAAACAGAAATAGGCTCACAGACATAGAAAATGAATTTATGATTGTCAAAGGGGAAGAGGAGGGAGGGACAAATTAGGAGTCTGAGATTAACACACTGCTATATATAAAATAGATAACCAGCAAAGACCTATTGTATAGCACAGGGAACTATATACAATATTTTATAATAACCTATAAGGGAAAAGAATCTGAATCACTTTGCAATATACCTGAAACTAACACAGCATTGGAAATCAACAGTACTTCAATTATAAATAAATAAATAAGATAAAGTATAAGAAGTGAGGGAAAAAAACAAAACAATGACTCCAGAGAATTTAAGTGATGGGAACAACTGAAGAGTTTTTATCCAGTGGGTGTAGTTTGGAATCAAAGATTAGAACCTAAATAATATTAGGAATGTATTATTTGGTTAGTGCTGTCTTTTCCCACTTAACACAGTACCTACAAAGTTAGTGTTCCATAAATTGGTTTTGAAAGAATACATTCTATACTGAGTTTCAGGATTAGTGAATGTGTTCTTTTTGGAGTTGGAAAGGTAGGTCTGAAAAGCAGGAGAAAATAGGAAAGATAGATTTTAGAGGCTTCTGAATGGACCTTGATGAGGATCTGGTGTGGCAAAGGAAGTTTCAAGTGTTGGAAACACATAAGCGTTTTAATGCATTTGTGTGACTAATTTGGGTAAGAAAAGTTACTCTCATTTGACTAAAAATTTGTTTTAGCAAATTTAGAAATTAATTTGAAAAATTTGCAACCTAGAGGCAGAGCATACAAGTGCTAAACTTCTGAATTAATTTTATGCATACATGTCTTTTATTCATTAGGTAAATTTCTGAAAAGTAATGTGCAAATCAAATAAGGTCAAATCTAATTACATTGACTTACATTAGAAGAGCTGTTTTATATGCATTTCTGATTGATTTGCAATTGGCAGTCCTTCATAACACCTTCATCATTTCTTTGCCCTTCAAGATTCTGTCAATTAGTTGATGAACTGTCAGCATTTAAATTCATCAGGAGCTTACTATTTAAAGGATGCCGTAGTGAATGCTCTAGTTAGATGAGAAAATCATACTGGGATATACTGAGTTTTCCAGAGAGTAAGGCACATCTTCTCATGACATCTCAGGAAAGTTTTAGTTTCGTAAGTACACACAAAGCATAGAATGAGATAATAGCTGTTTAAAACACAAAAAATGTTGATACAAATTAGTTCATTGAAGTTTAAAGGGAAGATATATAAAGTTTTTAATTAGTGTAAGAATTTGACCAGCTATTAAGGTCTCTGAATTCAAATTTCAAAGACTGGGGACTTGATATGAAAACTTGAAAAAGCTATTGATTTTCTTCTATTTCATTCTCTTTGGTCTTAAGACAAGTGTAATGTTTTTACTTTGGGATTTGTTTTAATTATGTGTGTCTGTGTGAATAATAATTAGTCAGCTTGTCTTACTTTTCCTCCCTGTCCTTGGAATATCTATAGTAAATATTTGAGTACACTTGAACCAATTAACATCTTCAAGAAAATGTTTTTTACGTGAAAATGTTGGGGAAACAAATTTGAATAAACTGAACCTGACTCAAAGAGTTCTGAAATTCATGATCCGAAGAGCACCCTGAGGAGGAGGAACCCAAGAGCAGGGATCCTTGTCAAGTTCTCCCTTTTAGACCCCACGGCACTAATGAAAGCTGTGAGGTTGGTACTTGCACATAACTTGTTCTCTGCTCTGAAATAGACTTATTGCATTCATATTGATATAGTTACTCTTTCCCCCTGTCTTTTGAAAAAGAGACAATAGCATGAGCGAGTGAGGCATCAGACCTTAGGCACAGACTCTTTTCTAATGTTAACTTCTTCTAAACCAAACCCACTTCTCATGTTCTCACCTAACCTCAGTAATCCCCCTTTTCTCATCAAAATGTATGATTTTGATACTGATGGTCTCAATTTCTTTCCCTAAACATTCCTGCTAAAGATACAGACAGAACCAGCTAAACCACATTTTAATACTGTTCATAATCTTTCTGAAGATTAAATAATGACCGAGAATGAGAGTAAATTATATAGGAAAATATCATTGAAAAATTCTCATATGCAAATATACTGAGTGTTAATCAAATAGACTAAAATATGTTGTAATTATTTTTTAAAAAATCCCTTAAAATCTCAGTGGCTTCCAGCAACAAAAGATTTGGATTTGTTTATTTGTTTTGTCTTCTTTGTTCCTGCAACATATTCATCTCAGGTCAGTAGTGAGCCCCGTTCCTTGTATTCTTCATTCAGCGGGGTGGAAGCATACAAGCCAGTATGGTGTCATGTTGAGAGCAATCAACTCTGTTTTCCCCAGGCTTCCAGGTGGAAGCTGCCACTCAACTTACCTTCACAATGCTTAAACTAAAGCACGTCACAGGTCTATACCTATCCTCAAGGGGATGGAGACTGTTGTCCCATCAGATTCCTGGAAGGAGGAAAATCACAAATCACAAGTCCTCTTAAAAGTAGGTCACCCTGAAATGAATTAGCATTGTGTGTATACACTTTCATTTTAAATATAAATGTTCAGTTTAAATCGGTTCAAATGCATTTCAGGGATGTGAGAGTTGGACTGTGAAGAAGGCTGAGTGCCTAAGAATTGATGCTTTTGAACTGTGGTGTTGGAGAAGACTCTTGAGAGTCCCTTGGACTGCAAGGAGATCGAACCAGTCCATTCTGAAGGAGATCAACCCTGGGAGTTCTTTGGAAGGAATGATGCTAAAGCTGAAACTCCAGTACTTTGGCCACCTCATGCGAAGAGATGACTCATTGGAAAAGACTTTGATGCTGGGAGGGACTGGGGGCAGGAGAAGAAGGGGACCAGAGAGGATGAGATGGCTGGATGGCATCACTTACCCGATGGATGCGAGTCTGAGTGAACTCCGGGAGTTGGTGATGGACAGGGAGGCCTGGGGTGCTGCGATTCATGGGGTCGCAAAGAGTAGGACACGACTGAGCAACTGAACTGAACTGAACTGATTATTGCTGTTAACATATTTTAGGCAACATATGCTCACTACAATGGCGAATTTGGTAATTATAATAAATGACTAGTTTAAAGTATCCCTTGATTTTTTTTTTCTCTCATTCATAGAGAAATTTACTGAGCACTTCTGATTTTCCTAATACTAAAGCACATAGGGATAAATGAGTCAGATGGCTTCCTATCAAGGAAATTAGAATCCAATAGAAAAGAGTCACTAGTAAGTCAACAATAATGATAGATTACATTAAAGTGATGACAGAAACAAATAAAGGATGCAAAGAGAAATTTCACATAATGAGGTCAGGATGACTCTGCCCAGATAAACTGCCAAGAGTAGGTGACTTTGAGATGAGTCTAAAATACTGAACAGAGATTGTTGTAAAATGGATGAGAATGGTTTGGACACGGGAAATACTATATAAAAGTTTATATGATGGTGAAAAATGGCAGGGGGTTCCAAGGCTAGAGAATAGATTTGTGGGGGCAAGGAGTCCACAAAGCAAAATATAAGTTGAGAGAGGTAGGCAGATACATGTGTGTCACGCTAAAAATTTGTCCATTTTATCTGAAAGACAATGGTAAAACACAGTAGATTTTCACACATTAGAAAGAACGTTCTGTTGGTAGATAAACAGATCTTTACTCTGTTATATAATACCTGGTATAGAATTCAGTTCAGGCGCTCAGTCATGTCCTACTCTTTGCGACCCCATGGCTTGCAGCATGCCAGGTTTCCCAGTCCTGGTATAAAATTGGCACTCAATAAACAGTGTTGACTTAATGAGTGAAAGGTGACAGGTAGGCTCACTGCAATACATCAACCAATTTTTCTGAAATTTGGAAATATATGCATTCAAAAATATATGTGTCATATATTTATGACAAATATTTCTGAATAAAGTAGTGATTCAGAAATGCAACTATTAATTTATTCATTCCTTTATTCATCTACTGATCTTCTAAATTCATTAATGAATGACTGAATTTCCTAAATTCATTTCTTTCTAAATTAATTTAGGTTTTTCATTCTGTGCAAAGCACTATATTAAGTGACATGAGAAGAAAAGATACTAATCATATAGATTTATTTTTTTCTTGCAATAAGTGTAGAATCCAACAACAAAAAAAATAAGACCCATGTCAAATAATTACTTCAACATGGTGTAAGGTGAAAGGAATAAAAGAAAAACATATTGGTACTTAGTCTAGGCCAGTGGTTGTAAATAGTTTCTGGAATAGGTTATTCAGACTGGCCTTTGACAGATTTTAGACTTTCAGAGACAGTCACATTATGAGTAAATAAAAAGCAATGCCTATTTCCAACAATTTGGTCATTTTGTTTTTTATCGTCACTGTTTACTCTAATCTGTCAAAATTATGAGTCAGACTAATTTTTAACTAAGCAGCAGATTCCAGCAAAACGGTCACAGATAGCCCTGAATTTATCTTGCATGCAAATGAGCTATCAGTGCACTCATATTTAGTTACCTTGTCTGACTTGTGGAACAAACACTGACAATTTGTTTTTATCACCAATATTTCCAGAAAATTAAAAAGTATCAGCATTTTGAACAGTTTTCAAATTGTATCTTTTGGGAAAAAAAAACTGGTAATGGAATAATTGAGTACATATGGATATTTTGCAGAAAATATGTTGCATTTTATAACCTGATACTTGATACTTTTATTATGCTATTTAATCTCACTAATTTATTAACCATTGGAGTATTAGTTATGTTCCAGAAAATGTACCAAATGATTAATAATACCAGATACACTAAGCCTATTGATTTGTCAGGCACTCAACTGTTTGCTTTGCACCCTTTATTCATTTAACTTTCAAAATGGCAATATCAGTCAGTTCAGTTGCTCAGTCATGTCCGATTCTCTGTGACCCCATGGACTGCAGCATGCCAGGCTCCTTGTTCATCAGCAACTCCTGGAGCTTGCTCAAACACATGTCTATCGAGTCAGTGATGCCACCCAACCATCTCATTCTCTTTTGTCCCCTTCTCCTCCGGCCTTCAATCTTTCCTAGCATCAGGGTCTTACCCAGTGAGTTAGCTCTTCATATCAGGTGGCCAAAATATTGGAGTTTCAGCTTCAGCATCAGTCCTTCCAATGACTATTCAGGACTGATTTCCTTTAGGATCGCCTGGTTTGATCTCCTTGCAGTCCAAGGGACTCTCAAGAGTCTTCTCCAATGCCATAGTTCAAAAGCATCAGTTCTTTGACACTCAGCCTTCTTTATGGTCCAACACTCACATCCACCCATGACTAATGTAAAAACCATAGTATTGACTAGACAGACCTTTGTCAGCAAAGTAATGTCTCTGCTTTTTAATATGCTGTCTAGATCAGTCATAACTTTTCTTCCAAGAAGCAAGTGTCTTTTAATTTCAAGGCTGCAGTCACCATCTGCAGTGATTTTGGAGCCCCCAAAAAAGTCTCTCACTGTTTCCAGTTTCCCCATCTATCTGCCATGAAGTGATGAGACCAGCTGCCGTGATCTTGGTTTTCTGAATGTTGAGCTTTAAGCCAACTTTTTCATTCTCTTTCACTTTCATCAAGAGACTCTTTAGTTCTTCTTTGCTTTTGCCATAAGGGTGGTGTCATCTGCATATCTGAGGTTATTGATATTTCTTCCAGCAATATTGATTCCAGCTTGTGCTTCACCCAGCCTGGTATTTCACATGATATACTCGGCATATAAGTTAAATAAGCAAGGTGACAATATACAGCCTTGACGTACTTCTTTCCCTATTTGGAACCAGTCTGTCATTCCATGTCTAGTTCTAACTGTTGCTCCTGACCTACATACAGATTTCTCAAGACTCAGGTAAGGTGGTCTGGTATTCCCATCTCTTAAAGAATTCTCCACAGTTTGTTGTGATCCACACAATCAAAAGCTTTGGCATAGTCAATAAAGCAGAAGTAGATGTTTTTCTGAAACACTCTTGCTTTTTCGACGATCCAACTGATGTTGGCAATTTGATCTCTTGTTCTTTTGCCTTTTCTAAATTCAGCCTGAACATCTGGAATTTCACAGTTCACATACTGTTGAAGTCTGGCTTGGAGAATTTTGAGCATTACTTTGATAGTATGTGAGATGGGTGCAACTGTTTGGTAGTTTGCGCATTCTTTGGCTGTGCCTTTCTTTGGGATTGGAATAAAACTGACCTTTTCCAGTCCTGTAGCCACTGCTGAGTTGTTCAAATTTGCTGGTATATTGAATGCAGCAGTTTAACAACATCATCTCTTAGGATTTGAAATAGTTCAACTGGAATTCTATCACCTCCGCTAGCATTGTTCGTAGTGATGCTTCCTGGGGCCTACTTGACTTAGCATTCTAGGATGTCTGGCTCTAGGTGAGTGATCACACCATCGTGATTATCTGGGTAATGATCTTTTTTTGTATAGTTCTTCTGTGTATTTTTGCTGCCTCTTCTTAATATCTTCTGCTTCTGTTAGGTCCATACCATTTCTGTCTTTTATTGTGCCCATCTTTGCATGAAATGTTCCCCTGGTCTCTCTAATTTTCTTGAAGAGATCTCTAGTCCATTCTATTGTTTTCCTCTGTTTCTTCGCATTGATCACTGAGGAAGGCTTTCTTATCTCTGCTGCTATTCTTTGGAACTTTGCATTCAAATGGGTCTATCTTTCCTTTTCTCCTTTGCTTTTAGCTTCTCTTCTTTTCTCAGCTATTTGTAAGGCCTCCTCAGACAATTATTTTGTTTTTTTGCATTTCTTTTTCTTGGTGATGGTCTTGATCACTGCCTCCTGTACAATGTCATGAACCTCCGTCCATAGTTCTTCAGTCACTCTGTCTATCAGATCTAATCCCTTGAATCTATTTGTTACTTCTACTGTATAGTCACAAGGGATTTGATTTAGGTCATACCTGCAAAATGGAAATATAATATTAATATAATCTTATTCTTGCAAAGAAGAAAATTCAAGAGTAGAAATTATGTTCTTAATTTCTACACATACTGAAGAAATAGTGGGAAAAAAACATCTGACTCATCCTTAATGTCAACACAAGTGCTGAAATAGGACCTGAAAGTTCCCAAAGGCAGAGACTTCCTTTCATTCTTTGAAATCCCAATACCTTATCTTGTTTGATGGTATATAATTGGGCTTACCAGGTAGTTCAATGGTAAAGAATCTGCCTGCCAATGAAAGAGATGCAAGAGATGTGGGTTCAATCAGAGTCAGGAAGATCCCCTGGAGGAGGATATGGCAACCCATTCCAGTATTCTTGTCTGAAAAATTTCATGAACAGAGGTGTCTAGCAGGTCACAGTCATGGGGTTGCAGAGTTGGATAGGACTGAGCACAGCATAGCATGGTGGTTGCTTAGGAAACATTTGTTTAATGAACAAATGAATAAATAACTACAAAGAGATACAAGGAGAAATTGCAGCATCAGGAGATTTTTTTCTGAATAAGAAGAAATTGAGAGGTTAAATGTCTGCCCCAAATCAAACATCTATTCTAATCAAAATTAGGCTTGAGCCCAGATCATCTAACTCTATTCTTTTCCATGGTATCACAACTGCAGGAAGGTGGCACACAGACACAGATGACACTTGTCATTTATTTATATGGCAATACCCTGAACTCAGGTGTTGCTCCATATTTACTCTAAAGCTCCAGTTTGCTGCTGTATGCATCAGGGGGCAGTGATGAGAGCATGAACTGTCAGTTAGGTATGAGCAGGTTCAAATTTAGGCTCTGCCCTTTATCAGCTGGGCTTCTCTTGTGGCTCAGCTGGTAAAGAATCTGCCTGCAATGCAGGAGATCTGGTTTTGATCCCTGGTTTGGGAAGATCCCCTGGAGAAGGGAAAGGCTACCCACTCCAGTATTCTGGCCTAGAGAATTCCACGGACTGTAGAGTCCATGGGGTCACAAAGAGTAGGACACGACTGAGATACCTCCACTTCACTTTATCAGCTGTGCGATCTCAGGTAAATTGCTTAACTTCACTAAACCTCAATATATGTGTGTGTGTTAGTCGCTCAGTTGGTTCCAACTCTTTGTGACCCCATGGACTGTGGCTCACCAGGCTCCTCTGTCCATGGGATTCTCCAGGCAAGAATACTGGAGTGGGTAGCCATTCCCTTCTCCAGGGGATCTTCCCAACCCAGGGATCAAACCCAGGACTCCTGCATTGTAGGCAGATTCTTTACTGCCTGTGCCACCAAGGAAGCAAAAAACCTCAGCATGATCACTTTATTTTATATAGACATGTTGCTCCCAATCCATAGGACTGTGAGGACTGAATATGAAAACTTGTAAAAAGAGCTTAGCTCAGTGTCTAATGCACAGTTCAAAAGAACTGGCTATTATTTTGTATTATCAGATGTATCTGCTTCTTAGGACTGCTGTAGCAAAGCACTCCAAACTAGGTAACTGGAAACAATAGAAATGTATTGTCTCACAGTTCGGAAAGCTACAACTCAGAAATGAAGGTGTTGGCAAGGCCATGCTTTCTCTGATGGATCTAGGGGACAATCCTTCCTTCCCTCTTCTAGCATCTGACATTTGATGGTGAGTCTTTGGCATTCCTTGAAGAATGTATTATTCATTATTGGCTTGAGGGCTCCAATCACATGGCCATCTTCTCCTTGGGTGTCTTTACATCATCTTCCCTCTGCACATGTCTGTCTCTGTGTCCAGATTTCCCCTTTTTATAAGGATACCAGTCATACTGGGTTAGACCCCACTCCAAAGACTTCATCTTACTTTGACTACCTCTGTAAAGATGGTACTTCTAAATAAGACACTGGGGACTAGGACATCAACATATTGTTTTGGGGAGACAAAATTCCACCTTTAATACTAGACATCTGTTTTTAATACTGCCCCTTGGTTTTAAACCTTTGAGGGTTTGTTGTTCTTGCTGTTGTTATAATTTCATTTATTTTTGGCTGTGCTGTGTCTTTGTTGCCGTGCAGCCTCCAAGTTGTGGCAAGTGGGAGCTACTCTTGTCTGCAGCACATGGGCTTCTTATTGTGATGGCTTCGTTTCTTGTGGAGCACGGGCTCTAGGCATATGGGTTTCAGTAGTTGAAGCACGTGGGTTCATTCAGTGGTTGTGGCTCTTGGGCTCTAGAGAATAGGCTCAATAGTTGTGATGCATGGGCTTAGCTGCTCTACAGCATGTGAGATCTCAAACCAGGAATCAAAACCAGTGCCCTTGCATTGCAAGGCAGATTCTTAACTAGACCACCAGGGAAACCCAAATACTTTTCTTTAAAGGAGCCAGGTAACTTCAAATCTCCCAACCCAGAAAAGCTGTATAGAAAGCGTTTTTCTGAGCACTGTCTCTTGTGCGTCCTACTTTTCTTTACCTAGCTTCCAAGCCATCTCCTGACAGCCTCAATTGAGAGTTGCCTCTTGGGTCTGGTTTAGATGTCACTCCTGGTCTAATTAGGGAGTCACTTGCTGACCTGCAGCTTCTGTCCCCAGTGGGCCCTGAGTTCTGTTCTTGCATCAGTATCTGCCTTTGGTGCTAAGATTGCCTTCCCTGGAGACTGACCTTGTCCTCATTTTACCTTCATTCACCTTCTATTGACATAGATGATGGTAGTAACATATTTACTGAAAGCTCTAATGAGCTAGAAGTTATATCAAATACTCTACAGGCATTGCCTCATTTAATCCCCACAACAGCCATATGTAGTTTACAGATGAGGAAACTAAGGTCCGGAAAGGAGGTTAAATTGCCCAGATTGCACAGCTAGGAAAAGACAAAGTTAGAATATAAGCCTAATTGTGTTTACTATCAACAATTGGTTCTTAACTATATAATCTGTGCTCTAAAGGAGCACATAGTATAGTAGCAAATAAGACCACAAAAGCAGTAACTATAGGAAGTAAAATGGGTAGAATGAAAGGTAAATATAAAAAACTGTGTGAGCACCCATCAACGGTCTTAATCCCCATGGGAGTTATCAGAGAAGGCAGCTGAAGGATTTTCACTCAACAAGCATATGTGGAAGTATCATGGGCAGAAACTTGTAAAAGGAGAAGGATAAGGAAGAACTTTAAGCATACAGAAGTCTGCAGTCTTAAAGATGGTAGAGGAGTGGAGAGCATACCAAGAGGAGATGGCATCAAAGATTCCTATTTAAGTAATGAAAAGACATTATTTGTTCACATGTTGGGAGGAGATAGGAGAGGCACACACTAAGAGGGAGGGCATGTCTGTTGCATGGAACAGATAAGAAACCATGAGGCTTGAACTAAGATGGTGGCTGAGAAGTGGAAGAGAGAGGCTTTCAGAGACAGCAGGTCTAATCTGTTGCATTTGAAACTGACTTAATGTGTGCATGAGACAGTAAACAATGAAATCACTTCTGAGGTTCTAGTGGTGTACCTCATGGATGCAAAGCATTGCTTTTCACTGGAACAGGGAATGAGAAGGGAAAATCAGATGTGGAGAAGGTCAGAGGTAATCATGATTTTACTTCTGCATTTGCTGACTGTGAAGTCCTCTAGGTTATGCAACTAAAGAAATTTCAAAACCAGAAAAAGAAGTACAGATATAAGACCAAAGAGGTTAAATACAAATCTGGTATTCTAACTTGAATTAAAATGTCAGTATGAGTTCATGGTGTATTTTCTCTAAAAGAAAAAAAGCTCTATCCATTGAAAAGACCTAGAAACAGTGACCAACCTGGTGGCAACAGAGCAATCCTTATTGATCAGGTTGTGGTTTATAAATACCATTTTCCCCTATTCAGAATCAAAGTATTTTGGAAAAATAGCTCATTCCAGGTCTGGAGAAAAACACATATAAGGCGATTCTGGGACACCTTACCATAAGAGAGGCAAGGAAACCACATCCCAAAAAGACACAGGAAACCAATGTGAAGACGCTCTCTGGCCAAAAATAGGGTAGATGGAGTATAAGTAAGAATAACAGTCTAATGGCTTTAAACACTTCAAATACTTTTAAATCTGTAAGTTTGTAATTATATATATATATAAATATAAACATTTATAAACTTTTTTGAGTGTTTGAAACGTTCCATAATAATAATGCAAAAATATCAGATGGTTAGTACAATACAAACCATGTAAAAGAAATGTCGGACTTCTTATTTTTTATTATCACATCCTGAAAGTAGTTAACCCCTTTTATAACTCATTTTCTTCATGCTTTCACGTTAAGAAATTTACTTTCCATTGATACAAACTTGCGGATTCAAGGGAAAGTGCTGAACTATCTTATTCCTCTTGGTTCCCCAATTTTTAAAAGGGAACAAATAAAAATTGATAATTAATAAACTTGTTTTTCTCAGGTTCAGTTCACATGAAGAAAATCATTGCAACATAATGATCTTATATGTAATTAGTCTTACCATGGACCACATTGCTTTTCGTTTTTGGATTTAATACAAAACAGCTTTACTCCACATTTTGAAATGTTTTCATCTTTCTCATAAAAAGGCAGAGGTGCATAACACATTACTGATTTTCACTGGCAAGGGCTAGACCATGTGAAAAACCTCATGGGGTTAATTTTCTGCTTTTCATTTTTCCCATGCTATGCTGATTGGATGTGTCCCATGACTTAGTTCAGCCTCAAAATATGGCACTGGATCAATCAGTGGACTTGGCACAACTTTAGTTGCTCTGATATAGGATTCATCAAAAAGGAGTCATATTCATAAGCTATTTTAACTGATAAAAAGAGAAAAATAAAAGTGTTTTGTGTCCTTGTTACTTTTTCCCAAGGGGAAAGGGAAGAAAGGGAGTTGGTGGGATAAAAAGTCAAGGGAGTGGAGGCCGTGTTTCTTGGATGCAGGAATCTTAAGGTTTGCCTTTCAACTTCAAGATTAAACTTTTTTCTCACAAGGGTATGGGTTTCCAAATTGGGATGCCCAGGTCCCTTCATATATATATATATATATATATAGATATATAGTGTCTTCTAAACTTCTGCTTTTTTTCAATTGGGTTACTGTGTTCTATTTTAGTACACTTCTCACTTACTCTATAAAGAGAGACTGATACCAGAACTAAATTAAAGAGGAAACAGTACCTATTTTCAGATAAAGTGAGAACCATCAGCCTTCTTGAAAACATTATGTTTTGATTGATAAGACTTTCTTACTGGTTCTTTTCTTTCAACTTCCCCTTGATAGAGGACCTCATAAACCTTTTTCTGCTTTCCATCAGTTTCAGAAGAAAAAGATGGTTTCGCGAAGGGTGATCCTATTTCTCATCTTCTCACTCTTTTCTGCTCCTTTCAAAATCAAAAACGAGTTCTTCCCCTCTGGCTCCTTTATTCACTCACATTTCTGCTGGTTCTCAGTCATCAAATGCGTGCGCTGATTCTTCCTTTCATAGGAAAACAGAACAGAACAAGAAAGTCTTTACCTTGTACAGCTACTGTTCTAGTCCCCTCACATTACTGATTCTCAGAATAAGCAGACCCAATGCCTTTGTGTCCTTACAGCTTTCTGAAACCTGGCTTACTCTTTGCTAATCATGATGGCACGATTAGCATTGTACAATTAAAATTGTACAGGAGATTGGGTACCTAGTCACTACATTCTCTGTTTTCATGCCCCATGCCTGCCTGGCAAATTTGATTTGTATTCCTCATACATCCTCTGTGAACTCTCCCTCCAAGATCTACCTGACGCTGGAAAAATCCTTGATATTGTCAAACATTTTCAACCATTACTTCTCTGCTAGACTAGCTGCTTTATTTTTCTCTACACTTATACTTTTCTTTCTAAAACATTCCAGAATATTGGGGCTGTAGGAGGCTAATACATTCTTGATCCTACTGCATAATTTTGAAGCAAGTGAAACACTGGACACAGGTGATTAGTAATTGGATGTTAACTGTTTCTGTAGATCCATGGTCCAAAAAGGGATGGATTGTTTTTTGTTTCTCCACCTAGCCCAAGCTCAGAGATTGAGGGAATCTATTTAAGGAAACAAATTGGATTTGTAGGACAGACATACATACCCAGAACGGTTGCTTCCCACTAAAAGGGGGAAATGAATCTCCAGATTTTTAAGACTTTATATAGATAAGATTTATCCAGTGGAGAACGTGAAGCAGTGATTGTCATTGCATTCCCAGTCAGATAAATCACTGCTTCCTATTGGGCAGAAATGAGTAAGAAACATCTTGAGTATTACGCTAACACAAGTTTCTCCATAAGGAAATGCAGAACTATGCATATACACCCAAGGTGGGATATTCTTCATTCTTAGGTTAGTCATAATCTTTAGGTAGATAATTCTGTGTCTCTGAGTTTAATGTATATAAGGCAAAAACTTTACTATGCAAAACCTATTCACCCCATGATCTTCTCCATTATGGTCAATGGTACTACCCAGTCATCCGGACAAAAATCTTCAGCATCATCTTTAATTCATTGCTCTCCTTTTTCCTAGCGGTTTTTCTTATGTCTCTGCCACTTATCCTTTCTCTTCAATTTGTACTTCTACCATTTTCTTCTACTCTGCATTTATCACCCATGCATTCAATAACTATGTATTGAGTATGTATCAGGTGCTAGGAAGTTTTTTTAGGCAGTGCAGATGTAAAAGATAGGTAAACCAATGATTCAGATTTCATGAGGCTGAGAAAACTGTACAAAGAGTTATCAAATAGTAACTTTAACAACATATAATCTTAACAATATATATAACAATAGCACATTGTGCTAATATTGTTATAATATAACAAATATATAATCTTAACATGTTGTTGTTTTAGTCACTAAGTTGTATCTGACTCTTTTGGGACCCCATGGACTGTAGCCTGCCAGGCTGCTCTGTCCATGGGATTTCCCAGACAAGAATACTGGAGTGGGTTGCCATTTCCTTCTCTAGGGCATCTTTCTTACCCAGGAATCAAACCCATGTCTCCTGCATTGGCAAGCAGATTGTTTACTGCTGAGCCATCAGAGAAGGCCAATCTTAACATAGACAATTACAATGTCTAAAGGTGCTTGGTGCTATGTGAGCCTTTAATAGGAGGATTAGAGAAATTGGAGATGGTGTTTCTGAGAAGCGACCTTCAAACTGAGATATAAAGTATGAGCAGGAGTTAATTAACAAAGAGGGCAGAGAGGAGCATTGCTGGCAGCATTCTCTATGTGCAAAAGCCTTATGATTGGAGGTAGCACGGTGAGTGAAAGTTGCAAGTAGAGATAAACTTAAAGGGAATATAGTAGAGAGTAGGGAATCTGCAGAAGTAGGTAGGGGTCATGCCACATAGGGCTCTGTACACCATGTTAAGGTGTATTTTCTCTATTTTTTTAATCAAAGAAAGTCACTGAAGTATTTTAACAGCAGGATGACATGATTAGCATTGAATTTTAAAAGATCATTCTTTCATTTTTGGATAACTGCCTTTGCTTCCCAACTGCTCAGTTGCGTGTGTTTCCCATTCCATATAATTTATTTGTGAATTATATACAAACCAATGTCCAGATAGTCCTCACAATGTGCTGTGTGAACTTATTTGTTTCCTAACCAGTCTGTTCAGATGAAGTGGAAGTGGAGGTGTTAGTCACTCAATTGTGTCTGACTTTGTGAACCCATAGCCTGTCAGGCTCCTCTGACCAAGGGATTCTCCAGTTAAAAATACCTACTCCTTATCCAGGGAATCTTCCCAATCCAGGGCCTTGTGTATTATAGGCAGATTCTTTACCATCTGAGCCACCAGGGAAATGACTCCCCATTAATTTGAGGGCTTCTCAGGTGGTGCTAGTGGTAAAGAATCCGCCTGCCAATGCAGGAGACATGAGAGAGGTGGGTTCGATTCCTGGGTTGGAGAAATTCCCTGGAAAAAGAAATGGCAACCCAGTTCAGTATTCTTGCCTGGAAAATCCCATGGACAGCAGAGCCTGGTGGGCTACAGTCCATGGGGTCACAAAGAATCAGACACAACTGAGCATCTGAGGACGCAGCATATTATTTGTAGGAAAAACTCAAACTATTAGAATCTGTTTTGCTAAGGCTTGCTACAATCTGGGTTTAGCCTCCTAGCTAAAATGCTTTTCCATTTCTCCCCAACACCGACTGTCTCCTCTGACTAAGTCAACCTTCCACCTGCGTCGGAGACACAACAGCCTCACTCCAACCCTCCATTTCTTTGTTCAAAACTTCGAGCTTTCTAAATTCCTGCCAGAAATTTTCCTCTGATTAAAATCCAAATATAGTTCCACTCAGGTACTACCTACTCTGTGAAATGACTGCCAAGTACTCCAGACCACAGTGTGGGCTAAACTGATAGTATTTGTGATAGAGTTAAATGAGAATGGGGTTAGATAAGTAGATTTCCTTTGTGAGACATGCCTTACTCCCTGTTTTAGGCACATTGTCTTGGCTTACTGTATCAATTTAGACCTAAATTATGGCCTTATCAGTGACATCATTGTGTTTTGTTTTGTTTAATCTTTATGAATGTGATATGTTTCTCAATAAAGTTTTAGAAATAGAGAAAAAGAGAGGGATAATAAAATAATCTGAGTCTAATGATTATTCTAATAAAACATTTTCAACATTCTTAAAAAGCATTTAATGAGTATTTTCATTTGTGGCATAATAAACTGTTTTTTACTTTGCTACAAAGGTCCACTTAGTCAAGGCTATGGTTTTTCCAGTGGTCATGTATGGATGCGAAAGTTGGACTGTGAAGAAAGCTGAGTGCCAAAGAATTGATGCTTTTGAACTGTAGTGTTGGAGAAGATTCTTGAGAGTCCCTTGGACTGCAAGGAGATCCAACCAGTCCATTCTAAAGGAGATAGGCCCTGGGTGTTCTTTAGAAGGAATGATGCTAAAGCTGAAACTCCAGTACTTTGGCCATCTCATGCAAAGAGTTGACTCATTGGAAAAGACTCTAATGCTGGGAGGGATTGGGGACAGGAGGAGAAGGGGAAGATAGAGGATGAGATGGTTGGATGGCATCACCGACTTGATGGACGTGAGTTTGAGTGAACTCCAGGAGTTGGTGATGGACAGGGAGGCCTGGCGTGCTGCAATTCACGGGGTTGCAAAGAGTCGGACACAACTGAGTGACTGAACTGAACTGAACTGAAACTGTTTTTCATAATTTACTCAAATGTGCTGGAGATTTGAATCCTTTCATTTTGTCATGTTATAAATAATATGATTAAACTCCATTTTATTAAGTTTCAATTATTTTCTTAGGATGTTCACCATATTCTTACCAAGATGGAATTTTATAATTGATAGATATATCATTTATAATTCAAGATTTAAAAAATAGTATGGTGTTGTTTTGATTTGAATATTTTAGCTAATGAGATTTGCGATTTGTCTTTCTGTCATCTGGAGGAGTGGGTATTGGGGAAATTACTGCAAAAAGTGTTGTGATAGTTGGTCAGTTGTGTGTGACCCTTGGCGACCCCACGGACTATAGCTCTCTAGGCTCGTCTGTCCATGGAATTCTCTAGGGAAAAATGGATAGATATTTCCTTCTCCAGGATGTTCCTGAGTCAGGGATCGAACCCACATCTCCCAAATTGCAGGCAGATTCTTTGCCATCTGAGCCACGAGGGAAGCCAGGTGCAATCAATAGCTAGAAGACTGCCTGATATGAGTTTGGATTCCTTTGTGTATTCTACAAATGTCCATGGAGTGCCAGCCATGTATCAGGCACTGGCACTACGCTCTATGTCAAACTGGCCATAAATTCAGTTCAGTTCATTTCAGTTCAGTTGCTCAGTCATGTCCGACTCTTTGTGACCCCATGAATCACAGCACACCAGGCCTCCTTGGACATCACCAACTCCCAGAGTTCACTCCAACTCACGTCCATCGAGTCAGTGATGCCATCCAACCATCTCGTCCTCGGTCGTCCCCTTCTCCTCCTGCCTCCAATCCCTCCCAGCATCAGAGTCTTTCCCAATGAGTCAACTCTCCGCATGAGATGGTCAAAGTATTGGAGTTTCAGCTTTAGCATCAGTCCTTCTAAAAAACACCCAGGGCTGATCTTTAGATTGGACTGGTTGGATCTCCTTGCAGTCCAAGGGACTCTCAAGAGTCTTCTCCAACACCACAGTTCAAAACCATCAATTCTTCAGTACTCATCTTTCTTCACAGTCCAACTCTCACATCCATACATGACCACTGGAAAAACCATAGCCTTGACAAGACAGATCTTTGTTGGCAAAGTAATGTCTCTGCTTTTCAATATGCTATCTAGGTTGGTCATAACTTTCCTTCCAAGGAGTAAGCTTCTTTTAATTTCATGGCTGCAATCACCATCTGCAGTGATTTGGGAGCCCCCCAAAAGAAAGTCTGACACTGTTTCCACTGTTTCCCCATCTATTCTCCATGAAGTGATGGGACCAGATGCCATGATCTTCGTTTTCTGAATGTTGAGCTTTAAGCCAACTTTTTCACTCTCCTCTTTCACTTTCATCAAGAGGCTTTTTAGTTTCTCTTCACTTTCTGCCATGAGGGTGGTGTCTTCTGCATATCTGAGGTTATTGGTATTTCTCCTGGCAATCTTGATTCCAGCTTGTGCTTCTTTCAGCCCAGTGTTTCTCATGATGTACTCTGCATATAAGTTAAATAAGCAGGGTGATAATATACAGCCTTGACATACTCCTTTTCCTGTTTGGAACCAGTCTGTTGTTCCATGTGGAGTTCTAACTGTTGCTTCCTGACCTGCATACAGATTTCTCAAGAGGCAAGTCAGGTGATCTGGTATTCTCATCTGTTTCAGAACTTTCCACAGTTTCTTGTGATCCACATAGTCAAAGGCTTTGGCATAGTCAATAAAGCAGAAATAGATGTTTTTCTGGAACTCTCTTTTGCTTTTTCAATCATCCAGCGGATGTTGGCAATTTGATCTTTGGTTCCTCTGCCTTTTCTAAAACCAGCTTGAACATGTGGAAGTTCATGGTTCACGTATTGCTGAAGCCTGGCTTGGATTGTGTGGTAGTTTGAGCATTCTTTGGCATTGCCTTTCTTTGGGATTGGAATGAAAACTGACCTTTTCCAGTCCTGTGGCCACTGCTGAGTTTTCCCAATTTGCTGGCATATTGAGTGCAGCACTTTCACAGCATCATCTTCCAGGATTTGAAATAGCTCAACTGGAATTCCATCACCTCCACTAGCTTTGTTCGTAGTGATGCTTTCTAAGGTCCACTTGACTTCACATTCCAGGATGCCTGGCTCTGGTCCCCAAATTTTGCTCATATTGGAATCATTGGGGAATTATTAAAAAAGCAAAACAAGAGAAACTACTACTGCCTGGTTTTCAGAGTTTTCAGGACTCCTAACATTCTGATTTATTAGTATGGTGTATGACGTGGCCAGCAAGACTTCTAAAGGCTTTCTAGGGATTAAAATGTGCAGCAAATTTGGGGAACCCTGTTAGCATAAAAAAAGATGGAGTTCCAGAATATCATCAGGGGTACAAGTGCTCTGAAGTGTACAAACAAGACACACACACACACACACACACACACACACACAATGTTTTGAGTCTTCATGCACTAGGTTGCCATAGACAGTGGCTTTAAACAGTCCTGCTTGAATGAGTTCAAAGAATAAGATTAAGCATTGGGCAGAACAACGCACTGATGATGAACCAAATAGCTATTTACTATCTCATGTCTGAATCTTGGCTTTAAGCCTGGGAGCTTCAGAAGCATCAGAAGTGTCATCCTCACTATCAGTGAATTATTTGGATGAAGAGGAGCTCTGCCTAGAAAGTCACTGTTAAAACAGAACTCAAGCCTTTGACCAGGATGCCTGGTAGAAGACATTAGTGTAACACTGTAAATGTACTTCATCTTTTGATATATCTGAATTACGTAATTTAAAAAGTGTCTATTTCCTTGTTTTTGCGTCTAAAATACTCATTATAATGAGTGTCTCTCTCCTAGAAAATATATGTAAAGTCTGTGCAAGGGTTTTATCCAGCTCCTTTTGATTTAGTTATCAGAACACACAGCATCTGCTAAAACTGAAGCCCACAGTCTCGGAAATTTTTCTTTCATTGCACTCCGAGTCTGCACATCATTAGTACAATTCAGATGGAAATCCTGTAGAGATGCGGTATTGCTAACCGACTGCACTTTCCCAGAAAATCTGACCTCCCAAATTTGATTTATTTAACATATTTGCATTTTAATGGATTTTTCTGAAATGGTAATCTCATCAAGATGGGCTGCTGTGGTTTGAGTAATTCACAATTTCCAGCTCATTCATATGTATTTATTAATGTGCAGTATGTATATTTGCACAGCGCACAGACACGTATGGATTATGTCCACCAGAAAGCCACGTTTAAAAATTTCAAGGGCTGAGCATTTGGTACTTTGGTTACCTTACGGATGTTCCTCCTCTAGTTTAATATATCCCACTGAGTCAGTCTTCCAGTTTTAAGGTTAATAATAACTAACACGTCTATGCACACAGCACAGCATTTACACTCAGTCATGTCTGACTCTGTGACCCCATGGACTATACAGTCCATGGAATTCTCCTGGCCAGAATACTGGAGTGGGTAGCTGTTTCCTTCTCCAGGGGAGCTTCCCAACCCAGGGATTGAACCCAGGTCTCTCGCATTGCAGGCAGATTCTTTACCAGCTGAGCCCAACACTTTACCAGGGAAGCCCAACACTTCTATGAAAACCTGCAACTTATAGTACCCCCTTTTCTCACACATTAACTCACTTAGTAACATGTCTGATGTCTTGGGAAAGCTCAATAACCTTTTGAAGCTATAAAAGATCCATGTAAAGGGCCAGTCCCTCCCTCCCTAGCCTCTGTTTTCAGGATGCAAGTTGCTAAATCAATCCTGACTAAGCTGTTACACTTAGGGATGGCATGTGGACAAGGTCAGTGGATGTGGCCAGAGAGTGACTACTTGATATGACCAGATTAAATTCTGGCATTCTCTCCTTCCACCAGCCCCACCTGCTTCCAAACTCCATTTTCTAGGTTCAGTAGGCAGGAATGTGTTTTTTCCAACATCTCTTTCCTAGTTCTCTAGTTCTACAAGGGAACTGGTATGCTTTTCCCTAATCATTGAGACAAGGTGTCTATTTCTGCCAACTGCTACCATGAGAAGGAGGTCTGGCAGAAGAACCCTATCTATATTCTTCTCATAGTGAATGGTATATTTACATTAATACACTGAATTCTTCTCTGAAATGTTCACAATATTCGTTAAGAGATGGACATATATTCCAAAAGACTGCCACAGGTACATATCATCTTTCAAATACAGGTAAGTCATAATTTCCAACTTTCTGTATGGGATTAAAAATTCTCACAAAACATGTCATCTCTAAGTGTAAGAATAAAACTATAAAGTTTTCAAGTTTTATTAGTACAGTGATGTCTTTTCTCTAATTTTTCCACATTTCAAACATTTTCTTTTTAATTTTTTATTGATGTTTTGAGTACAGTTCTATGAATTATAATCCATGTATATTTCAGATAATTGTTACAACCATTGGAAATGCAGAACAGCTCCATCACCCAAAGAACTCCCTTGTGCTATTTCTTTAAAATCATGTCACACATCCACTCCTAGCCTATGGCAAGCATTGATCTGTACTCTATCACTGTAGATGTGTCATTTCCAGAATGACATAGAGGTGGAATTGTACAGTATATAACCTTTTGAAACAACTTCTTTTCACTCAGCATAAGGCCTTTGAATTCCTCCAAGCTACGGAGTTTTACTCCTTTTCATTGTTGAGTAGTATTCCTTAATATGGATATACCACAGCTTATTTATCTATTCAAGTGTATATTTTAATACATTTACATTAATACAAATGATATTTGCAGAATTGGTACAACACATTAAAAACTGTCAATATGATGCCATAGAAATTTCTTAGGGACCAGCCAGATGTAGATTTAGACATCAGTACTGCTTGATGAAAGTGAAAGAGGTGAGTGAAAAAGTTGGCTTAAAGCTCAACATTCAGAAAACAAAGATCATGGCATCTGGTCCCATCACTTCATGGGAAAAAGACAGGGAAACAGTGGAAACAGTGTCAGACTTATTTTTCTGGGCTCCAAAATCACTGCAGATGGTAATTGCAGCCATGAAATTAAAAGACGCTTACTCCTTGGAAGGAAAGTTATGACCAACCTAAATAGCATATTCAAAAGCAGAGATATTACTTTGCCAACTAAGGTCCATCTAGTCAAGGCTATGGTTTTTCCAGTGGTCATGTATGGATGTGAGAGTTGGACTGTGAAGAAAGCTGAGTGCCGAAGAACTGAGGCTTTTGAACTGTGGTGTTGGAGAAGACTCTTGAGAGTCCCTTGGACTGCAAGGAGATCCAACCAGTCCATTCTAAAGGAGATCAGTCCTGGGTGTTCTTTGGAAGGAATGATGCTAAAGCTGAAACTCTGATATTTTGGCCACCTCATGCGAAGAGTTGACTCACTGGAAAAGACTCTGATGCTGGGAGGGACTGGGGGCAGGAGGAGAAGGGGACGACAGAGGATGAGATGGCTGAATGGCATCACCGACTTGATGGACATGAGTTTGGGTGAACTCCAGGAGTTGGTGATGGACAGGAAGGCCTGGCGTGCTGCAATTCATGGGGTCCAGAAGAGTTGGACATGACTGAGTGACTGAACTGAACTGCACTACTATTATTAATCATGGATCAGGAGGCAACTCTCTGAAATTCAGTTTTGGCAGAGTGGGAGGTAATGATACTTACAGAGTTTTAGAAATACCTAAAAAATATTAGTGGGGTTCCCAGGTGGCACTAGTGTTAAAGTACTTGCCTGCCACTGCAGGAGACTTAAGACACTTGAGTTCATTCCCTGGGTTGGGAAGATCCCCTGGAGAAGGGCATGGCGGCCCACTCCATTACTCTTGCCTGGAGAATCCCATGGACAGAGGAGCCTGGCAGGCTACATGTCCATAGGGTTGCAAAGAGTTGGACATGAATGAAATAACTTTGCTGACAAAGGTCCATCTAGTCAAAGATATGGTTTTTCCAGTAGTCATGTATGAATGTGAGAGTTGGACCGTAAAGAAAGCTGAGTGCCAAAGAATTGATGCTTTTGAACTGTGGTGTTAGAGAAAACTCTTGAGAGTCCCTTGGACTGCAAGGAGATTAAACCAGTCAATCCCAAAGGAAATAAGTCCTGAATATTCATTGGAATAACTGATGCTGAAGCTGCAATTCCAATACTTTGGCCATCTAATTTGAAGAACTGACTCATTGGAAAAGACCCTGATGCTGGGAAAGATTGAAAACAGGAGGAGAAGGGGACAATAGAGGATGAGATGGTTGGATGGCATCACCGACTCAATGGACATGAGTTTGAGTAAACTCCGGAGTTGGCGATGGACAGGGAAGCCTGGCGTGCTGCAGTCTATGGGGTTGCAGAGTCAGGCAGGACTGAGCAACTGAACTGAACTGAAGTAACTTAGCACAAATACAATTAAAACATGTGAAATGTCTGGCACATAGTAAAGTGTCTGTATTACCTTCCATCTGCCACTAAGTTAAGGTAGTATAGTATATATTTTTAGTAATTTTCATCTTCCTGATTTTCAGGTGTGGAAATTCATACTACTGATTAATATAATGTTTTGTGAGCAGATGGGAGGTAATTTATTCTTACTATGCTTGGTACAGATCTTTGCAGAGAAAAATTTCTAAATATGTCTCTAACCAAATGCAAACCACTAGTTTGCATGCTTTTCTAATACAAGGTGATTGAACGGAATAATTTTCTAGAGACCCAGCATCTGGTAAAGTTGTTTTGAGCAGTAGCAGCAGAACTGGGGGTCCATGTAAACTGATGATGATTTGTAACAGATGTGTATTTTATCAGCTCCTTGAAAAGCAGCCATAGCCAGCTGGAGAGAAGGAGGCAATATGTAAATGCAAAGGAGGTTTGGGTGATTTGGACAGCACTGGTACAGCCCTCTGATGAAGGTGCTTTCTAAGCATTCTTATCTCACTTGATACTGGACTCTACTACCTGTCAGTAAGTGATGTATTGCAATTCCTGGAGCACAGCATCTGGCTTCCTCATCAATTTGAGCAAGAAGAAGGAATTAAATTTCTGACCCAAAGGTAAAAAGTATGTATGCTTAGCCCAAACTCCACATATTTTATTCATTTTATACTTCCGGCCGCACAACTAAGACTGTCCTTCAGGTACCAACATTTATTGTCTGAAAATTTTGCTGAGGTGGGTTTTAGAGCAGTTGTATTGCCAAGTAAATTGTTAAAGTATGTGCCATTGATTCAATTTTAACTCATGCTTTCTGACTTTTACAATGAGGTAGTAAAAATTCACTTGTCTCAAACAACTCTAAAGACTTCAACTAGAAATCTATCAGATTGGGAGGCTCAGACATGATTAAAAAGTGAGTAAATATAAACTTATTTTTTCTTAATGTTACAATCTATGAAATAAACACCTGGACATTGCCAGTAATCAAACTATTTCTCACCTGTTGTTGTTGTTTTGAGGCACTAAGTCATATCTGACTCTTTGTGACCTGATGATATGTGTCAGGCCAGGCTTCCCTGTCCTTCACTTATCTCCAGAGTTTGCTCAAACTCATGTCCATTGAGTCGATGATACCATCCATCTCATCCTTTTTGGCCCCCTTCTCCTCATGCCCTCAAATGGCTATTTCATATGATGCAACCTAATGAAACACTTTAATATATATTGAATTGGGAGAGCAGTGGAATGCTCTCATGGAATGAATAGTGTCCTCTCACTACTCGTATATTGTTAAACTCTAACCTCCAGTGTGACTATTGAGGATAGGGCCTGTAAAAGGGAGACAACAAAGGTTAAATGAGGTCATAAGGCTGGGACCCTAATCTGCTGGGATTGGTGTCTTTGTGAGAAGAGGAAGAGCTACCTCTCCATGCAAGGACAGAGTAAAGGCCACATGCAGGCATGGTTAGAAGGCACTGTCAGCAATCCAGAAAGAGAGGGTTCACCAAGGGAGAAAAAAAAAAGGAAGCCTGATGGGACCTTGATCTGGAACTTTTAGCCCCCAGAACTGTAAAAACAAAAATTTCTATTGTTTAAGCTACCCAGTCTATGGTATTTTGCTATGGCCACCCAAGCAGAAACTTTCATTTCTGGTTTGGTTCAATAGCTAAGGTGGATCATCCAAAGTTAAAAGGACATGGGTCATCTTCTCCCCAAGCCTACGGTCTCATTTACAGGTGCACTAAGCACTGAAATGAAAACTCTGTGGCACTGCAGAGCAACTTTCGTTTTATGCTGCTATAGAATTACAAACAAGTATCTTGATTAGTGAAAATCTGATCTATTTAAACTAGACTCCACATAGACTGGGACCCTCACTACATGGTAGTATTCTATATACTACTTTTTGAAAGACTGATGCTGTCATATCTCTTCAGTAAATGGAGCAGAGGGAGAACTGTTTTAGCATATAGTAGTCACTCAATAAATAGTATTGTGGTTTCAAATAAATAAAAATATATTGGGGGCATTTTTTAAACAAAATGCCCAGAGTTTATCCTATCATCAGTACTTACAAAAATTAATCTCCTACATCTTGAACCACTATAGTAATGAATAGTGAGAACTGAACTCAAAATAATGACCCCTATGTCAGATCATCAAAGAAAAATGTAGTATATTCAGCACAATTTGATTACTAATTTAACAGTTCTGACAAAAAACGGTAGAGGGTTTCTATTAATAAAAGCAGTAGTTTCCCAGGATACCCTATTTAAGAGCCTTTTTGAAGTTAATTAAGATTTTACTATTCATCTTCTTCTATTTTTATTGGAGATATGTATGAGCCAAAAGAAGTATTAAAGCAAAATATCAGTAAGTGGAAAACAAAGTAAAATGTTTTATCTTTATCAATTACATTAAATTAAAGACACCATTACACACTGAGGCATTGATTATAGTAATGAAATATGATTAATCATACTCAACAGCATAGAGTGCTAATCACAAGAGTAAACACAACAATATGCACAGTGATGTTTCCTTTCCAAATATTTCCTCCACTTTCTTTCAAAGTGATACAATCCACACACACTTATATTTTAATGAAAACTTTTCTGCTACTTACTATTTTCCAATTCAGTAATTAAGACATTATGTCTTTACTTGTCCAAAAAATTACTTTTCATGCTTATAGTTGTAAATCTGTAGATGGAAAAAAGCCCAGTCATTTACTAATCCATTCAAGAAAGATGAAATTTAGGCCAGAAATTCATCATGCCAGAAGCCTTTATGCTCTCACTAAAACAGTATTCTGAAAATCCTCTGATATTAAACTAATAGTTGACCCTGGACCACATATGAATAGAAGGAACCATTCTGAGTGTTTCGTTTCTGTTAGATCTATGTTTCAACCACTACCTAGTGCGTTGAAGGACAACCGAATAAATGCTGCTTAGCATTCACAAGCTGCATCCTTGACAAAGGACCCACAGCTGTCATTACCATAGTTTTTCCCACATGCTCCATATCGCTGCTAAAGAAACTCTGTTTCTCAAAGTGTTAGCACGATTTGTGATTTTGTTTAGTTGGATGGTTCTCATTTATCATAGCACACATAATGACTTTCAGGTGTCTTCAAGTAACATGATGTTACAAAGACAGTTCAGCAGAATTTTATGCAGGCACATTTCCAAGTGGATCAATAAAAGTTTTGCTGACACAGCAGTGGCAGGATTAATTATACCAGAAGAGTAACAATATCCGTAATGATCATTTATAGTTGTGAGTGGCCAAGGTTCTATACCACATCTTGGTGAAGCAGGCAACATTATCCCCATTTTAGGACGCCATAGAAATTAAAATGACTTGGCCAAGGTCCCTCAATTATGAATCTACAGAGTAAAGATATGAACTCAGTGCTGTAGAGTTCTGGGTCCTCGGGCTTATCCATCATACTTAACTGCCACACTTTTATGTTCTTATCCTTAATAATTGTTTAAAGATATTCTTGGGGAATGTGAATATTTTGAAACTTCCCTTGATGTTATGGATCCATGGAGTTAGAGGTAACAACTTTTTTATCATTAAAACATATGGTCAACAATTCAATATTCACAGATATAGCAACAGACCAGGCAGCAATTAACCTGAGCTTTTGTGATTTGAAACAGTGCTGGGGAGAAAATCCAGGACCCAGTCAGATTAGGTATCCTCTTCTCCTAATCAGAATGTTTTCTAACGCAGATTTGTCCAGTGCTTTAATACTTATTGCTAAGTCGCTTCAGTCGTGTCCGACTCTGTGTGACCCCATAGATGGCAGCCCACCAGGCTCCCCCGTCCCTGGGATTCTCCAGGCAAGAACACTGGAGTGGGTTGCCATTTCCTTCTCCAAGGCATGAAAGTAAAAAGTGAAAGGGAAGTCATTCAGTCGTGTCCGACTCTTAGCGACCCCATGGACTGCAGCCTACCAGGCTCCTCCGTCCATGGATTTTCCAGGCAAGAGTACTGGACTGGGGTGCTATTGCCTTCTCCTAATATTTATTAAGCATTTATAAATATAAGCCATTTGATGGCTTTGTAAAGATTCATTAACCCAGTTTTACAGATGAGCAAACTGAGATTCAGAGAGGCTAAATGACTGTCACGGGCATACAGTTTAAGTATTAGCCACATGTCCTAATTAACTTTCACTGACTTAATAATTTAAATTTTAAATATAGGATAATAACATAATAATTTTAAATAACAGCATGTTGGGTTTTTTTTTTATTATTTCCCAGTCTTTATTTAATAATTATTTTGTGCTTTAACTTGGCCCATCAATTTCATACTTTTCCTTTCAGTGAAATATAATTAGGTTTTCTAATAAAACATGTGCTTCATTTGTGTTAATTGTTTTGAAAGTGAAAACTTAAAACATTGTAAATATAGACTAGAACAGCTGTAACACAGCCATAGAGTGAGGCACTTTCAAGATTTCTTAGTGGTCCTAATTGGAGATCAGAGAAGGCAGTGGCAACCCATTCCAGTACTCTTGCCTGGAAGATCCCATGGGCGGAGGAGCCTGGTAGGCTGCATTCCATGGGGTCGCGAAAAGTCGGAACTGAGCGACTTCACTTTCACTTTTCACTTTTCTGCATTGGAGAAGGAAATGGCAACCCACTCCAGTGTTCTTGCCTGAAGAATCCCAGGGACAGCAGAGCCTGGTGGGCGGCCGTCTATGGGGTCGCATAGAGTCGGACACAACTGAAGTGACTTAGCAGTTGAAGGTAAGTATCCCTTCTCCTAGTCAAAAGCATCTGACCTTTGAAATAAACATCCCATTACAGCTGGAACCGCAAAGACAGAGAAACAAATTACTATTCTAGCTGGTTTCTCTTCCTGTTTGCTTGAGAAAGAAGCTACCTCCTAAATCAAGCACTGAAAATCACTCTGTGAGGATGCAGTATGCTATGATGCCAAAAATGAAAAAAGTCATAGGTATAATCCCGAATGTTCCTAGCTCTCTTTAGTTTGACTTTGAGGATGTTGTCTTTTTGAGTTTATATGATGGGGTTTAAGGACAATATTTCTTGAGTTAACCAGTCCTACTGGATTTCTTATTCAAGCTTCAGGGGTGTTCTCTAAATCAAACTTTCCTGAGGTTAGTAAACTGGTGCACTTGTTCATTTTCTAGATCCACATCAATAAAGATCTGTTAAGATACTGTCTTTTGCAGTTCAGTAAGTATTAGAATGAATTACCAGATGTCCTTACTTACTCTGAATGCAGTTATCTGGCCTAAAATATGCCTTTTCCCAAACCTTTTCCCATGAGAGTTCTACTAATATATATGTTAATATTTAAAGTTCCTCACTAGTGCAAAGTCATGTGACTTGTCACATGTGTGAATCTCCTTAAACATCTCTAGCACAGGTTAAGCATTATGAACACAGATTTTTGAAGTTTTTAAAAGAAGGACTCTAGGGGTTTTTTTTTTTTGAGAGCTTCTGAATTCTTCATACCTCATCATCTCAGCTATGCACTGACACTGTAATGTTATTTATCTCTGTTGTACATGGAGTGAGAAAAACGTCAGGAAAATGCCTGGGTTTACCTCTGAATTACCTTAAACACTAGGAAAACAATGTTTATAATTCTGCATCTTCTTTGGTCTTTGGAAATGCTCAGGCATCTCTGCCAAAAATATTCTGTCTATCCCAAACTCCCTAACTACCCTTTTCCCTTTTCCCCATCCTTTCTTCCAGGAACCATAAGTCTGTTCTCTAAGTCTTAGTTTAAGACGGACATGTACACACTGCTATATTTAAAATGGAACTAGAACCTACTGTATAGCACATGGAACTCTGCTCAATGTTATGTGACAGCCCGGATGGGAGGAGAGTTGGGGGAGAATGTGGTGGTTTAGTCGCTAAGTTATGTCTGACTCCTGTGATCACACAGACTGTAGCCCGCCAGTCTCCTCTGTCCATGGGATTTTCCAGGCAGGAATATTGGAGTGGTTTGCATTCCCTTCTCCAGGGAATCTTCATGACCCAGGGATTTAACCCAGGTCTCCTGCACTGCAGGCAGATTCTTTACCAACTGAGCTACCAGGGAAGAATCCCTTTGGGAGAGAATGGTTACATGCATATGTATGGCTGAGTCCCTTTGCTGTCCACCTGAAATTATCACAACACTGTTAACTGGCTATACTCCAATGCAAAATAAAAAGTTGAAAAAAAAGAAATAGCTGTGATGTAAACCTAACAATAAATAAAGTCTAGTAATAAGTAAAGCCGGATCCTAACTTTAAACAAACATTCTGTCTATAAATTAACGAGGTCCAAATCCTTGAACTTGAGCAGGGAATCTCAATCTGACTCTCGATATGCATAGATTCGATGTACAGAACCCACTTGGTCATAATATTGAGAAGCCAGGTCCATTTCCTATTCCCTTTTGTTAGGCACCTGAGGTTTTAAAACTTAAGAATAATACATTTATTCACTCATCTGCTGCTGCTGCTACTGCTAAGTCGCTTCAGTTGTGTCCAACTTTGTGTGACCCCATAGATGGCAGCCCACCAGGCTCCACCATCCCTGGGATTCTCTAGGCAAGAATACTGGAGAGGGTTGCCATTTCCTTCTCCAATGTATGAAAGTGAAAAGTGAAAGTGAAGTCGCTCAGTCGTGTCTGACTTTTCGCGACCCCATGGACTGCAGCCTACCAGGCTCCTCTGTCCATGGGATTTTCCAGGCAAGAGTACTGGAGTGGGGTGCCATTGTTTTCTCCAATTCACTCATCTAGCTACCCACAAATACTCAGTACTTGACTTCCCAAGGACTATTCAAATGGTCTTTTCACTTGCTGCCAATCTAAAGACCACCTCCACCCTGACTTTTTGTATGTTTGTCTTCCATCTATAGAAGAAAAGTTACAAAACCATATAGACAAGGACTACATCTTCCTATGCCAGTCTAGCACCTTACTAATTCTTACTACAACAGGAGTATTGGGGTGGGTGGATGAGACGTACTGGAACTGATAAATAATTCCCCAAAGATCTGTACCAGGATTTACCATGGTTTTATAGGTGGAAAAACATGGTAGGATGGAGTGGTTAAGTCCTGCACAAATAAATACAATATGAATCACTGGAAGTTGGAAAAGAAGAGACCTCTAAATACCACATTTTTGATCTATATTATCCAATCTGGTGGGAGCTAAAATGGGGAGGATTTTTTGTTAAGAAAGACTGACCGCTACAATACATTTGAAAGCATGATAATATGCCTAGGAATTAAATTAAGAATTTGGGCAAGATTCCAAAAGATTAAATATGGGTAGTGCTGTTTTTAATCTAGAAACAGTTAAATTAATAACTGAGGCAGGGTTCCAAAGGATTGTTTGAAATTGAAAATACATATTTTGGAAAAGAATTAGCTTAAATGATTCATAAGAAAATAAAATGAAGAAACAGGGAAGTGTTTCTAACCTAAATAAGTACCTTCTTTGGGCCAGGCACTTTACATATTCTCATTTAATTGTCAAAATAAGCCCAGAAGTAAGAAAAATTGTTTCATTTTGTCTCTAAGAAACCTCAGGCTCAGGAAAGGAAAGGAACCAGTCCAAGGGCACACTGCTCATGCTCTTTCACCCACCTCACACCATTTCTATGTAGAACCAATTTGCTGAAACATTCACAGAAATTTTATGTTGGTATCTTTAGAACATGAGTTAAGATTCAACATTAGCTTTGAATTTCAGCACTGGATGGTAACTCAACCACAAATCAGTCAGCAACACCAATTTGACCATCTAACATGAACAAATGATGGGGACATTGAGAATTCTGAAGGAAAATAATATCTTATTCTTGAGATGGATACCATCTGAAACAGAAGATGGAACGTGCACAGATCTACAGAAAAACAGATATTCCTACAGAAATATGGATACGCCCAGAATAATTTTGTAAGCAGTAAAATGAGAAGGAAGTGACTGGGGATGGGTATTAGAGTGGCCTGGGTTAAGGCTGCTAAAAACATGTCTGACTAGGGTATATTTTATTTTAAACACAATGTGCCGGATATAATGAAATAAGCATCAATAATCCTCATATCAACCTTGTAAAGTAAGTACCAGTATCAATTTTATCAGTGATGAAACTAAGGCAGGAAGAGGTCCAGCATGTTGCCCAGGTTCCCTGAATTGGTTAAGTGGTAGAACAACTTGAACAGAGGCAGGACCCTGAGTTGGTGTTACTGTGCTGCCCTGTGTTGCAAATAAGTATATAGGCTAGGTTTATCTAGGGAGATAAAGATGGTGATTCTCTAACCTTGACAATAATTTTATATGTGAAAACACTTCCCTGTTTAAATTTAGAGGGGTAAGGGCCTTAATTTATTCAGATTAAATACCTCTGTGAATCATTCCCTGCTCACTGATAAGGACAGAGCAGTGAACAGCACTGCTTTGTTATGCATAGTACTAGGCACACGTGCATGCAGGCTAAGCCGCTTCAGTTGTGTTCAACTCTTTGCGACCCACCAGACAACAGCCCACCAGGCTCCTCAGCCCGTGGGATTCCCCAGACAAGACCACTGGAGTGGGTTGCCATGCCCTCCTCCAGGTGATCTTCCGGACCGGTGTCTCTGAAGTACACGCTACTGTAATGGGAAGCTCTCTAGGCACACACCAGGACACTGTGTAAAATGCATTACAATGCATTTTAAATTTGAATTTAAATTAATTTGTCAAAATGAATGCTTTCACTAATTTGAATAAATTACCTACATTAGACTCTCCTTAATCCAAAGTTACATTTAAAAACTATCTTTTAGAATTAGCACCATTCTTCAAAAAATTCTATTAAATAGGAAGGTTTGGGGATTCCTATTTAGAACCAGATTTGCAGTTCAGACACTTACAGCCTTAGAATGATTTTCTAAAGGAAGCCCGAGACCATGCATCTCTGCAGTAATTACATTTTCACAATACAATGTCTTTTTTGTCCATTTAGGAACAGTTTACTCCCAGTGCCCAAAGCTGTTTATTATACAGGTTGTTAAGCATTGTTTATCTGGTAAGCACTAAGTAATTAGTTATTAAATGAGGTCTGTAACACCATAGAAGGTAAAATATTCTACATCAAATTCACACTGCCTTTATTATCTTATCCTAAACAATCAATCATTTGCCATATTTAAAAGGGCTTTTTCGCCTAAAAATGTTTCTTTACTGATGATAAAGGCCCACCTCTAAAAATCATCAAGCTACAACCAATTAAAATGAATAGTCTAGAAATCTGCTAGATTGATTCCACTTTGTAATGAGCAGAGCAGGGCTCCGGGAGTACTCTCATCCCCTCGCCTTGCATACAGGCTTCCTACCTTCTCTCTGGAGTGGAAGGTAAGCAGTGTGAGGTTCCCCTAAGCTCTCCCACCCCCATGTCCCCTCAGTATGCTGCCTACTCTTGCAGGCAGGGATACACATGGCACACGAACGGGCTCTTTACATACATGCAGTTGCACTGCTACTTACATACCCACGCACACGCGTGCATGGCCAGTGTATTGGAGGGTTCTGTATGCCTGTGGTGTGAGCCCTCTTTGTCTCCCGATCCTTTCACTTGACCCCTGGGAACTGCAGCAATACCGGGGAACTCAGGGAATAGCGAGGTGAGGCAAACGGTCCGCTTTTCCTTCCCTAGTGGCTGCCACCGCTGGGTCCTAGGAATTTGCAATGCCTCGTCTCACAGGCATCTAATAAAGGGAAACTGAGATGATAAGCCAGAGAATACGTGAGCGAGAAAGGGGCCGTTGTACAAGAGATGATGCTTCCGGAACTCCGGAGCTCTGATTTCTGTTTTTACGTACAAAGCCCTAGGAAACTGGAGGCGGAGGCAGAGAAACTCCGAATCTAAAATCCTCTGAGATGATGCTTCTCTCTGCGCCTAGAAACCAGCGCTGGGCGTGTGTCCTGCGCGGGGTTAAGGAATCCCAGGGAGCGCCGGCTGAAAGTCGCGGCAGGGCAGCGGGACTTCGCGCTTCGCGGGGCTGCCCCCGGAAGACGCATCCACGCACCGTTTTCCCAGGCGTTGTGCGGGTTTCCTAAACCGTCCAGCTGCTGCCTCAGAAGGGAGTTTCTAGAAGCTCCTTCTCTGCTGCCTCCCCTCCCCCTCTTTTGGGTTTTTACCCCGGCGAGGAGCTTCTCCAGCTCTACTGCGTCTGCCCTCCGAGGGGTACAGGTGCCGCTGTCCCATCCGCCGCCGCCGGGTCCACCCCTCCGCCGGGCGGGCCCGCGGCTTCGGTCCGGCGCGGCTGCATCGCGAACCGTCTCCTGCCTGGCCGCTGCCGGCGGCCCGGGACTCCCCGCCCTCCCGCGCGACCCCGCGCTCGGGCGGGCGGCGCTTGCGGCGGGCAGGGGGCGGGGAGGGGAGCAGGGGGTTCGTCCTGGGGGTAGCCGCCTCCTCCGCAGCCCGCCGGCGCCTCGAAACCCGGACCTGCCTCCGCCTCTTCCTCCGGCAGCTCCATCCCGCCTCCCGCGCCTCGTCCTCCTGCCGCCCCCGCCGCCGCGCCCCCGGGTGGCTGCTTCGGCGGACCCGGGAGGGGGTCCGTCCGTCGCCCGCTCGGCTCGGCCCGGCCCGGGGGGCGTGCATGCCCCTGCGGCCCGCGGCGCTCACCAGCAGCATGCTCTATTTCCAGATGGTGATCATGGCAGGGACGGTGATGCTGGCGTACTACTTCGAGTACACGGACACGTTCACCGTGAACGTGCAGGGCTTCTTCTGCCACGACAGCGCCTACCGCAAGCCCTACCCGGGCCCGGAGGACAGCAGCGCCGTGCCCCCCGTGCTCCTCTACTCTCTGGCCGCCGGGGTCCCCGTGCTCGTGGTAAGCCCGGGGGCACTCGCCCTCGCCCCGACACCGTTTTTCCTCCTCTCGCCTTCTGGGTTGAGGGCCCGCCGAGGTCCGGGCGCCTCAGCCTCTGCCTTCTAAGTTCCTCCAAGTTGCCGGCAGCCCCTTCCCCAGACAGTGTTTTAGGGCGCGTCGGGGGTGGGTGCCAAGGAAGCCCCCAGCTCTCCGCGGCTGCCGCTCCTGCCTCCCCGCACCCCCGCGATGGCTGCACCGTAGGGTGTCACGAAGAGGGATGGGAGGGAAGGGGGTTGTAGGAGGTGACGGGTGGGAGTCGGGGCTGGGGAGGAGGTGAGTTATCGGGTCGAATCTTGAGTTCATCTACTCTGTGGCCTTGCTCTGCTGGCCGCCGCCTCTCACCTAGCGACTGGAAGGTGAGCGGCAGCGGAGCCGGCGAGAGGGAGACGGGGATCAATTGCTGGATTGTGGAAGGGACTCCTGCTTCCAGAGTCGGGGCGCATATGTCGGTTTACCGCCTGCTTTCTTTCTCGAAAGGCAGTGCCAATGGCACTAAGCTGACCAGGGAACAAACCTAAAAAAGAAAATGAGTACTCTTAAATGAAGAGGCTCCAGAAGCAGTGCTTGCTGAAAAGCGGGAGCTGTGCTTAAATTACAAGATTTATTTAAAGGCTGTTCCACTCCCTGGGCAGCTTAAGTCCTTTTCTCCTAGAGCCTCTCTGAGAATGTCTCTTGGGTTTATGAACTGTGTGTGTGTGTCTACGGTCACGCCTGCACACACGTAAATATATATACACACATATACATATGTAATTACGAAGCTAATAATCGTTTAATAATTTCTTATGTGAATGTGGTGCAAAGTTATCGGTAGGACAATTCCTGTTTTTTCAGAAGACAATATTATGGTTCCTTTAATATTGTCAAAGTACTGGAGGTTCCCTTCCTGTGGTAGCTTCTTCCCTTCTCTCTCAGCAGATAACAAATGAAGAGGGAAAGAAAAGGTACTTTTTTTTCAGTGGTTGAGTTGCAGTAATGAATGTTAAGAACATCTAAGGTTTGAATACTCATGGTGTCTTTGATTTCAGGGGAAATGAGTCAATAATTTACAAAATAATGAAAAGTTCCCACTCGTCATGGAATTCCATAAACAAGCTAAGAAACTTCTTGGTAACTTTAAAGTAACTTTATCACAGGTACTGTGATAGTTGACTTCAAATCCAGCTCAAGTTTACTGGTTTGAAAAGTGTTAGACCTTGCACCAGAAAAATGTTTGTTTTTTTTCCATTATAATTGGCTAAACTATGCCAGAAAGTCCAAATATGGTGTCATGTTTATTTTCTCACCTCTATTTGAGAAGCTGTAAGAGAAAAAATTAATTGGTGATTCTCAGGCCCTTTTGCTTTCTGCAGATGTTGGGTTTCCAAGGCACATGTTTTTCAAGAGACTAAATAGCTCAGGGATTTTTCAAGATTTTTTTTTTTTTTTTAAAGAAAAAAGCCTATCACTTTCAGGACACTGGTTTGGTTTCAACCATAATCAGTAATGTCTGTAACTTGTCAGTTGTTAATTACCATTCTGTGTCTCATTTAAATGAGATAGTACTTTTCAGATCCAAGTATTCATCCCTGTTGAGGTGCCATTTAGAGATGCTAACATATCTGCACAAAGACCTTGATTATTCTCCACTTAGGGGGAGCTACTAAAGGGAAAGGGAATTCATTAGTCATTATTGAGTGCCTACTTTGTGCTGGGCACTGAATAGTCAGGGCCACATATACTTCTCAGAGCAACCCTTCCAGGATATACAGTCGATTAACATTTGAGGCCCCCGAGGATCAGATAATGAACTAGAAGCACCTGAAAATAAAGACGGTGGGTGTGGTGTTTGGTGCCTCTGCGACCTGACGCCAAGTGCCATACTGCTTGTCCTAGTTCCAGAGAACACTTTCTCTGAAAGAAGCTGAGAAAGGCTGCCAGGGTGAGGATCCAGAATATACTCACGAGATTTTAAAAGGAATGACCCAACTTGATTCCCATGTTTTGATTTTCAGTTCTTTAGTTACAAGAGAGAGAATTTGCCAGTGTGCAGAGAAGGAAGTGTTGGGTTTAGAGGCCAGCTGTGATGCTGGCCTTTGTTTCCTCTTGGGCTCTTCCCACTAGTATGCTCTCACAGTGTGAATGGTTGGGAACAGTAATGGCAGCCCTGCCTTTCCTTTCCTCTCAAGAACACTGTCTTAGCCCAGTCACTTTTCATGAAAACAATGTTACTAATAATAGTGTTAGCAATACCTGTCATTTGTTGGATTTTATCCTCTGTGCGTGCGTGCTAAGTCTCTTCAGTCGTGTCCGACTCTGCGACCCCGTGGACTGTAGCCCGCCAGGCTTCTCTGTCCATGGGATTCTCCAGGCCAGAATACTGGAGTGGATTGCAGTGCCCTTCTCCAGGACATCTTCTGGACCCAGGAACCAAACCCACATCTGTTAATATCTTCTGCATTTGCAGGAGGATTCTTTACCACTAGCACCACGTGGGAAGCCCTTTATTCCCTATACCTATCTAATACTTGAATTACTTATGAAAGCTGTTACTATTGTCAACTAACCTTTGGGAAAACTGAGATTTAGAAAGGTTAATTACCTTGCCAAGGACCAAGCCTAAAAACATTACATCCAGAATTTTAACCCTACTATGTCAAACCTGTGCCTTTTCCATTACAGTATTCAAATTCAGCTTACTCATAAATCATTCTTCTAAACAAATGCCTCAAATGGTCTCTTTCCCCATCTCCTACATTTCTTGGACTGTAGTGATAAAGATTCTATATAATATGTATATATTTAACCTTCAAACTCATTTCTAATCCTTAAAACTAATTTTGGAAGGTAGTTCTCCTCACTACCACAATCAGTGGTTTGGTTTCAAATTTACCAGATTTATTTTTCTAAAAGTGAAAAGCAATATATTCTTTACATTTTGTCACTTATATATAGTGTTGACTTGGGGTGAATGTATGGAGTCTGACAGATTCAAAGTGCATTCTGCTGTTACATTAAGAGTTGGGGATTCTACTTGCTATGTAACCTTGATTGCTATGTAACAACTAATTTACAGCTCCTTAATTCTTGATTTTCTAAGTCATAGGATTTTGAATATTAAATGGGATATAATATGTAAATATCATTCTTGGCTCATAGTTGATATTCCATAGGAGATCACTCTATACTTAACATTATTAACAAAATAGTAATTCAGTAAATGCTTATTGAATTCCTGTGTTGCATGCACTCTCTTAGCCAGAGTAGTGGTTATAAAAAAGGCAATTTCAAAAGTAATCTACGGCCACTGATCCTAGAGGGCTTACACACTAAGTTGGGAAAGTAGATAAAACCATGCCAAAAGTCATAAATCACCATAAAAGAAGTGTCATCTGCACATATATGTATATGTACACACACACGCACATATGTATACCACAAAGACCCCTGTTGGTTCAAAGAGGACAACATCATTTTTAATTGAGATGGGGGAGAAAGGGATCTTGAAGCAAATGGCGGCTTTGGGATATGATTTGAAGGAGGGCCAAAATGGAGTTTGAGTTAGGACATCGAAGAAGCAGCTGTATGAACATAAACTACGTGCTTGGTAGAGAGAATGCAGCTTGTACTTGTGAAACAGGGAGTGGTCGGTCTTGTTTCTAAAGTGGTGTGCGGGCAACACAGGGATATGTGGCTGAAGAGGAAGACTAAGGTCTCAGCACTGAGTCCTGGAATGTCAGGCTGAGTTTTTCTCAATTTGTTGGGAACTGAGTAGGGACTTGTGTGATAGGTGGTGTTTTAGGACATCTTGGGGACCGTAGTGTAGGGCTCTTCTGTTATTAAATATCCGTGTAAGATAATTTTAGGCTCTTTATCCCCAGGTCTATTTTGTGTTGTGAAATATTATTATTTTAATTGTATTCTCAGAAAACACCTGTAATTTGACTCATTTACAAAGATGACATGGTTTACAAACTCTTTTAAAACAGGTATTGTTCAGTTTGGTCTGTATAGCTTTTACAAAAGCACCACCTCCAGGATTTACAGATGTAAATTTAATAAGGGACCTGTGTTTTTTGTTGATTAAAAGACCTGGTGTTGACAATGGTTTCTGCTCTCTACATTTGGATACAGTGGCCACTGCACTAGCCCCTATTGTTCCTTAGATCTCGGAGTAACCCAGATGATCTGAAGGAGACAAAGCTAAACCATCCTTCTTCATAGAGCCAGAATGAAGGCTGGAGAAACAACACTGAGCTGGGCACGTTTGAGGGTGAGGGAATATTTCTGATTCTTTATGCCTGCATCCGCAGGAAGCTCCCCGGCTCCGAGACTGAGGCATGGAGCTGCTACTGCTGCTATCCCAAGGATGTTGCATTTCTAAATGTGGTGGAAGTAGATGGTGATAGAAAGATATCTCATATCCAGAGCTCCATCTTGTTATATACTTGAAGCTTCCCCATAGACCTCTCCTTCCTTGAATCTTGCCTTGGGTGCCCACTCCTAACTCTGCCCATCTCCACTCCCAGAATACACTATACTTCTGTTGTGTGGGCAGGAGAAAAAGCACAGATATTAGCGTTAGGTCTGAATACTTATCCTGCTTTTTCTCACTATCCATGTGAACTTGGGAAATTTTACTTATTTATAAACCAAGGATTAAACAATATGCTTCCTGAGAGGCAGTGTCTATAGAGGTTAAGATCACAATTCTGGGGTCAGATTGCAAGCCCAGATTTACCACTTTCCAGCTATGTGAACTTGAGCCTGTCTTTCTATGCCTGTTTCTTCTGTAAAATGGAGATCGTATGAGTATGAAATTGGTTAACGTATGTAAATATCAGATTAGGGCCCAGCTGTATGTGTGTTAGCTACCATTATTCCTCCCAAGGTTTGGGGATAATTAATCACGCAGCCTATTTAAGACATCTAGCAAAATACCTTTGTTAGGAGCTCCAGGGCTGATAAAATATTTGAGGTGGACAGAAGCCACCTAGTTCTATCCATCACCCACAAAATTGGGGAGGCTGATAGCAAAAATAGTAAAATTCAATCAGACCTCTGTTCTTCCAATCCAGTCAGTGATTTCTGCCTTTGACAGCACCTTCATTTCTTCAGCAGGGTAACAGTAGCTAATATTTCCTATGTACCAGACACTGTGTAACATAAATTTAATGTGTTCCTTTGTTTAATGCTCACCATAGTAAAATACTTTCTTTAAACATACACAATATCATTAAGCCCACTTTTTAGTGAGAAATGAAATGTTTACTGAAATTAGATGTCAGACTTGTATTAAATTTTTTCAATCCATTAATATAATTAATCTTCACAGTAAACTTATGAAGGAGACTTGGATGCAAAAAGGTGAGATGATCAGTCCAGAGTCCTACAGTGACTGCCAGAATCGTCAAAGCCTGTGTATTTAGTTATTTTGTAATGTACCTTTATCTTTACATGTCAAACAGATCTTTAAAGATAATTAGTCATAGGGATTCCATAGTGAACGGGTCAAATTTTTCTCAAACCTTTTTTCTTCAGTTTCTTTTCTTTTTTTTTCCGATTTGATGGGAAACTTTGTGTTCCAGAGTAGATAATGGTTTCAATGTGTAGTGTAGGAAATTGATTTGTTTCCTGTTAAGCTTGAAGTGTCGTGGAAAGGTGGGTGGCAACAGGACGGATTCAGAGATGTTTCTGTTCTGATCTGCAGCCACGTTTCTTATCTCTGTGGTGCACATGGGTATGGTGCTGCGGGTACCTGCTTTTCTCTGGAATCCTCTGGTTCTAGATCTGCAAACAGCGGTGCACGGAGAGCTGAGGCGTCCTCTGCATCTAAGACATGTTTCTTAAAATGGACCCTAGCACTAGATTTGGGGGGAGTAGTGAACACACTGAAATTGTGGTATAAAATACCATATGTATGTATGTGTGCCCGTATGTGTGTGCAGGCATGTGTGCATTTTTCTAGTAAGAGCCTGGTGGCTTTATCAAATTGTCAGAAATGCCCAAGATTCCTAAAAGTTAAGAACTACACTTTGAGGATTTATGTCTCTGTTTAAACTCCTCCTCATGTCTCTGAGGGCTTTTCTTTACTTAGATATTCTCATTCATATTCATTCATTCATATTCATCCTCCCTCTTTCCCTTCTCCCTCCCTGCATTCCGTTGATAGTCTCTTTTTTTCATTTATCCCCTCCCCTTTGCATACTGATTAAGAGATTGTTATGGGGGTCAGGAATCTGAATCCTCTCCTTCTCCCTCTGCCTCTTCTCCTGCCCCTCCTCCTTCTTCTCCTCTTCCCTTCTCCCCCACCCCCTCCATCCTCTGTCACTCATTATCCCCGTGGCTTCTCTGCAGCAGTTACCTTGTCTGAAAAAATGTTGACTTATTCCTGCCCATCTTTCCTGTCTTGTGGAGCGAGTTTTGAGAATCAAATGGGTGTAAATGCATGTTAGAGACAATAAATCACTGCACGCGTATAAGGAAAACATAACATGAGCAGAGTACATGGCTTATCTAGCTGCTTGGTCATTGGAGATGGTTATATTGCTTATAGCATGACTTTGCCAGCCCAATACACTTACTCTGTGGAGTAGAAAAATGAATGAGATTTTCATACTTCTTTTCTTAGTTTCTTGTAGAGAGAATAGCAAAAATAAAAAGCCAACAGTATGAAATGGCCTAATTATTATAGCACATAATTCTAATACCCAATGCTGTCTTTCAGAATATTTCAATAAGCTCTTATTTTCAAGATTATTATAAAGAGTCATCTCATTCATTTGTGTAATTTGGAAGAAATCATGTTTCCAGGGAGCAGTGTTGATACCATCTGTTAAGTAGGCATTGTATCATATTAATTTTTAAAACTGTTCCCAAAAGTCATTATTTATAAGTTTGGAATCATAACAATACATTTACTGTGTGCTAGGCACAATGGTATTACTTGGCATGTATAACAAGGGAGGCATATTCACTGCCCTTTGACAGTTCAGACACTGTGCATGAAATTATATCTCTTATCCTCAACTTGTCTATAAGACTGAAATGATACTTCCCATACCTTTTAAGAATTAAATATAAACATGCATGAAATAGTAAGTGATAGCTGCTCTTTTAACATAAATGCCAATGACATCTATTGGTAGTACATGGCGAAAGGATGTCACCCTTAATCATTTCTGTTGAATGGAAGTGGTAAGTCATTAACTCTTCATAATAACTCTTTTAGGTACTATGTGTGGTAACACATCTAAGGAGCTTAAGCAGTTTGCTCCACTGGGATCTGAATCAATTACTTCAAGTCCTGGCTACCTACCATTGCCCACCAATTGGATTCACAGCATAAATGATGTCATTCCTAGAAGACAGGGGAGAGTTAAAGCATCTTGATTATATATCACTGTGCATTTTACAGTAACCTTATGCTTGTAAATGTTTAAGCTCATTTACAACCAGGCATGAAAAGGGGAATTTACAATCTGTGTTCAAAGGTAAAACTTCATTGGTTTCTAAGACCAGAGGAACAGCCAGTGGCCATGCTGTGTATGTTCAGTTGTGTCCAACTCTTTGGAACCCCGTGAACTGTAGCCGGCCAGGTTCCTCTGTCCATGGGATTATCCAGGCAGGAAACTGGAGTAGGTTGCCATTTCCTACTCTAGGGGATCTTCCCAACCCAAGGGAAGATCTTTTGTGTCTTTCGTGTCTCCTGCTTTGGCAGGCAAATTTCTTTACGACTGAGCTACCTGGAATAGCCAGTAGAACTTGCTTTTCCCAGCTCGACATTCCATGTAGATAGATGGAAGAGGCAAGTTCTGAGGTCAGAGATCTTAACTTATGGTTACGAAGATCTTTTTAACAGCCTTTGGAAAATCATAGGAATATCATTTTGATGGGAGATTTTTTTATCTGAATATAGCATGTGAAATGGAGTTCTATATTCAGTAATATTTAAACTATTTCTGAGAATGCCAGTTTTCACTCAGCAGGCTGGTTACTTTTTTAGTCTTATTATGACAGATGTAGTTTGAGAATCACTGTCAGGAAAATCACTTTTTTTTTTGGTGAAAACAGAATCTTGAGATTTTTTTCCAGATCAGGTGCATTTGAAACTTTAAAGACAGCCTTTTGGTGGACTTTACTCACTGAGAGAACATGTGTGAATGGAAGTGTGTGTTTGGTATTTAATAAATTTATAATTTCTTATATGGATTCATTATCTCCCTTGCTTCTAACCTTTATAGTGCTCCCCCACCCTTCTCCTAAGAAAAGAAAATTTCTGGAACATTCCTCTGTATCCTTTGAGACCAAGCACCAACTCCTGTGAGCAGACGTTTTTCCTTAGATGAGATAGCTGCATTCACTTCTATGATGCCTTCATGTCTTTAGCACATGCCTGTGTGCTAAGTTCCTTCAGTCTTGTCCAACTCTTTGCAACCCTGTGGACTATAGCCCACCAGACTTCTCTGTCCATGGGATTTTCCAAGCAAGAATACTGAAGTGGGTTGCCATGCCCTTCTCCAGGGGATCTTCCTGACCCAGGGATCAAACCCGCATCTCTTGAGTCTCCTGCATTGGCAGGTGGGTTCTTTACTTCCTGTGCGACCTCTTTAGCACATTGTGGCATTAAAAAAATCTTATATTGTGCTTTAAGTTGTATTTATTTTTATTCATGTTTCCATCACTAGATCTGAGCATCTCAATGTCAGAGTTTTATAATCTGACTCATCATGCCCAGCTCTTTGGTTATTTTGGGGTAGATAAATTATCCAGGGACTAACTGAAGTTTGTGATGAGGAGATTATAATAACCAAATTCTGCTGAGCACACACTTAATAACCATTCATTAAAATAGGCAAAGTAGTCTGTACACTCTGTTCTGTAAGTTTAATAAACTGGCAGGTCTCTATCCTTTGGGGTATTTTAAGTGTATAAACCTTATATGAAAGATATATAGAAAAGAAGCATAGTCAAGGTATGATTCTGTGTCCCCCAACTGACACACTTTAAGCAGAAATACTCCTGCCATTGAGAATTAAGTCAGGGCTATAGGTTACAGGCCTTGCGGAAGTTTTATACCTTGTTTGTTCAAGGGTAGGAAGTATTTCCAAACTATTTTAGTCAATCTGCATAGTTTGAATTTTACCAAGTAAGAGTCCTTTTTTTAGCATTTATCATGCTAACTAAAATTCTCTACTTTGATCAGTTGAATATATATATATATATATATATTTTTTTTATCAACAATGCTACTTTAGTTGTTAATTAACACTCATGCATGCCAAGTTGCTTCAGTTCTGTCCGACTCTTTATGACCCTATGGACTATAGCCTCTGTCCATGGGATTCTCTAGGTAAGAATATTTGAATGGGTTGCCATGCCCTCCTCCAGGGGATCTTCCCAACCCAGGGATCAAACCTGTATCTCTTATGCTTCCTGCTTTGGCAGGCAGGTTCTTTACCACTAGAGCAACCTGAGAACCCCTGTTAATTAACATATGATGGCAAAAAGATTTATGGCAGTCTCTTTGGTGTGTGACCTTTCTGATAAAACTCTTGTGACTATTGGGATTTCCTTCTTCCCTCCCTCCTCTTTCCTTCTTGCCCTGAGCAAACATTTGTTGAGTACTTTCCATGGGTAGCTTACCTTGAAAACAAGGCTTATAGAGATTGCTTGACTTGCTCCAAATTCCAAAAACAGGATCAAAGCTAATTTCCCCCTTCTCTAAATCTCTCAGGACAATCTCAGGAAATAAAAGGCTTATGAAATCATGGGGCTCTTAAAGACAAATGTAGTCCTGACATATCTGCAGTTACCAAAGTAACTTACGGCATTTCCTCTCTAAGGACATATGTTGATACAACCAGAACTTCTATGTTGCGGAAATTGTGTTTTGCATTTTGAGCATAATGATCCCTTTTTTAAGGGTGCTCTCAGCAGTGCCGACAAAAACTGTACTTTGCTATCGAGGTTTTTAATCGAGATTTCAGATTTAGCTTTTTCTCACACTGGATTGCACGGAAGTGCTCTTGACACTGAGAAATATCCTGTATTTCCAGAGATCTCATCAAAGCAGAATGCCATGTTCTCCCAAACATCAAAATTGAGCAGTCTTGGATAAAGGCAGTGCACCTGGGGCCTCATCTTGTAATTTAAAATGAGCTCCTGACATTTCCAGTTGAAAAACAAACCACTATCTTCGGTTGGTGGCAACGACCTCTTCCTTCACACGTGCCTTTCCAGCGTGGGCTTTGCTGAGTTACTCAAATGAATGAAGAGACTTAGTCAAAACTACGTGACAACCCTTTTGGTCTCTCACAAAGAGACCTTTGTTTCTTCTTCTCACTGGCTCCATCACATGGTTCCTTGGGGTCCCCTTTTCCTTTTTCCTGGGGCTCAGTCTAGAATACAGATAGAGGAATCCAGTAGACACTTTATTCAAGCCACACTGACAGGCTTTTTCTGCCACTCCATTTTTGGAAAAGATTTGTGAACCCATTGTGAGAGAGATTATGCTTCTTTGTAGCTGGAACTTTTTCATCATGAAAGAGGCCTTAGAGATCATTTAGTTTCATCTCCTAATTTCCAAATGAATGGCCAGAGAGATTAAATGACTTGCCCAAGGCCACGCAGCCAGTGAGAAACTACACGGATAGCGGGACATATACAGGCACTTGGTGTACATCAATCTTTGTAAGTACTTTACACATATTAACTAATTTAATCCTTGCAATATTAGGGATAGGCACTATTGTTATCCCAGTTTACAGATGAGGACACAGATGCTCAGAAAGATTAATCAACTAGCTTATGACCCCACAGCAGGGAAGTACTGTACCTGCATATGCGCTTTTAACACAGAGATGGTTCTCCTCCTCAGGACCAAATTTTTTGTCATCTCTGGGAGGGGTTATGAGTGCCTACAAGAAATCGTTCTGCATAGCAGTATTATTAATAGTTAAAAGATAGAGATGAAAAGTATGTGATTATTGTGATAGCTTCTTTTTTATGAATTTATACTGTTGATTGAATATTGTATTTACAGTTAACACTTAATCTGTGATAGTGAAGACGTAGTAGCAGGTTAGGAAAAAAGCATTTAATTTAACCAAACTCATTTGGTTCTGTGATGCTTTCCTTTATTTTGTTGACATCAAATCTTTTCAGACAAAAAGTAAAACTACATTTGAAATTTGCAAATGGATATAACAAAAAACTACCCATTTTGATACACAGATCTTAAATTCTTATAATATGATTTTAACACAGCACAATATAATTGTCACACTCTATAACTGAACAACTGCACTCACGGCATAGTTACTACATTTAGCATACTAGTTTGGCATAAGTTTGGCAACTAGTTAGAGTCATGGAAGAACTATTCAGTGATATATTTCAGGGAAAAAGACATTTATATATTTATATATTTTGAATCTTTTTTTTTTTTTTTGGAGGAACTTAGAAATACTCTTGAATCTTGGTCCAGTCCTGTGGTGCTGTTTCCTGTGAAACAGCAGTGACCTAAGAAAGTGAAGCTCTCTGCTCCGTGTGCTTTATGTAATTCTCCCTGCTCTTGGTTTCCATCTATTTAAATAATCTCTATTCTTTCGGGGCAGCCCCAATCCCATCTTTTTCCTAACACTTCTCTTGATGCATCTAATCAATGGTAATCTTTCCTATAAACGCCTTTTTAAATAACTCTTTGCCCTTATATACTTACATAAAACAGGAGTAATTGCAGGTGTAGAGTGGGGAGGAGGAGAGAAAGCAAGACAAAAGGAACCGTAGTCATATTATACTATTTTATGGAACTAGTGAATGCAGAGAATTGTTAATAAATTTTGTATATGCAGGTTTCATGGATCTGAAATTTAAATAAAAGGAGCAGTGACTCACTGATCTGACTGGCAAGTGACCTGAGTTGTCTTCCTTGCTCCGCTAGTTGCTACTTCTGAGACCTTGAGAAAGCCACATTGCTTTTTGGCCACTGTAACATCAGATAACTGGTTTTAACTCCACTCGGGGCAGAAAACAGACTCTTAGCTCCCAGAGAAGCCCTTTCTGTGCATGAAACACGTCTGACTGTTAGGACAGTCTACCTTAACAGCGAAAGCCTGTCTCCTTGTCTTCTGCTTAGTGGTCTCTCGCCTTCTGAAGCCATATGGAACAGCCTAGATGGTTTCCCAGTGAAAGTGTTAATTGAGCAGTCGTGTCCAACTCTTTGTGACCCCATGGACTGTTGCCCACCAGGCTCCTCTGTTCATGGAATCCAGGCAAGATTACTGGAGTGGGTTGCCATTTCCTTCTCCAGGGGATCTTCCCGGCCTAGGGATTGAACCTGGTTCTCCTGCATTGAAGGCAGATTCTTTACAGTTTGAGCCACCAGGGAAGCCCAGTGTATGAAGTTATCTTTCAGTTCTCTGACTCTTTGTGAGATTTATGGTCTTCAGCTTGACAATGCATGAATTTGAGTCCATTTTACCGTTCTGGCCACTCATGTCTGACTTTTCTCAGATGTCCTGTGTTTTTAAAGCATGGCGCCAGTACCAAATAGTATATTTCAGATGTACTTTCATTCCTGGCAAATAGAGCAGAAATTTTTCATACTCTTTTTTTTCTTAATGTTTTTGCTTTGGGATCAGTATAAACTCATCTTATGGTCGGTTATCTATAAAGGAACTAGGTTAAATATTTCACCAAGTAGGCAAAAATATTGTATGACAACTGTATACTGTTCCTCCCATGACCACAGCAAACATTGCTAAGAGATTGTGGCACTTTCTCTCTGAGTCTGATCTAGGAGTTCAATCTTTAAGACAGAACTCCACGCAACTTCTTATGATCAGATTTGCCCTCTTGGAATCAAATGACTAATAAAATCTTTCCAACTGTAGGTAGCCTATACAGTGTAGTATACTACATGTCTATGCATTATGGTTCAGTTCAGTTCAGTCGCTCAGTCGTGTCTGACTCTTTGCGACCCCATGAATCGCAGCACGCCAGGCCTCCCTGTCCATCACCAACTCCCAGAGTCCACCCAAACCCATGTTCATGGAGTCGGTGATGCCATCCAGCCATCTCATCCTCTGTTGTCCCCTTCTCCTCCTGCCCTCAATCCTTCCCAGCATCAGAGTCTTTTCCAATGAGTCCGCTCTTCGTATGAGGTGGCCAAAGTATTGAAGTTTCAGCTTCAACATCAGTCCTTCCAGTGAACACCCAGGACTGATCTGTAGGATGGACTGGTTGGATCTCCTTGCAGTCCAAGGGACTCTCAAGAGTCTTCTCCAACACCACACTTCAAAAACATCAATTCTTCGACGCTCAGCTTTCTTCACAGTCCAACTCTCACATCCATACATGACCACTGGAAAAACCATAGCCCTGACTAGATGGACCTTTGTTGGCAAAGTAATGTCTCTGCTTTTTATGGTTAATTGCATGCAAATATTATGGCCATCAAAAGATTGTAAATTCTTATAGAAGAGCAAATATGTCTTGTATATCTTTGACTCTTGTTCACCACGTAATGCCCAATAGAATGCCTTTCAAATAGTAGATATAAGTAATGATTCGTGTGTTTTAAGAGAAGAGAATTAGAGAAGTATAAATTAAAATTATTTGGGGTACCTATCATAGATACTTAAACCATAAAGTCCAAATTATTTTTCTAAAACCCATCTTTAAGATTTAACTTTATTTACCAGTCATCTCTAATGTCAAATATTTTCCCATGTACACTCAATTTTTTCATGTATTCAAAGAGGTTGCCCTAGTGGTAAAGAATCCACCTGCCAGTGCAGGAGACCAAAGAAACACGAGTTCAGTCACTGGGTCGGGAAGACCCCCTGGAGTAGGAAATGGCACTCCATTTCAGTATTCTTGCCTGGAAAATTCCATGGACAGAGGAGCTTGGTGAGCTGTGTAGTCCATGGGCCACAAAGAGTTGGATGTGACTGGGTAACCAAGCACACACACATATAGAATGTAGTTAAAAATAAATCTTATTTACTTTGTGTGGAGAATATTTCAAACATCTATCATTTGTTGTAAAAATCTTTAACATTATCACATTTTGCCTCTGTAACCACTGTGTCTTTTCCCCGATGTCCTTAATTGTCCAAGGCACGATTAAATTTGTATTACTTTGAAGCGTCACTACTTAAGCGTTTATGCAGGCTTCCCTGCTGGCTCAGATGGTGAAGAATCTACCTGCAGTGCAGGAGACACTGGTTCGAAATGTGATATTTTCTCTATTTTCAGTACTTTATATTTCGCAAAACAAATTGATCAGGACCTTCCCGACCCAGGGAGACGGGGATGGTACCCACTCTATTCTTGCCTGGAGAATTCCATGGACAGAGGACCTGGCTGGCTGCAGTCCATGGGGTCTCAAAAAGTCGGACATGACTAACACCACACATATCAGCATTTATGTAGCATATGCTCTTTCTTCATCAAATGTGATATTTTCTCTATTTTCAGTACTTTATGTTTCTCAAAAAACAAATTGGTTGATTTAAAGAGCATATCATCTTCCATTCTATTTGGTAAATTAAACCACCAATACATTTCACATGTGAAGTTTGCATGTTTGGTAAATTAGAAAACTTTTTTGATGTTCTCAAGTAGGATTTAGATCATCGTTAGCAGGGTTTTTAAATGAGATGAGTCAAGATTTTATTGTCACTCAGGGTGTCTGAATCATACTCTGTACATTTTCATTAGTAATTATAGATTAAGAGTTGAAACATTTGACTCAATACATGAAACTATTTTTGAGAGGAGTTTCTTTCCTCGGAGAGTGATAAAAATTAGTGGTGCTTTAGAGAATGACATTAATGAGTAAAGGAAGATTCAGTGCTCTGGTGCGGGCAGAATCACTTACAACTTCAATTAACTTCAGAAGGAACCAGGAAAATGAAATTCGGATTTTACTGTTTATGGATACTTTTCATTGAAATTCAGGATTTCCCAATTAGGGTGAAATATCAAACAAGTGCAAATTAGTTCCTCTCCAAAGAATCCAATGGTTACAAAGGAAATAGCCTACTCCCAATCACGTTAAAGCACAATGATCTGGTATTTAGTAATTCATTCCTCATTTATTCTTTAGGAAATATTTATCAGACTTCCCTGGACAAGGCTTTGTGGTGTCAGGGGCTCTACATATTCAAAGATGGAAGGAAAAATCTCCATTCTCTAGGAACTCAAGTTCCATGTAGGTGAAGAGTTGAAATATCCTAATCCTGATTACTGACAGTGATCTGGGATGAGGAAAAGGGAAGAAGGCATGAAAGATATTTCTGAGAGGTGATATTAGCTAGTCAGGTAAGTGAGGCAAGGGTGTTCCAAGCAAAGAACAAAGTCTTTGAGACTCGAGAAACCTTCTTGTTTGAAGAAACTCTAAGAGTATCTGGAATAGAAAGGTAATTAGGTTCAGAACATAAGGATGTTTAGTAAAAAGTACATTATAGTAATACTCAAGGGTTTGAAGTAAAAATTCCCTTATCAGCTTGAAGAGATAAACCTGTGATATACTGTCTAACCTCTAGGCTCACTTGATCTGTCTGCAAAATGTGACATCTAAATCTGCCTGTCTTACAAAGTAACTTTATTTCTGTAACTGATTTTAACTAAGAAGTTAACCCTTCAGACAGTTCAGTTCAGTTCAGTTCAGTCGCTCAGTCGTGTCCGACTCTTTGCGATCCCATGAATCACAGCACGCCAGGCCTCCCTGTCCATCATCAACTCCTGGAGTTCACCCAAACTCAGGTCCATCAAGTCGGTGATGCTATCCAGCCATCTCATCTTCTGTCGTCCCCTTTTCCTCCTGCCCGCAACCCCTCCCAGTATCAGAGTCTTTTCCAATGAGTCAGTTCTTCACATGAGGTGGCCAAAGTACTCAAGTTTCAGCTTTATCTTCATTCCTTCTGAAGAACACCCAGGGCTCATCTCCTGTAGAATGGACTGGTTGGACCTCCTTGCAGTCCAAGGGACTCTCGAGTCTTCTCCAACACATATGTTACGTAATATTAAATCATTATTTGCAACATGGACAATGCTAAATTTGTATAATTGCAAAAGCTTATGTTAGTATGCACAATTAAAATTAAAATTGGCTAGGATATTTTTGTTACTATTGCTGTGTTTTGCTTCTATAATAAGGTCATTTTAACTCGCATTTTATAAATTACTTAACAGGTGTACTCACCTGTGTAGTAAATGTCTTCAGTCTTCTCATTTTAAATTGGATAGTGAAGTGAAAAATATGCATCTGCCTGTTGCTCTAGAAATGTGAGGACATGCTCGTGCAGTTCTTTTAAAAAGCACAGGTTGAAATTTATGTGTAATGGAACTGTACTATTCTTGGTAGGTGAAGCTCAGATTTTCCAGTTTATGGCATTAAGGATTAAATGTGCTTGCTTTTCTTGCAAGATGCTCTATCCTTCTAAATTTAGTCATCTAATTAAGATTTCCATTCATGGGAAATGACTTTAAAGAGCACCTAAGATGTGCTTTTACACAAACAAGCTTTGATTGGATTAATTGGATTTGCATAAATTTTATGATGTGAGCGTGTTAGTGTCTTGGCTTCATCCACCTGGAAGGGAGAACTTAAAGGGATTTGTAAAGAGGAAACACATTAAAGGTTGCAAAGGAAGCATGTAAAAGCAGTCAGGTTAATGGCATGTCAAGAAAACTGCAGCCAAAGCTTTGGCAATATACAAGCTGGCCAAGTCTGGAAAAGCTGGGCATAAGTAAAAAGAAGTGGGAGGTTCAGAAAGACCACGGGATTTTAATGTTTGTTTGTTTCCCAAAAGAAAAGGGGTGTAGAGCATCCTTGATACCCAGTATGGGTTTGGTAACAGAGGATGGGGGAGCTGGTGGTACATTTAGGACTGCTATGACTGAATCAAGGATGGCAGCTTGAATTGTAGGCAGGCAGGCTTCTTGCAGGCAGTTCTAATAGAGGGTCACTTATTCATCAGGGACCTGTCCTGATCGAGGTTTACCAAAAGGATGGCAGCCTGGAACTGGGGCACTGAGAAGTAGGGCAGGGCAGGGCAGGGCAGTGCTGGAAAGCAAAGAGGTGGTGATATGGAGGAAGGCATCCTGAGTAAGAAAAGGCAGGCTGATCTGAATAGGCACATCCAGAAGAGTCAAGGGGACAGAACAGGGTTCTGAGATGAGGCCCCAAACACACAATCTGGGGCTATGGGGCTTGGCAGCCCAAATTAGGATCACTAGCAGTGGAAAACAGGAATCCTTCCCAGTAGGCAGTGATCAGAGGCTCAGAAATTGATTCTGAGCCAAGTTTAAACAACAGATGTAAGGCAACAGAATTCAGAAAGCCTTGGTATGGAACCAGACTTCAGACCTTACAGCTGTTCCTGCAGAAGTGATCTGCAGAACATTGGTTCTGGCATTCATGTGTTAAATAGTAATGATGAGACATCAGCAGTAGCAACCTCATGACCTCTTATCCTTTATAATCATTTAGAGATGATAAAACCCAGGCTCAGAAAAATTAAATTTTCTCACAGTCTTACAGTAAAACAGTGGCAGAGTTTAGATTAGACCTGTCCCTGATGTTTTAAACCTTTGATCTTTAACGTGCTTTGTAGAGAGTAAAGAAAAGGGCAGCTCGTGTGAAGATAAATGAGCAGGGCTTTTCTGACCTCAGGAAGCTCATGGTCCAGTCAAGGATCCAGGCTCATGCAGAAATAACCTTAATGTTTTAAAAAACTCACCCTGGTACTAGAAGAGCATCTGGGACTCAGCCACTGTCTGAATGAATATCGAGGGAACTTCTGTGGTTGACCAGTGAAGAAAATGATCAATTTGAACTCAGCCTACAAAGAAGGGGCTTCCCTGGTAGCTCAGAGGGTAAAGAATCTGTCTGCAATGTGGGTGACCTCGGTTTGATCCCTGGGTTGGGAAGATCCCCTGGAGAAGGGAATGGCTACCCACTTCAGTATTCTTGCCTGTAGAATTCCATGGACAGAGGAGCCTGGTGGGCTCCAGTCCATGGGGTCTCAAAGAGTCAGAGGCGACTGAACAAATAACACACACTACATCAAGGCTTCTCTGGGAACATGGCAGTTTAGTTACTCAATGCAGGATGCGTCCATGAAGGACAAGCATGTTTGGATTTGGATGGAAGGGAAAAAGAACTAATATTTACTGAGGTAGATTTAGATCAGATATATCTGAGCTTGGATCATGGATCTGCTACTAATTAGTGTACCCTTAGACCTGACCTCATTGACTCTTGGTCTTCTTATAGCACATGCTCATTGTAGAGAAGCTAGTGCTTTAAAACATGGTAATTTTGGGGGGAGGGTGTGTGATTCAGCTTTCACAAAGGTTCTGTCTTTTTGTATTGTCACCCTTTTGCAAAAGAAGAAACTGAGACTTAAGAAATGTTAAGTTACTTGCATGCAGTTAAGCAATTTGAAACCAGAAGATCTCCCAGCCTCCAAAATCCTTTCTTTTCCTGCCACCTCCAATGACATGCAAGGGATGTACTGAGGGGCTCCAGGGGGAACTTTGAAAAGAGGGAGTATGCTTCTTTCATTTAGTCCAGTTGACTGCCTTAGGGAGTTTTTAGAAGGAGAAAGAAAGTAAGAAACAATAGGAAGGAGCAATAATTCATGTGTAATTGAAACAAGTCCAAATGCAACAATAAACCCATCACAAGTGGAGGAAAAAGATCTATAGAATGTGGTAAAAATTCCATATGAACATCAGATAGCTGAAATGCTGATTGAAAACATAGCGCTTATAAACTAATATGTGTGTGTATGTGTGCGAAAGTCACTCAGTGGGGTCCAACTCTTTGAGGCCCCATGGGCTATACAGTCCGTGGAATTCTCTAGGCCAGGATACTGGAGTGAGTAGCCTTTCCCTCTCTAGGGGATCTTCCCAACCCAGGGATCAAACCCAGGTCTCCCGCATTGCAGGTGGATTCTTTACTAGCTGAACCACCAGGGAAGCCCAGAAGTAAGATGAGGTGGGTTTAAAGATGTAAACATATTCAGTGAGTGAATCAAGGCTATACTGAGTTGATCTAAACAACCAGAATAATATATATATATTTTGAATTAAGGATTCAAATTTAAGAATTTATGGGTATTTTGAATTAGGAGAAAAGAGCTGAACTGTAAAAACATTAAATAAGATGGAAATGAAAACAGGGAGGGAGGGTTAGTTTCTTCCCAGAGTATTATCTGGGATCCATTTGTATTTAACTATCTTTTCATATTTCCTTTGTCAATTCTGCTGTTCCCAAGTTATTCTCAATTGTTGCAGGATCCCAGATAAGTAGGTATGATAAAAATGTAAATGTGAGGACTTGTGGATTCTCATAGTACCATAAAAAGGAAGCTGTCTTGCTGCTAGATATGTGATATGTATAAAGAGTTTTTTTAATCATATTAATGTATTAGCAAAGGCGTAAATTCGGAGCTACATGGGTTATATGAATGTGTGGGATGGATGGGTGATGAAACATTGATGCCAGGGCATGCTACATGGTGTTAGATCCACAAATCCTACCATAGTCAGATCCTACATTTTCATAGAGAATATCATTCATTCAGCTGGCAGGTATTCAGTGTGTGATTCAACCAAGCCAAGTTTCTTTTCATTCTTCCTGTCTCTCTCCCTGCTTCCTTTCCTCTCTTTCTTCCTTCCTTTCTTTAGCAGACATTCATATTAATATTTTTCTCTATGCCAGGAACTGGGCAAAGATCTGATAATACAAAAATAAATAAAAGAGTCAGGAATTGTAGCTGAGATTCAACCATTGTAGACATTCAGTTCAGTTCAGTCGCTCAGTCATGTCCAAGTCTTTGTGACCCCCATGGACTGCAGCACACTAGGCTTCCCTGTCATAGCCATCTCCTGGAGCTTGCTCAAACTCATGTCCATCGAGTTGGTGATGCCATCCAATCATCTCATCCTCTGTTTTCCCCTTCTCCTCCTACCTTCAATTTTTCCCAGCATCGGGGTCTTTTCCAATGAGTCAGTTCTTTGCATCAGGTGGCCAAAGTATTGGAGTTTCAGCTTCAACATCAGTCCTTCCAATGAATATTCAGAACTGATTTCCTTTAGGATTGACTGGTTTGATCTCCTTGTAGTCCAAGGAACTCTTAAGAGTTTTCTTCAACACCACAGTTCAAAAGCATCAATTCTTTGGTGCTCAGCTTTCTTTATAGTCCAGCTGTCACATCCATACATGACTAATGGAAAAACCACAGTTTTGACTACATGGATTGTTGGCAAAGTAATGTCTCTGCTTTTTAATATGCTGTCTAGGATGGTCATAGCTTTTCTTCCAAGGAGCAAGCGTCTTTTAATTTTATGGTTGCAGTCACCATCTGCAGTGATTTTGGAGCCCAAGAAAATAGTCTGTCACTGTTTCCATTGTTTCCCCATCTATTTGCCATGAAGTGATGGGACCAGATGCCATGATCTTAGTTTTTTGAATGTTGAGTTTTAAACCAGCTTTTTCACTCTCCACTTTCACTTTCATCAAGAGGCTCTTTAGCTCCTCTTCACTTTCTGCCATAAGGGTGGCATCATGTGTGTATCTGAGGTTATTGATATTTCTCCGGCAATCTTGATTCCAGCTTGTGCTTCATCCAGCCTGGCATTTCACGTGATTTGCTCTGCATACAAGTTAAAAACGCTAGTTGTAGACATTAGAAGAATTAAAACTCATTCCTGCTTTTCTTCTTTGGTTTTTGACTGACAAAACCTTGGAACTGTCAAAAAATCTTACAACTTTCATCAAAAATTGCATTTATTAATGATTTATAGCATAACTATAACACCAGAGGTAGTTCTGCATGAACATTGTAAAAGAGTTACTTTCATACTATTCCACCATCTCCCTTTCATCTTTATTATCTTTAATTACTGGTTTATTTAACAGGTACTTTCCAAAAGCTTGGTCTACTGTAGTAGAAGTATATACTGTATATGATGGCAGTGTTCTGTAAGAGTCTATGATTTTTTGCCTTGGCCAATATATTAACATACTAAAAACTCTTTATTCATATCACATATCCAGCAGCAAGTTACCCAGCAGCAGTATTCTTAGGCCAGTTCTTGACCGGAGAATAAACCGTCCCTCCCTAGCAAATATCCACAAATATCAGCCACTTACAGGGAAACTGAGTGGATTAAAAACATACCAGGAAAAAGGTATACTTACATAATGCAAAGATGAAAGACTTTATAAGGGGAGAAGCTGGTTCACTTCAAAGAGTTTATTGAGTTTGCTGCATTTAAGTAGATGGGTTATAAAAACGTCTGTCTATTAGAACTTTAATTGATTCACAAAAATTAGTAGTCAAGAAAAAGTTAGAAGTTCTAGATACATTAGCATATGTCTATAGAAACAATAATAATATTGGAAATAGTATAGGAAAAAAAGGTACAAATTTTATGAGTTGATTCCTTTCTGATCTGTTTGTTTTACTTAGACCTTGTAGGAATAATGGATGGTGAATTGATTGTTTCAGGATGTGTAATTGACACATCAGAGCGGGATCTAACTCAGGAGCATGACAAATGTCAGAACAGTTGATTAAAATACCCATCCAACACACTGGAGTTTTCTGTGTATTTACTTACTCCATCCACAGATGTATGCTCAGTTGTTTGGTAGAGTGTTTATTATAGAGCATTTTATCTTTTAAAGACTAAAAGACAAAGAAACATGGTGAAAAGTTTTCTAAACGCTCTTCTCTTATTTAATTTTGTATTTCTACCTTAGAAAATCAATCAGATGTGCACAGTAAGTAAATGCCTAAAAATCTATATCCGTGATACCCTGGTAGATCTTGCTTCTCCTCTGGCTCCTCTGAAAACAAAGAATCTCCTGAACCATCTGCAATTATGATGGACCAGGGAGTATAAAAATAGAATCTAGTCCCATGATATCTAGTAGAAATATGCATGTGGGTGTGCTCAGTCATGTCTGACTCTCGGTTACTCCATGGACTGTAGCCCTCCAGGCTCCTCTGTCCATAGAATTCTCCAGGCAAGAATACTGGAGTGGGTAGCCATTCCCTTCTTTAGGGAATCTTTTCAACCCAGGATCGAACCCAGGTCTCCTGCGTTGCAGGTGGATTCTTTGCCATCTGAGCCACCAGGGAAGCCCACTTATAGTGCATCTCAATTTGGACCAGCCACTTTATGAGAGCTCAATAGCCAAGTAAGTGCCCAAGGCTAATGGCAACATATTGGACAGGGCAGACGTAGAGATGTTTTTCTTGTTATCTTAGAGAAGCTGAGTGGTTTCCTCATCTATTTTTCTTGTGATTTTAAAGAATACTTTTGGATTGATATGCCCCATTTTTTGGAGAAGGCAATGGCACCCCACTCCAGTATGCTTGCCTGGAAAATCCCATGGACGGAGGAGTCCATGGGGTCGCTGAGGGTCAGATACAACTGAGCGACTTCACTTTCACTTTTCACTTTCATGCATTGGAGAAGGAAATAGCAGCCCACTCCAGTGTTCTTGTCTGGAGAATCTCAGGGACTGTGGAGCCTGGTGGGCTGCCGTCTATGGGGTCGCGCAGAGTCGGACACGACTGAAGTGACTTAGCAGCAGCAGCAGCACCATTTTGAGCTGTACTTCAGAAGACACACCTGGATAGATATTTTTAAAAGTTTTCTCAAAGTAACAAGCACTTGGTTTACTGTAACCACTTCAGATATGATTTTTAAAACACACTTTTTCATCAAGGTTAAGAAATAGAGGAAGACGTGAAAATATTAGCACAATGTGAAGCTTAAACTTAGATCAGAAGGGAAATTACAGATTTCCCTTCCATGAATCTTGTTGTGGGAGGAAAAAATTCATTACTGCGTGTGGATTCTCCTCCAATTGCCCTTTTCTTTTGCCAGCTCCTTGTTTATGTTAAAGAAGTATGTGGAGAAAGGTTATTCAAGGCATCATTTGAGCATTCTTGCTTTTTTTAAAAAAATAATAGGATTTTGTCTTATCTTCAGCCTACATAGTGGCAGCAAGTTCCCTCAAGGCCCCAGTTCTATCACTTGTAATTTTTTCTGTGTTTCATTCATTCATTGGTTCATGTAACTGTTAGTAAATATCTGTTACGTGTCAGGCAACTTATTGGGAGTAGAGGTTAAACAATGAAAAGACTCACAAGGTAGTGGAAAAATTGTATATATATTAAAAAAACACAAATATTAATAAATGATGTCCTTCACCACACTCACGAGGACATATTGTTTATTCTTTGTTGGTGTGATGGAGTTTGGGCCCAGATGTCTTGGAAATGGGGAAGTGTTTCTCTCTTCCTTCACTTTTATTGAAGGTGCTAATTATGTAAATGTTCTTGGGTTCCAGCCAATCCCTTTTTCAAGCAAATACCCCCATCAAGAGAAGCTTGTGTTCATGTTTGCGCTCAATTAGTAATACTCAGTTCAGTTCAGTTCAGTTGCTCAGTCGTGTCCGACTCTTTGCGACCCCATGAATCACAGCACGCCAGGCCTCCCTGTCCATCACCATCTCCTGGAGTTCACTCAAACTAACGTCCATCGAGTCGGTGATGCCATCCAGCCATCTCATCCTCTGTTGTCCCCTTTTCCTCCTGCCCCCAATCCCTCCCAGCATCAGAGTCTTTTCCAATGAGTTAGCTCTTCGCATGAGGTGGCCAAAGTACTGGAGTTTCAGCTTTTGCATCATTCCTTCCAAAGAAATCCCAGGACTGATTTCTTTTAGGATGGACTGGTTGGATCTCCTTGCAATATTAGAGGCTTCAAATCAGACTGGATAGGTATCAAAAGAATTGAATACTTTACTGTTTGAAATTACACATAGGGGATATTGGTACTTTTAATTCAAGTATTGTCACCAAAATATCATTGTTGACAGCTTTATTCATATAGGAATATTATCAAAAAATATACTGTTGCAAACTTTAGTTCTTTCATATGTGTGGATCAGAGCTTCTCAGTTGCTTCTTACACATCTCTAAGTGCATGAATCACATGCCATGGTTTTTGTTAATAGAGGGACACGTTGTGTGTGTGTGTTAGCTGCTCAGTTGTGTCCCGACTCTTTGTGACCCCACAGACTGTAGCTCGCTCGTTCCTCTGGCCATGGCATTCTTCAGGCAAGAATACTGGAGTGGGTTGCCATTTCCTTCTCTGAGGGATCTTCCCAACCCAGGGTTTGAACCCTGGTCTCCTGCATTGCGGGCAGAGTCTCTACCATCTGAACCACCAGGGAAGCCCCTGAGGAGCACATTGCAGAATCTGTTTTCCTCTGATTACAGTTTCCATGTGTTCCCACTTGCCAGGATGTTCTTTGCAAAGATGAGATTGGCTACAAACATCTACTGCCCTGTATCAGTATAGATGAGGCAGAGAGCCATTCTGTAATCCAATGGACGGTATCAAGTCAGGAAGAGCTGGAATGGGAACAATTGAGGAAAGAGCACAGGAGGGTAGACTACCCCAAGGATGCTCTGGGCATCTGGTCTTGCAGCAGAACACACACTGTGGAAGAAGAGTTACAGAAAATAGGTATTGTAGGAGAGGCTCCATCAGGGAGGCTTGGGGCATGTCCTGGTGTCGGGCAGAACAAAGCTCCCAGGATCTAAGAGCTGGTGGGTGTGGGGAAGACTTGCTGCTAAGTTAGAAGAGGTCCACTGCCTGGAAGACAGAGGGGGACTGCCAGTCTCATCCATAAGGGCACTGGGGTGCTAAATAGGTGACCAAGGTAGAGTGAGCAGAAATCAGGCACAAAGTAGAAACTGCATTTCAGGAACAATGCATAAATCTCATTGTCAAATATAGGCCAGAATGTTCAACTTGAATTAGTGGCAGACTTGATATTGAATCACAGAGCCTGGGCTATAGCAGTGTAGTTCTCTCCTGCCTGAAGTCAGGGTTTTCCGAGATCAGGGAGACCAGAGATTAAATTTGGGGGATAAAGGATAAAGAAATATACCCAAGTGGCCCTGGTTTTGTGAATAGGATGGGGAGTGGGAGATAGAGAGCAAAGAACGAAGTAGGATGAAGCACTGTTATCCATTTCAGAGTCCCATCTTTCACTTCTCACCAAATTGACCTCATTATTTAAGCTGATCCCATTGTCAGATTATTTACGGTTAGACCATTTGGGGAATTGCCCCATTGATTCAGTTAACAAGGTTTTGTGAGAGGCAAAGACAAGATGAAAACGTTTTCTGCTTTCATCACTGCCAGACCTTTTCTTGGAGGTCACCAACAACCTCTTGTTTGGACATTAACTTCCTCCTCTTCTTTGCAACACCGAATGCTGCTGGTCGGGGACCTCCACCCTGTGACATTCTCCTCTCCTGGTTTCTTTGACATGATCAGTTTCTTCCATCTTGCTGACATTCCTGCTTTGTGTCCTTTCTTTGTTCCTTTCTTATCTCCCACTCTGCAGTTGTGTGCTTCCCTGGTGGCTCAGAGGTTAAGAATCCACCTGCAGGGCTGGAGACCCAGGTTTGATCCCAGGGTCAGGAAGATCCCCTGGAGAAGAGAATGGCAACCCACTCCAGTACTCTTGCCTGGAGAATTCCAGGGACAAAGGCTGTAGGTGGTCTCAAAACATACCCTTAAGCTTTTCTTTTTCCTGCTGTCCTCTCATTATTTACATGCACCATTGTACTCCCCCACTGCTCTAAACCTGGCTCATTACCTGGAAGGATTACTGCAACAGCTACTTAACCTGGCTTTTCACACCTTCCACTAGTCTCCTGTGCTTCCAGATTGATTTTCTTGAAGCACAGGTCTTATCACACCACTCCCCTGCCCCAAAATGTTATAGGCTCTGACTGGAAACAAAATTAAGTACCAACTTCTCACTTAGATCTCAAGCCATTTACAGCATGATCTAAGATAATCTCTTGTTAGGCTCCCATATGTCATCTGCGTCCAGCCAAATTGGCCCAGTTACTGTTTCTTAGGGATGTCCTATACTTTTCCTCCTCTGAGACTTTATTGACATTCCGTTTTGCCCTATAATTGTGGTAACCGCAAGTCTTGGCTTGTCTGGGTCTGCTGCTACTACTTGGTCACTCAGTTGTGTCCAGCTCTTTGTGACCCCATGGACTGCAGCGTACCAGGTCCCTCTGTCCATGGGGATTCTCCAGGCAAGAATACTGGAGTGGATTGCCATGCCCTTCTCCAGGGGATCTTCCCAACCCAGGGATCAAACCTAGGTCTCCCACATTGCAGGCAGGTTATTTTACTGTCTGAGCCACCAGGGAAGCCCAAGAACACTGGGGTGGGTAGCCTACCCATGTTCCAGGAGATCTTCCTGACCCAGGAATCGAATCGGGTCTCCTGCATTGCAGGCGGATTCTTTACCAGCTGAGCTACCTGGGTCAGTCCTAGTTTATTCCTATTGTCTTCATGTCAGTATTACTCAGCTTTCACTTCACACTCAAAAGTGTAGCAGTTTGAATAACAAATTATATGGTTACCCCACCTATAAAGCTCTTTCTCCTGTTCCTTTGTCCAGTCTTATCCCACAGTCTTCGCTCTATTTAACTTTGTGGTAAACAGAGCCCTGGCTTCCCAAGTGATGCAGTGGTAAAGAATCCAGCTGCCAACGCAGGAGACGCAAGAGATGCAGCTTGGATCCCTGGGTCAGGAGGATCCCCTGGAGGAGGAAATAGCAACCCACTCCAGTATTCTCACCAAGGAGATCCCATAGACAGAGGATCCCGGCAGACTACAGTCCATGGGATCTCAAAGAATCCAACAAGCCTGAGCACAGCACAGTCATGGTTACAAATATAGCCCTATCCTTTTAAGCCACTTGCCATATTAAAAAGAAAAAAATTAAAGTCAACTTTCGTGAGATTTATTTCTCACTTTCCACCGTACCATCGCCAATTTAATGTATTCCCTTCCAGTTTTCAACCCCTATACTTACCACTTGGTATTGTACTTATTTGTATTTAAATGTAGTTTTTGTATATTTTAAATCCTCTGTAATACTTCACAAACTCAGGGCCTTATTTTTTGTATCGGTTACATTGCTTTCATCTGTAAATAACAGAAAACTCTTGACTGAACCATTTAACAATAAGGGAAATTTATTGCATCATATAACAGAGAGTACCAAGTTCGGATGGCTCAAAAATGTCTAATTTAGTTTCTGAACAATGAACTGGAGAGCCAGATTGCCCTTTTCTTTCCATTCTGACATGATACGTATCTACTCTGCTCTTTGGGGCTTCTCTCGTGGCTCAGTATTGATGAAGAATCCCCCTGCATTGCCAGAGACTGCCTGCAACACAAAAGAACCAGTTTGACCCCTGGGTTAGGAAGTTCCCCTGGAGAAGGGAATGGCTATCCACTCCAGTATTTTTGCTTGGAGAACTCCATGGACAGAGGAGTCTGGGGGGGCTACAGTCCGTGGGGTCGCAAAAGATTCAGACATGACTTAGTGACTAAACCACCACCACTCTGCTCTTGCTGGCTCCCCTCACAATTATGCAGTGGCCGCCCTTGTTCTGGAATCACATGCAAACCTGATAATCTCTAGAAGAATATTTCTTCTGTTAGTTTCTAAGCAAGAATCCCTATTACAGAAGCACCCACTCTCAGCAGTCACCTCATCCCTCCTTAGGCAGAATTTCATTACATACCCAGGCCTGAACTAGTCCCACATGAAGCTATCAGGACTTGACAAAGCATTCATCCCCTGAGGCCAAGGTGGCCCTGATTCCCCAGAAGATCATGGCCGGGAGAGAAGGTTGCTAACTGAGCAAAATCAAGGCTCTATGAGGAAGAGAGGCTTTTAACACTGATTAGCAAACTGCTGTATCTTCTTCATGAAAGTTTAGGGTCAATCAATGTTTATTAAGTAGGGCTTTTGTTTTATTTCAAGATAGGAAGAATTTTAACTCACTTGAATATTCTAATGCTGTAATGAATTATAAATACTGATATTGAATAAACCTTTAAAATGATCAGTGCTGCACGTAACAGGTTCATTTCAACTGTTTTGCTTAAGTTTGTATGGAGAGATTATAATTAAGATTTTGAAAGCAAACTTGATTGAGATTTTAATAGCTGTCTAAAACTGCTGGCCAGAAAACTGTGCTCAGAATTGCTCATTAAGTAGAATTGTTTCCTGTCACTTTTTGAGGGAATGTTTTTCTGAGTCTTTGAGTGCTATATTCACAGGATTCAAATGTTCATAGAATTTCAGCTATCTGTTAACAAATTTACCTTTTGGCACTGAATTGCAGAATTCTCAAAATGCCTGCCAACTGTGAAATGTAATAAGCAATAGGTCAAAAAATTATGATTTTGAGATGTTTTGTAGCATTTTAGAGTTGGAAAGAGAGGCTACTTAACCAGAATCCTCTTCTCGTACCCCTGAGAGGACTCTTGCCCTTCCCACCCGATGTCTGTTCAGGCCCAGCACCTCTCAAGGTCCACTGTGGGTCGGTCAGAGGTGGGAGCCAGAGAATTTGAAGAAATTCTTATGTCCTTCGCACAGTAGTTAGTACTGTCCTCTGTAAGTGGGGGCTCGTTTAACCTTCTGAATTGTTGTCACCAGACCACCACACAGTGATCCCAGTGGAGAGATCGAAGCGGGCCAGCAATATGAAAACCAGAACCATTAACATGAAGATATTCTATGCAGTCAAAGAGATCAGAAAGATTCATTTTATTTCTGAATGAAACAGAAGCGACAGAACAGGGGGAAACTGCTTCTAAACTCTTCATTGGATATTGCTGCTCAGAGTTATGGACCTTGGCACCAAAGGGCTTTGAGCTGGCATTTTATGTTTTCAGCAACCTTCTTGCTAACTGCTGAGAAGTGATGACTCTCAATATTTTGACAGCCTGCAATAGGACTCAGGAGAGAAGCAAAATCTAAGATGATGCTTGGCTTGGGCATTTGAACAAGTTTTCTGAAGGTTAAAGGGTCTGGATAAGGTCAAATTCCTCCCAAATGTAAAAGTCAGGTATTCTTATCTAAGGGCAGTTTGTTTACATGCATGTTCAAATATGTGTAAAAGTTAATGTGATTCTCACAGGGAGTAGTCGTAGGAAAATAGCAGAGAAACTGAGTAAGCTATATACAGAAGAGATAAGGGATTCCAAAATCAGACTTTCTTTCCCTTAATGATTCATATGTGTAGACACATTTTTACATCAGTTCTGTAGGCTTCCACTCTTCCATTGCAAAGGACACATGCATGTGTGGTCAGTCATGTCTAACTCTTTGCAACCCCGTAAACTGTAGTTCACCAGGTTCCTCTGTCCATGGTATTTCCCAGGCATGAATACTGGAATGGATTGCCATTTCCTCCTCCAGGGGATCTTCCTGGCCCAGGAATCGAACCTGTGTCTCTTGTGTCTCCTGCATTGGTAAGGAGACTCTTTACCACTGAGCTACTATTCTGTTAAACATCTGAAAATACATATTTAGTCATTATTCCTTTGAGAAAAAAAATATGAATCTGTAATTTTTCTTCGAAGTTTTAAAAATGAACTTCCTGCTAATATTATCTGAAACTCCCACCAAACTTCTGCATCACTAGTACTTCAATGGCACCCCACTCCAGTACTCTTGCCTGGAAAATCCCACGGACGCAGGAGCCTGGTGCACTGCAGACCATGGCGTTGCGAAGAGTTGGACACGACTGAGCGACTTCACTTTGACTTGTCACTTTCATGCATTGGAGAAGGCAATGGCAACCCACTCCAGTGTTCTTGCCTGGAGAATCCCAGGGACGGGGGAGCCTGGTGGGCTACCGTCTATGGGGTCTCGCAGAGTCGGACTCGACTGACACGACTTAGCAGCAGCAGCAGTACTTCAAAATGACATTTTGGAGTAACAGGTTGATTCTAAAGTAAGATGCAGAACGCTGGGAAGACGTTGTAGAAATTAGATTTTCCCAGCCCCACTGTACTCTGCCTATCCATACAGATTCTGTACATTTTGTTTGAATACATATAACTGTTCATTATAGGCTTCCCAGGTGGCTCAGGGGTAAGGAATATGCCTGTCAATGCAGGAGATACAGGATTGATCCCTGGTATCAAAGATTCCCTGGAGAAAGAAATGGCAACCTGCTCCAGAATTATTGCCTGGGAAATCCCATGGACAGAGGAGTCTCGTGGGCTGCAGTCCATGGGGTCACAAAGAGTTGTATACAACTTAGCAACTAAAACAATAACAACTCTTCATTAGAATATCTTATCTGTAAGCCTCATCTAGCTTTTTATAACTTTTAGGTCGAATTCCAAATTTGTGCTTTATTCAGGAAAGTTAATTGGGGGGAATTATATTCATAAGTGCAGAAGTTGAGGTGAAAAACTTTAACTGCTAGACTTTTCTTCTTAAAACAAAATAATAAAATATTACAATGTCAACCTTGACATTGAGTCATAAAGTAGGTTAATATGGATTTTATAAAGTGCTTTGACTCCATTCCTGCAAAAACCTTTAATGATGAATATGATATTAAAATTCGAGCTATGCTTCCAGGTTTGAATCTCAGGTTTGCCATTAGCTATTAGACTTTATGAAAATTATTTAATCTGTTTGTGCTCCAGTTTATCTGTGAAAGGTGTTCCCTTGTGGCTCAGCTGGTAAAGAATCCACCTGCAATGTTTGGAGACCTGGGTTCGATCCCTGGGTTGGGAAGATCACCTGAAAACGGAAAAGGCTACCCACTCCGGTGTTCTGGCCTGAAGAATTCATGGACTGTGTATAGTCCATGGAGTCTGAAAGAGTTACACACGACTGAGCGACTTTCACTTATCTGTGAAAAGGAATAATGCGTACATCATAGGGTAGTTGTGAGGATCACAAATTGACATACGTGAAGTGTTTAGAACAGTACCTGGTCCATGGTAAGTGTTACATATATCACTTTTTGAAATGACAATGAAGGGAATGTATTTATGAATTTATATAATAAATATGTATATATCGTAAGCTTAAATTCAGAGCATTTGGGATAAATAATCAGTTTTCTGAAACATATTTCTCATATCTTGGAAACCCTTACTTTGGCTTTCTTATTAATGAAGTCAACTGAATCAGAACTGTTAGGGTTTCACATTTAAGTTATAATTATACATTTTCCTAATACACTGGGAGCAATAAGCTGAAAAGTTACACATACACCAAATGCAAATGAGACCAGACTGCAAAATGAGCTTCTGTTCCAAGATTCATCTCATTCATTTATTTTTGGATTTCAATCATGCTAGTTTTCATACATTCTCATCAACATTTTTAATGACTTGTTAAAGTAGAAGGATTTCCTGTGTAATCAACGTTTTTTTCCCCCCTGCGAGTGTGTTTTAAAAATAAAGTTCTTTAAATGTTTAGTCTTTTTTTTTTTTAAGTAAAAATGAATGGCCTTAAAAGACATTTGTCCTGCCAGTCTATTTAAAGATGAGAGAAATGAAAGCCAGGAAAACTGGAAGAAGATGGCCTCAAGAGAAAGATCTGTATGATGAATTTGAAATTGCAGGGAATATTGTTTCTCCTTTCCAAGGCAGAGCTGTCACCTCAGAAGCTTATTTTTTATGAAAAGAAGAGTGTTACACAGAGTTTAGTCTGTTGAATACATATGTGGGTAAGGCACTTCAAGGTGACCACGAATCATTCAATCCTGGTATATTAATACAATAGAAACTTGCATTTTGGTCCAGGAGAAATCTTAACCAAACAGAAGTATAGATTCTCAAGAAAAAAAAAAAAAAAAAGGTAAAATTACTGTCTACTATAAGACGGTGGCTCAGATGGTAAAGAATCTGCCTGTAATACAGGAGACACGGGTTCAGTCCCTGGGTGAGGAAGATCCCCTGGAGAGTGGAATGGCAACCCACTGCAGTCTTCTTGCCAGAGGAATCCCCAGGGACAGAGGAGCCTGGCAAACTACAGTCCATGAGGTTGCAGAGTCCAGCACAACTTAGTGACTAGCACTTCTACTCTTCACATAAGACAGTAATGCAGCATTTCAGGACCCGGGATAACTCCCCTGGATTCAATAGCCAGTAGACACTCCAAGGAAGTCCTGTGAGGAAAAGTATAATTCTTCTGTGCTATAGAGGAGAAATGTCATTCTTTCTTAGCCATTGATTGGAAAGGTCAGGTAAATCCCACTCTACTTCCCTGACTGTTTTCTGCTCACAAAAACATCTCAAAGCACTTCTTAAATGCCTCTTTATTTCCCACCTGTGTCATTTTTCAAAGTAGTATTTTTCTCTTTCATTGTGTGAATTAATACTTGATCTCTGTTTTAGACATTCTCTACCTAATGTTAGCTTCCCTGGTGGCTCAGACGGTAAAGCGTCTGCCTGCAATGCGGGAGACTCAGGTTCGATTCCTGGGTCGGGAAGATCCCCTGGAGAAGGAAATGGTAATCCACTCCAGCACTCTTGCCTGGAAAATCCCATGGACGGAGGAGCCTGATAGGCTACAGTCCATGGGGTCGCAAAGAGTTGGACACAACTGAGCGACTTCACTTACCTAATGTTAGAGGAGTGGTGAATGAGTTCATCATTACTTTATAAAGTTAGTATTTCTCAGCTTTTTATTTCTAAAGAGCCCCAATTCTTTTATCCAGTTATCATAAATAGGTATATAACTAATTCTTCCTAAATATGAATTTTTCTCTTCTTAAAAAAATAAAGAAGATTTTGCTTTTACTTACTTTGCCTAATGTTTCTGAGATACAATCTCTACCTAGAAGATAGATTGCTAAGATTAGAGAAATTTGGAGAACACTGGGCAGAAAAGTTAACACTTTTACTTAACAGATTGTCATGCTTTGGGTCATGCAGGAAAGCTAATTGGGAGGAAATTACACCTTTAAATGCAGAAAGTTCAGACAAGAAAGCCTTAACTGCCAGACTTTTCTTCCTAAATTAGAACAAAATAATAAAACAGTACAGTGTCAACTTGAATGCCAGAACTGGACCGCATGAGGTTGAGTGAGTCCTGGCTTCCTGACTTCTTACCTGAATGCCCTTAGATAACCAGGTAATCTCTCTACACCTTAGTGTCCTCATCTGTAAAATGAAGACAGTAGAATAATACCATTCTGGGGCAGCTGGAAATTATGAATCTTGATGTGCTAATATGCATTGTGACTCTCCAGGAGCGGTTAGAGTTTAAAGCTGATTTTTTTTCACCCAAGAGTCTCCCCACAACCCCACTTAAAAAACTAGTTAACATGCTGTTGAACTTAGTTTTAAAAACACTGACATGCTGCTGCTGCTGCTAAGTCGCTTCAGTCGTGTCCGACTCTGTGCGACCCCACAGACGGCAGCCCACCAGGCTCCCCCGTCCCTGGGATTCTCCAGGCACGAACACTGGAGTGGGTTGCCATCTCCTTCTCCAATGCAGGAAAGTGAAAAGTGAGAGTGAAAGAAGCACTGACATAGGGACATTTAATTTTTGCTTGTGCTTCAAAGGCTCATTTCTAGAAACTTTATTATCTTCAAGTCCCAAAGACTATTTAAATTTTCTCATGTTGCTTTTTTATTATTGATAAGAACAGGGGAAATTAATTCAAACATGTGCTTTAGAAGAGCTTGCAAGCAAGCTAATAACCTGTATCCTAGTTTTTATTAGGGCTTCCCTTGTGGCTCAGCTGGTAAAGAATCTGCCTGCAATGTGGGAGACCTGGGTTCGGTCCCTGAGTTGGGAATATCGCCTGGCGATGGGAAAGCCTACCCCTTCCCATACTGTGGCATAGAGAATTCCATGGACTGTATAGTCCATGAGGTCACAAAGAGTGGGACGCAACTGAACGACGTAGCTTTTATTTTATTGATGATGAACTAGCTCTTTTGAGGAATGACAGATGCATTATAACAGTACTGGCCTACAGATTTGTGAACATACAGAATCTGACCTTATATGTTAAAAAATTTTAAAAAAACAACTCAAGTATACAGAATGAATTTTATTGCAGTGCTCTTATGATTCATTTTTCTTGTACCTTATGTCTCCTACATTTATATGAACAGTTGAGCAAAGTATGTATATCATGTAAAGTTTAATTAGCTTTTATTTCAATTAGGAAAGAAGTTTTAATTTTTTTTTATAAGCTTCTAATCATTAGAAAAAAAAGAATGAGCATAGCATGTAAGTCCGCGTCTTGTTGTTAGGTAGACCATGTTTCCCTTATATCCTCATCCTGCTCCACCATTGTCCCCCATTGCACACACGTATGCACCCCAGGCTTAGTGTCTGGACTTTCACACTATTACAACTTATCAAACTGCTCTGTTATGCTGTTCCAGGCATCCCACATTCCCTTGCTTGCTGGCTAAGTTGCTTCAGTCATGTCTGACTGTTTGCGACCCTGTGGACTGTAGCCCACCAGGTTCTTCTGTCCATGGGATTCTCCAGGCAAGAATACTGGAGTGGGTTGCCATGCCCTCCTCCAGGGGGTCTTCCCGACCCAGGAATGGAACCCGTGTCTCATGCATTGACAGTCTGATTCTTTCCCGCTGAGCCACCAGGGAAGACCTGAGAGAGCTTGAGGGCTTATTGGAACATTAATGGTCTGAACGCTTGCCCAGAGTTGCTGAGTCATTAGAATTGGGATAGACTCCAAGCAGCATTTTCATCCAGTTCCCAGGTGCTGTGGATGCTGCTGCTGTGGGGACCACGAATCTCTGCCCATAGAGCACTCTCAAAAAAGCAGATCCCTTTCTTCTAGTTTCCCAACTAAAAAATGATTCATTATGATTGCCCCATCCATCGGTTGCTTTCCTGTTCCCTGTCATCTGCATTTGAACAGGAGTCTCCTTTTTAAAGACTACAAACCTTAATTCACAGGAATAAATGTAGTTCTTGGCTTCATATCCTTCAATCTAAGCTGCTTTTGACCCACGGTTGCACTAAAACTGTCCTTTCCCTAGGGTATTAAGGCTTCCTGGTTGCCACACACCCACATCTTAACTGCTACTAGTAACATGTAAAGGTTAAGAGCATGGTCTCAGGAGGTAGACTGCCTTGGGTTGAGATGCTGTTTCCTCAGTCTGTACCCAACCTGTACCCAACTCTAGGCACTTTATCTCTGCTTGATAGTCCTCATCCGCAGCTGGATTTCAATAACAATACCTATCTCAGAGGATTGTTTTAAATATTAAATTTCACCAACTCAGTGGACATGAGTTTGCGCAAACTCCTATAGATAGTGAAGGACAGGGAAGCTTGGCGTGATGCAGTCCATGGGATGGCAAAAAGTTGGACATAACTTTCCGACTGAACAACAACAAAAAATATTTCCAAAGTACTGAGAATAGTCCCTAAAAAGTAGTACATGTCATGTAAGTTTTTTAAAAGCTTTTTCCTCAACTTTATTGAGATATAATTGACATATAACATTGTATAAGTTTCAGGTTACAGTGTGTTAATTTGATACATTTTATATTGCAAAACTATTACCACCATAGCATAAATGGACACCTCTGTCCCATCACGTGATTACCATCTTTGTGTGTGTGATGAGAATGTTTGTTTGTTTTTTTTTTTACTGAGATATTTTATTCATTCACTTAACCACATTCAACACATCACGTGGCAGATGTACTTCCAAAAAGTTTAGGGTAGCAAAGCAAACTGTGACAAACACTTTTGAAGGATCAATCTAACCTCCCAGCTGGTCTATTAACATGACATTCAAAAACTCAACTTTATGCATGAAGCACTCGAAGAATGTTTAAGATCTACTCTTTTAGCAACATTCAAGTATATCATACAATATTTTTAGCTATAATCATCATGCTGTACATTAAACCCTCAGAAGATGTTAATCTTATAACTAAAAGTTTCTGCCCTTTGACAAGTATATCTGCATTTCCCCAGCTTCCCAGTCCCTGGGATTCAAACCATCTACTCTGTTTCCATAAATTTCACTGTTTCTTTTTTTTAGATTCTATGTGTAAGTGATCCCATGCAATATTTATCTTTCCCTATATGATTTATTTCACTTAGCATAATGCCCTTAAGGTTCATTCACATTGTCACACACGATGGGATTTTCTTCTTTCTTGTGGTGAATAGTATCCCACTACATATATATGAAACATCTTTATTATCCATTCATCTGTAAATGAACGCTTAGGTTGTTTCCACATCTTAGATACTTTGAAAAATGTCACAATGAATATAAGAGTGCAGACGTCTCTTCAGTATTCTGATTTCAATTCCTGTAGATAAATACCCTTCAGATTTGGGATTGCTGGATTACATGGTAGTTTTATTTTTAATTTTTTGAGAAGCCTCCATATGGTTTTCTGTAGTAGTTGTACCAGCTTGCATTCTGATCAACAGACCAGCAATGCACAAGGGTTGTCTTTTCTCCATACCTTGCCAACACTTGTCATCTCTTATGATAGCCATTCTGGCAAGTGTGAGGTAACCTCTCACTATGGTTTTGCTTTACATTCCCTGTTGCTTAGTGATGTTGGGCACCTTTTCCTGTACCTGTTGGTCTTTTGTATATCTTTTTTTTTTTTGAAAATTGCCTATTCAGTTCCTTCATACACTTTTAATTGGGTTGGTTTTTTTGTTGTTGTTGCTACTGAGATGTGTGAGTTCTTATATGTTTTGAATTAGTATTAATGAAAGTTGCTCAATTGTGTCTGACTCTTTGCAACCCCATGAACTGTACAGTCCATGGAATTCTCCAGGCCAGAATACTGGAGTGGGTAGCCTTTCCCTTCTCCAGGGGATCTTCCCAACCCCTTATTGGATACATGATTTGTATGTATTTTCTCCCATTCCATAGACTGCATTTTCATCTTGTTTCCTTTGCTTTGTTGGAGCTTTATATTAGCTATTATTAAAAGTTCCCCAGATTTGCCTCTCAGGGTCTCACCTTCATGATTTCTGTCATGGCCACATATCACCTCAACTATCATTTATTTCTTTTTCAAACCAATCTACTTTACCAACATTACTATAAAAGAAAATGTATTACTGTAAATGGAATACCAGCATCACTTGATATAGAAGGTAACCATAAAATAAATACAGTGAAAATCAATTTTTTTTTTAAAATTCTAGACCGTTATTTTCTGCAGAACACTCTGAGCCTGAGACTTAACCCTTTTTTAAGAAAAACAGGTAAATTAGCAAGTTCCAGCCTCTATCACATTTCAGTGACTAGCCCCACTTTTCAGTGACTTCATACACTCGCGTAGTAGTCCAGTGCAGGCCTGCCACCTCCGGGGACCTGGCCGCCTTCCACTTTGTGGCACCAACAGCTGCTGGACCTAGAAATCTCTTTGCTCTAGTCAGCAGATAGAGGCAGAGAACATGGAGAAAGACACCTGATGTGTTGCCTTTTAGGTCTGAAACTGTCATAAGTCACTCATCCCTTGATATGAGTCACCTAGAGGCAGGTGTGCAGGGAATGTTGGTCCAGGCTAAGTAGCTACTTTATGCTATGAAATCGAGAACACAAGTTTTTTTTTGGTGGTCTGACATATATACAGGTTATAGCAAGACATAGCCATAGTTTCTTAAATGCTAGGAGGGATCGTACAACTATTACTTCTTTGGGAAAGGGAAAGTGTTAGTCACTTAGTCATATCTGACGACCCCATGCACCATAGCCCACCAGTCTTCTCTGTCTATAAGATATGGGATTCTCCCAGCAAGAATACTGGGGTGGGTAGACATTCCCTTCTCCAGGGGATCTTCCTGACCCAGGGATCAAACCCAGGTCTCCCGCACAGCAGGCAGATTCTTTACCATCTGAGCCACCAGGGAAGCCAACTATTACTTTTTTAATTCAATTTATTCTCCTCTCTCTGAACCTCAGTTTTACTGGGAAACTGTTCCAAGAAGTTAGCAACTTTCTTACTTAGCAAGTATGAAATCCATATGTACATGGGAGAAACTTGTTTACCTATATCACGAAACAAAGTTAATAAGATAGTCCCCAATGTAGCTTTTTACCTCCTAGTATAGCTTAGAACTTTCCTTGGCTGGATGGGAAATGAGCTCACTCTATATATGTCTTTATAATAACCAAGAATACATGATGTGTTACCCCACATATAAACCTGGTACCCTCCTACATTTTAAAATTTAACTGTGTGCCATTACTAAACTTTTATGAATTCAAGTTGCTTTTCAGGTATTCTTTGACATATATCTGAAGTGTGTGAGACACATGCCAAGTAGTCACACTGATTGCATGATTTCTGCTGCAGCAGTACATCTGAAATATTTTTCTTGTACTAATCTCAAGCTGATGAAGCATGGGTATGTTTGAGTGGCCAGCAGTTGAAGGGGAGAGGAATTTCTCATTGGATTTTTTATAAATGAAAACATGAAGCTGTTTGGAGTTTGCCTATGACGTTATAAGAAAAAACTTGGTTCAGTTTGTCATTAAGAAATACATCTCCCAGAGGGTCAGCCTTTGGGAGTTGAGGTATGAGGGCAGCATGTGCTCATAATAGGGATATTTATACTTAGTGGTTTATGATTCACAGCTGCATTTTTGTAGCTTGCTATTCATCAGCCAGCTGGGGCATTTTACTCACTGGGGAAGAAGATAAAAGGGTAGAAGATAAAAACAGAACTGGGTACCAGATCTATCCTCGAAGATGAGATGGAGACATGGATGGGATGGGGCGGGTGTATAGGTACAGCTTGATAAACAAGATAGGGTTCATGGAGGTTCATGGTGTCAACAGTGAGTTCAGTAAAGCATGACAGATGGCTCATTTGGAGGCTGATGTATCATGGTACTAGGACATAGTACTCCATTTTGGTTGCTCGGTGGACTGTGGGGCTTCCATTTTCAGGGCGGGAGAGGTTCAGGAGCACAACTGTTTCCTCCAAGGAGGTAGACTGTCAGGTTGCGGTGGGGAGGGGACTGTGACTCAAGCAACAGCACTTGCTCACACGCAGCCCTGTGAGGTAGTGACAGCCCTTCAGTATCAGCTCCCCAGCCCTTGGGGGGCGTCTTATCACATTCTGGATATATTGTCCTAGATCTTGAGTGAACTGCCACGGACATTGCTTCAGGGTTTCCTATAGGACTGGGGGAGCAGGGGCCTTCGCCTCTCTTGGCAGAGGAGGGCTGGTGGTGGGATGAGGTTAGTGAGTCCATGTGAGGGGAGCTGGAAAACAGATGCAAGAAATGAACTGAGGGTTTCCTGCTGTGTTCTTCCTGTGCCAGCCTACACCTCCCTCTCCCATTAGAGTCTTTCTTCCTTTTTCTATTATTTCCCAGTGAATCAGCATCTTTGCTGAGGTGGGGAGGAATGGCCCCTGTGAACTGCTGGCCCTCAGGAAATCAGCTGATTTCCCCACCAGGGCCACCGGTGTCCTTCCAGTGTTCCACTCCTTTCTCCCTGTAGCCAGCTGCGGCCTGTGGCCGGCAGGAGGAGGGTCCGTGCTCGGTTAGCACTGTTCATCCCCTCAGCTCTCTCTGGAAACGGCTTTCAGTTATAAGTTCACAGAGAAAGGGAATTGTATCAAGGAAACCTACAAAGGATGGAGTGTCAAAGCTTTTAGCATCTCCATCTCTTGCTTCTCTGTCTTTGTCCTGTCATGCTTCCTGTCTCCCACTCCCAAGAGAGAAAACAGCCAATCGGGATCTTTCACCAAGAGCTTCTTTAGGAGTCTAATGAAAATGGCAGGCAGTGACTCCCGATTAAGAACTTCTCTTGACAATGGTGGTGAAGCCTCAGTTACATATAAGGACCAAAAGCTTGCAGTAGAAGTATGAAGAAATTTCTCTGAAAACAGAACCTTAAAATAATAATAATAATGGCAGAGTTAGAAAGGATGGTGTGAAGCTCTTTTGGTCTTTGTTGGAAGGTTGGAATTGTGCGTCAAAAGGATCAGGAAAGTCTTTGTATACTCAGTTCTCTCATATCTAGAGACCCCAGGAGCTGTGAAGGTGCTTTGTGCCCCAACGAGTTTCCCTTAAAACTATAGAAATATGATGGAACTCCTGGGTGTGACTTGAGTCTTGAGGAGGGTCAGAGTGGAGCAGGGAGGTGATCTGGCTTAACTTGGAAAAATTAGAGGAAAGGCTTACACAGTCCTAGATAGAGGCTATGGTCAAAATAGCTCTGATCTTGGATTCAAATTTTGGCTGTGCCAGGGATAAACATGATTAACTTCTTTATTTCTCTCTAGATCGGTGTCCTTATCTCTAAGGGCAGACTGAGCTAAATTTCATTCATTCTAGCAGCCATTCATATTCATTGCCAGTCACTGTGCTTTAGTATGAAAGTATAAAGAAAACATTATACAATCCTTGTCTCAGAGAACCTTTCAATTAAGTGGAGGAGACAGATGTTGCTGATACTTATAAGAGCATGTGTAACGTACCATAATAAATGTACAAAGTGCTATTGGAATGCAGAGAGGGAGGGATAGCTTGTCCCAGGAATAGAGCTGCAGTAGAGTAGGCAATATGTAAATCATGTCTTAAGAACAGAACTGCCTACCATTGCCCAAGTATAAAAGCCAGAATATATGGGAATGCCTGGTATGTTTGAGAATGAAAATGTTTAGCTGTGACTATAACATAGTGTGTCTGGAGGTTTGTAAGAGAAGCTGAAAAAGATGGATTTAGGTTCATCTGTAAATAGTCTGTTACAACAGCTCCTGTTATTCCATTGCCTATGAAGACACACTGGAAATTGTAAATAGAGGACCTGGATTGCACACAATTTGAGCAGGGAATATGAAAGCACAGAGGTGAGTTCTGATGATGTTTTAATGCAGGAAAGAAATGATGAGGGATTGAATTTTTAAACAGGGATAATGATAGAAGTGGACATATTTGAAATATAATCAAAATATAAGAGCACTGGTGGTGGTGGAATGGTTTAGTCATTATCATGTTCGACTCTTGTGACCCCATGGACTGTGGCCTACGAGGCTCCTCTGTCCATGGGATTTCCCAGGCAAGAATAATGGAGAGGGTTACCGTTCTTCCTCCAGGGGATCTCCCGACCCAGGGATCAAACCTGGGTCTCCTGTATTGCAGGCAGTCTCCTCCATTGCAGGTGGATTCTTTACTGGACTGAGCAAGGAAGCTGATAGAATTTAACAGTTGATAGAGGCAAAGGAAGGAAATAAAGGTTTAGTGTCGGGGTAAAGGTGAGAATTTCAGCCTGTGTGTCCAAGGTGACAGGAGGTTTAGGGTGGGAGACAGAAATTTCATTTCGGATAGGAAGGCTTGGAGCACTTCAACATGCCAGTCTGAGCATGCAGAGATTTTGCTGTGTAATAAGTGGTTTTGCTATGTAATAAGTGGAGATTTGCATCTGGAGCCCAAGGGAGAGAGAAATATTTAGTAGCAGGGGTGGGTAAAGCCTTAGGAGAAATGAAGTCCTCTAGAGTGGGCTTCTGACAGGCTAAGAGAAAAAGAATCAAAATAAAAATCAAAGAACATAGAATTTAGGTCTGCAATTCACTGACCAGAGTCTCTACCTCCAAGGCAAACTTAATCCACCTTAGCCTGTGTTCAGGTCAAGTTGAGAGCTACCGGGAGAAATGCTATCTCCTTTCCTGTTCTAATACTGCCTTCTCTGTAGGGCTTGCATCAGAATTCTCTCCATCTGTCTAATAATTATTCTTCCTTGAAGTATAGTAAGGATCACTCCCTATCTTTCTTTTATGTCATGTTAATTTAGGTACTCCTAGGGGAAAAAGTGAAAGTGTTAGTTGCTCAGTTGTGTCTGACTGTTTGTGACCCCATCAACTATAGCCCGCCAGGCTTTTCTGTCCATGGAATTCTCCAAGCAAAAATACTGGAGTTGGTTACTGTTTCCTTCTCCAGGGGATTTTCTTGACCCAGGGACTGAACCCGAGTTTCCTGCATTGCAGGCAGATTTTTTACCGTCTGAGCCACCAGCTCTCCTAGAAGCAGGTACCAAATGTGACTAAATATATAAGGGATTTATCAAGGGAAACATTTGTAAAAGACAAAAGTTGGAGGGTGATAAGCCAGAGAAGGCAAGGAGAGCATTCAGATCATGATGAAGATCTGACTCATGTGAAGGAGAGAGGGAAGGAAGAAGGATAGGGTAGGAGGCACCTCAGAGCACAGCAGAGTTCCAAGAAAACTTTGACCAGAATTGTGGGGAGTCTTTATGTCACATCTTGGAGGAATAGTCTCACCTGAATTCCCCCACCACGCTTAGCCATTTCTAGGAGAGCCCACAGGCAGTGCTTAGTCACATGCATGCTCAGCCACTTCAGTTGTGTCCAACTCTTTGCAGCCCTATGGACTATACTCTGCCAGGCTCCTCTGTCCATTAGATTCTCCAGACAAGAATACTGCAGTGGCCATCCTCCAGGGATCTTCCCGACCCAGGGATCAAATCTGCGTCTCCTGCAAGCCTCCTGCACTGCAGGCTGATTTCTTACCCACTGAACCATCTGGGAAACCTGTGACCCAGTAATTAATCCAAAGGAGTGACAGCTGGAACCATCAGACCAAAAACCTCCCAGAGCAGAGATCCTAGTGGCGCACATTTCATGGCCACCATAGATGCCTTCAGTGAGTCTGTGACATTTCCTAAGTGCTCTACTGGCACTTACTATCCACACCAGTCAAAACTCAGCATGTACAGCCTTCCGCCATAGTTTCATTTTGTGTCTGCCCAACTGGATTATAAAGCCTTCTTTAAAGATCAGTGCAGTGTCCTTAACTCAGAGGCATCTAGGTATCCCTCATAATAAGAATTGTGTTAGTTTCATTACTTAAATTTATCTGAGCGTTGTAGCAGTGGGAGTTTTGACTTAGGAGGTCGAGATGGGGGAAGTTACTATGATTTGGTTGAGGAGTCCCATAGATATCGCAGCGAGGGAGGGAGAATTAGACCATGGAAAGTAGACATACCCACTAAAGAAAAGCAGATGCTAGGGCCTAGGCACATGTATTTGATTAGGTAAAGTCCAGGTATGCAAACAAAACACAGTATCCAGAGAACATGATGGAAATTGCTAGTCTAGGCGAGAGCTAGCAGGGAGGAGGTCCAGCAAGGTGTAATGGATGGGAGTTTGAAGTAGACATCACTGCAACTCTTTGAAAACTAACCTTTATACCCATGAGGCAGTTTTCACACACCATATCACACCTTCTTAACCTTGATTAATTGGACCAGAAGAGACACCTGTCTCAAGCTGAACCTCCCAGGAATTTTGACTCCAGGTTCAGTAAATCTAATTAGTTGAATTTTCCTTGAACTGAGCTGACATGTTCAACATGGAGTTCTTGTTGGGGCAAGCCTGCTGGGGCACTCATATACACTAAGAAGCAGGAGATGCAGATTGCAGAAAGACAAGAATGAGTCAGACATTCCGAGAATTAAGGTGAGAGCGTGACTCCAGAAAAGAAGAAAGAGACTGAGAGAATGGTTGCCTGGACTCCTGAGACATTTCCAGCCCTGGACCTAATCCTGTGCGTTACAACACTAGGTTCTGAGATAACCCGCCAACCTTAGATTAAATTTCCTATTCTTCTTAATCCAGTTTGAGTGGGATTCTTTTAGTGGTTCAGGTGGTGAAAAATCTGCCTGCAACTCAGGAGACCTGGGTTCAATCCCTGGTTTAGGAAGATCCCCTGGAGAAGGGCATGGCAACCACTCCAATATTCTTGCCTGGGAAATCTCATGGACAAAGGAGCCTGCTGCGATATACAGTCCACAGAGTCGCAAAGAGTCCGACACTACTGAACAACTAGCCCACACACACTTTTAGTGGTGGCCAGATAATATTGACCTTGACGGTGTTTGTCAGGTATGCTCAAGACATAAACAGAAAACTCAGAAAAGTGCAATGTGCAGAGATACAGACAAGCAAGAGGTTATCATTAGGAAAACTCGGAAGAGTAGCCTGAACAAGGCAGCTTTTAGTCTGGTAACTGTAAATGGGTAAGCAAGTCAGAAACTAAGCACATAGAACCTGGTTACAGGAACTAGGGTATAGGGTAGAGCCTTCACTGCATAAACAAGGCAGAAAATGTTGGTTATTAGGAATCAAGTAAAAGAGGAAGACGAAGACCTCTGATCTACCGAGGATGAATTAATTCATACACTCAGAATTCTTGGGTGTCTGCTACAGTCTAGGGACTGTAGTGTGTTAACAGACTGAGCTCGGGGTTCAATGTACTGTGGGATGGAGCCAGCCTGTCGGTGGAGACACCATGATACCTGCCCAGGAGAAGAGGAGGCTCAGAGGGCAGAATCAGGGCACCAGTCAGCTGGTTATGTGGAGTGGATGATAGGAAGTTAGAATTTGAAACATTCTGGACAAAACAGACTTGGAAAAAGTTGAAACTGAAAACTCAGAAAGTAACTTTCAAGGAGAAGCAGAGAGGAAGGTAGGCCGTGAAAGAGTGATTCAGAAATTCAGAACGGGAGATAAGAAAGTGTCAGACACTCAGCTTGTCTATTTGTCAGGGTCTCCTAGGGTCCTGGTGGCAGCTGACGAACATGTAAAAAATACCTCTTGTGCCTGTTTAGGCTGAACTGTTTTATCACAAAGCTGCTCTACTTTGCCAAAGTTAAAAACTTCAGGAGGATTTGGAAAGCTTTAGACTCTAGCCTTTCTTAATTCAGTTGTGCCTCACCAGACAGACAAGACTAGATTCCTTTAAATTAATTCAGCTCAATATCTTCTGGTTAAACCTTGAACCCTCACGTACTTGTTAGAAGAAATATAGTAGAAGAAAAGGAGCAGAAGGAAGACTAAAAATTCAGATACCTCATGATCTGTTGCATACAGATATTGAGATACATATTGGGATAAAATTAAGTCAAACACTTGATCTCCTGTGATCTCCTTGTCTGCCTCCCACTTAGAATTTTGAATATCTTGTAATCATAGATATTGCTTTCTACAAGGACCCCAAAATCACTTCTCTAGTGGGTGTCAGGGAGTCCCCACATAGTCTTATATTTAACCTTGATAAGATGACCTAAAAAGTAACCTAAAGAATGACAGATTGGGAGACGTGCTATTGGCTCTGGTTTCGTTTCTCATAATCTTATTTCTAGTGTGGTTGTTCATGGTATTAAATAGAGTCAACAGATCGAGGGCTGAGTCAGAAATTTCTGTCTGGCTTGTGATTGGCCTTATGGGGAGCAAATTGTTTAACCTCCTCAAGCTCTCATTTCCTCATCAATATTATTATGACACATGACGCTTGCTCTAGTACCTTCCTGGGTGATGTTTTTTAATTGGGGTATAGTTGCTTCATAATATTGTGTTAGTTTCTGTCATACAGTGAAGTGAATCAGTTATATGTATACATATATCCTCTCCCTTTTGGACCTCCATCCCATCCTACCCTCTATCCCATACCAGATTAATTTCATACATTTTTGAATTAAGAGAAATATGGGTTTTATATATATAGGGGGAGGTTATAATAAAAAGGTTTGGTCAACCAAATATGGTTCAGCTTTATATCGAGATTGTTACCACTCAGAAGAACTCCTTTTTATTCATTTTTTAAAAGTAGAAATATTCTGCATGTATGCTGGTTAAATTCTAATATTCTGTAATCTTTTATTTCTTTGCAAGATAATAGTTGGAGAAACTGCTGTGTTTTGCCTACAACTGGCCACAAGGGATTTTGAAAACCAGGAGAAAACTATTTTAACTGGAGACTGTTGCTATATAAACCCACTGGTGAGGAGAACTGTACGATTTCTTGGTATGTGTTCATTGAATTGTTTTTATTGTTTCTGAAATAATGTTTATGTATAAGCTAACCTTTAAAATGACCAGCATTTTAACTGTTTGCAAATATTATGTTATATTTTCTTTGAAATGTCAGTGTCAATTTGGTTTTAAAATAAACACTTCATATTATTTTCTCTCCTTTCTCATATTAGTTTCTGCAATGTTTGGGAACACATGTACACCCGTGGTGGATTCATGTCAATGTATGGCAAAACCAATACAGAATTGTAAAGTAAAATTAAAAAAAAAAAACAAAAAACCACTTCATGGTGTCATTTCCACATTATTTTAAGGGAAAAAAAATCCCACCACACTTGGATATTTAATATTCTAAAATAAAGTAAAAGTTATATAAATAAAAGAAATGGTTTAGTGTTAAATTTCAGAAATAATGCTTAGGTAGAAATAATGATCTAGGTTGATTACTGAATATCACAAAAGACAAAAAAGAATAGCTGGACAAATAAAAGAAATGCTGTATTTGTTAATCATAATAAGTAGCACTCCATGAACTACTTCTCAATTGTTGCTTTTTTTTTTTTTTGGTAATACCAACAAAATTGTGTTGGTGATTTTATTAAGGGACAAGATTTAATGATACTTTAAATCTCAGATTTTAGCACGAATGCCTATGAATATTGATGAATTACTGAAAATCATCTCAATTCAATAGACATTTGGCCAAGGCAAGTTTTTAACTGAAACAATTAAACTTAATATAGATTATTATTTCCTAGCTTTATCAAATAAGAAAAAATACAACTGTATATACTAAACAACATTTAGGATAAATTCTTATTAGTATTAAGATTAAGGATACTATAACCCTTTGATGTTATTCTCATATTGATGGGATCAAAATGGGGACTGTGGAGATACTGTGCTTCAGTTCAGTTCAGTTCAGTTGCTCAGTCGTATCCAACTCTTTGAGACCCCATGAATCGCAGCACGCCAGGCCTCCCTGTCCATCACCAACTCCCAGAGTTCACTCAGACTCATGTCCATCGAGTCAGTGATGCCATCCAGCCATCTCATCCTCTGTTGTCCCCTCTTCCTCCTGCCCCCAAACCCTCCCAGCATCAGGGTCTTTTCCAATAAATCAACTCTTCTCATGAGGTGGCCAAAGTACTGGAGTTTCAGCTTTAGCATCAGTGCTTCCAAAGAACACCCAGGACTGATTCCCTTTAGGATGGACTGGTTGGATCTCCTTGCAGTCCAAGGGACTCTCAAGAGTCTTCTCCAACACCACAGTTCAAAAGCCTCAATTCTTCAGTGCTCAGCTTTCTTCACAGTCCAACTCTCACATCCATACATGACCACTGGAAAAACCATAGCCTTGATTAGATGGACCTTTGTTGGCAAAGTAATGTCTCTGCTTTTGAATATGCTATCTAGGCTGGTTATAACTTTTCTTCCAAGGAGTAAGTGTCTTTTAATTTTATGGCTGCAATCACCATCTGCAGTGATTTTGGAGCCCCCCAAAATAAAGTCTGACACTGTTTTCACAGTTTTCCCATCTATTTCCCATGAAGTAATGGCACCAGATGCCATGATCTTAGTTTTCTGAACACTGCTTAGATCACCTGATCTATATAAAAGCCTATTAAAGACTAATAAGATGTCATCATGACTTTAAAGCTCTCTGGAGATGAAAGGTCTTCATATCTAAGAGTGTTCTTTTTATTGCCATCCACTTATATATCCTCACAGCTCTCATTTATACTGTTGAAGGGATAACTTTTATATAAAACTTTAGAAGTTATATTTGTCACATACATCAATACTGTATTCTTGACCCATTTAATCTTTGCATGAGAATCATTTAATAACAAATAAACAATAATATACTCAGAACTGAAGTGTTTTTGATGAAAATGAACCTTCCTAAATTCTGTTAAATTATATTATGCCTACTTAAGTAAAAATTTTTTATTTGCTTGCACCTATATTTCTAAAGAATATGCAGGCATAACTCCTAAGATATTTGAGCTCAGTTCTAGACCACTGCAGTAAAGTGAATATCACAATCAAGTGAGTCACATGACTTTTTTGGTTTCCCAGTGCATATAGAAGTTATATTTATACTATATTTTAGTCTATTGAAAAAAATACATACTTTAATTAAAAATACTTTTAAAAATAAAAATGGCTAAAAAATGCTAATCATCATTGGAACCTTTAATGAGTTTTAATCTTTTTGCTGGTGGAGAGTCTTGCCTCAGCCGATCATATTGGTAGAATCTGAAGACTGAGGTGACTGTGGCAATTTCTTAAAATAGGATAATAACAAACTTAGCCATAGTGATTGACTCTTCCTTTCTCTAATAATTTCTTTGTATCATGCAATGCTGTTTGATAGCATTTTGCCCATGATAGAAGTTGTTTTGAAGTTACAGTCAGTTCTCTCGAGCCCTGCTGCTGCTTTATGTAGTATTTCAAATCCTTGTTGTCGTTTCAACGATCTTCACAGCATCTTCACCAGGAGTAGATTCCAATCTCAAGAAACCACTTTCTTTGCTCATCTGTGAGAAGCAAATCCTCAACCATTCAAGTTTTATCATGAGATTGCAGTGATTTAGTCAAATCTTCAGGCTCCGCTTCTAATTCTTTTGTTATTTCCACTACATCTGCTGTTACTTCCTCCACTTAGTTCTTGAACGCCTCAAAATCATCCATGAGGATTGAAGTCAATTTCTTTCAAACTCTTATTAATGTTAATAATTTTAACCTCTGCCTATGAATCATGAATGTTCTTAATGGTATCTAGAATAGTGAGTCCTTTCCAGAAGATTTTAAATTCCCTTTGTCCAGAACCATCAGAGGAATCCCTATCTATGGCAGCTACAAATTTATGAAATGTACTTCTTAAATAATAATGTTACTGAGACCAAGCTCACTCTGCTCACTGTACAACAAGCCAATTAACCAAGAAACCAAGTGTTGAGGCAAGGAATATGACTTTATTTGGAAAGCTGACTGACCAAGAAGATGGCAGACTAATACCTCAAAATGACCATCTTATTGGAGTCTGGGTGCCAAAGTCTTTTATAGAACAGAGAGGGAAAGGAGGTGAGGAAGTAAAGTAAAAAGGTATTTATCTTGCAAAATAAGGGATATGTTAATTTCTTCTTCTGTGCAGCCATTCACAGGTGGGCTGGGTCAGACTGTCTAACAAAGGCAGAGGGTCAGGGTTCCTGGAGACAGATCATTATGTGTGATATAGTAAAAAAAAAAAAAAAAAGAAAAGTGAAGATTAAAATCAAAGAAACAGATCCAACATGGAATCAGAATTGGCTCGTCTCTGCAACAGTAAGACTTGAAAATCAAAAGTATTCCTTGATCCATGACCTGCAGAATGAATGTTGTGTTGGCAGGCATGAAAACAACATTAATCTCATTGTACATCTCCATCAGAACTCTTGGGTGACCAGGTGCATTGTTAGTGAGCATTAATAACTTGAATATTTTTTCTAAGCAGTGGGTTTTAACAATGGGCCTAAAATATTTAGTAAACCATGTTATAAACAGATAATCTGTTGTCCAGACTTTGTGGTTCCATTTATAGAGCACAGGCAGAATATATTTAGCATAACTCTTTAGGACCCTAGACTTTTCAGAATAGTAAGTGAGCATTGGTTTCACCTTAAATTCACCAGCTGTATTAGCTCCATAGAAGAGAGTCAACCTGTCTTTTGAAGTTTTAAACCCAGGCATGTTCTTCTTTCTAGATCGGAAAGTGCTTGGTGGTATCTTCTTCCAATAGAAGGCTGTTTTATCTACATTGAAAATCTGTTCTTTAATGTAGATAACTTCATTAATGATCTCAGCTAGGTCATCTGAATAACACTGCAGCTTTTGCATCAGTACTTGATGCTTCAGCTTGTTCTTTCCTTCCATGGAGATGACTTGTTTCCTTAAACCTCATGAATCATCCTCTGCTCGCTTCGATTCAGACTTTTCTTCTGCAACTTACTCACCACTTTCAGCTTTTGTAGAATTGCAGAGAGTTAGGACCTTGCTGTGGATTAGGCTTTGTCTTAAGGGAGTACTGTGGTTGATCGGATCTGTCCAGACCACTACAACTTGCTTCAAATCAGCAATAAGGCTGTTCTACTTTCTTATCATTTGTGTGTTCACTGGCGAGGCACTTTTAATTTCCTTAAAGAGCTTTCTCTTTGCATTCATGACTTGGCTAAATGACACAAGAGACCTAGCTTTCCAGCCTATCTCAGCTTTCCACATGTCTTTCTCATGGAGCTTCATCCTTTCTAGCTTTTGATTAAGGGTGAGATGCGTGACTGTTCCTTTCACTTGTATATTTAGAGGCTATTGTAGGATTTTTAATTGGCATAGTTTCAATAATGTTGTGTCTTAGAGAGTAGGGAGGCTGGAGGAGAGGGAGAGAAATATAAGGGGATGAGTAGTTGGTAAAGCAGTCAGAACACACACATTTATCAAGTTCACTGCCTTATATGAGTACAGTATGTCTTGCACCCAAAGAACTACCATAGACTACCAATAACAAATAAATCATAATGAAAAACTTTGAAATATTTGGAGAATTGCTAAAATGTGACAGAGACGCACAGAGTGAGCCAATGTTAGTGGAAAAATAGCACGAGTAGATTTGCTCAACACAGGGTTGCCACAAACCTCTCATTTGTAAAAAAAAAAAAAGAATTATTCATGAAGTCCAATAAAGTGAAGCTCAATAAAACAAGCTCTGCCTGAATGGCATAAAGTATGCATTTAAGCCTGTGCATGTTTCTTACTTATGTGATTTAAAAGATATTTAGAAGTATTTGATTTGTTTCTTGTTTCCTTGTTTATCATGATTTGGATGTTTCTAGTTTACTATAATAAAAGGGAAGCTTGTAAGAAAAACATTACTATAGACTAGGACTTCACTCTTTTTTAGTGACTTTATTCTGGAGGTCACACTCCAGTGTATCTTGAGGATACAGTCATGGGATCTCACTTTAATAAGTATCTTTGTAGTCATCTTCAATATTGGACTTGGGCCTGATGCACTATTTTAATTCTGAAGCACATTTGGGGGCTTTATAAATATCAAGAGACATTTCCATATCCTTATCAAATATTCCTCTCTAGACAGGAAAACTTATTATACCAGATGAAAGAATGGTTTAGTTAAATAAAATGAGTACATCTTAGCCTAGATTTCAAGAGAATAGAGATGAACACTTGCCATTTAGGTTCCCATGCTAGGCCATGAGATTTGAAAGGTGAGGGTATATACAATAACATTTTATTGAGCTTCATTCTCTTCTTTTTCTCTGCCTCTGCCACATTTCTGATTTTAATAACATTTACTTGTATGACTCATGGAATGCTGGTAAGATGGAAAGAAAGCTCTTCCTTGTAAATGTTTTCAATAAAGAACTAAGGTCTTTGTTTCATTGTGGTTTATATACTCATGGAGTTTTGCTGTGTGCGGATTTGGGTGTTAGAACCTTTTATAATCTTATATAATACTTTGAAAATGAAAAGGATAGTCATGTATCTAATCCTGGAAAAATATTTTTTTCCTGCTGATTTGCAACACAACAGTCAATAATTATGTAAAGCCTTAGGAAACAAACAATCCAGAAATACATGACAAAGAAAAAAAGCATCTAATTATCATAATAGAATTATATGCCTGTTTAATGAACCAGCTGTTTGGGAAGTAGTATTTTGGTATAGTTTTAAAATGTCCTTCATGGATTTGATTATCAAAAATTATGAAAGAATGGATTTCTTTACATTGGTACCACATCCTTGTAGATGGTAGCTGGAAGTTTGACAATGATGCCAAAGAATCTGTTTTGCCATTCTTACCTAAATAGAGAGATAAGTTTTGGCATTAGTGGCCAATTATATTGAATTTAGAAAATAGTTTTGGTTTTTGAGTAAATTGACATATTCCTTACAAAAGGGGGGAAATTTATGTACTTAATATTTTATGTCCAGGTAAACAAAGCAAGTATATTTTAATAATTTAAAAATTATAATCTAATTGCTTTATTATTTACTAAATTGTCCCAAACTTGAGAAATTGAAACTCAATACATAAAAGATAAGCTGAGACTTAGCAGTTACATGATTTTTTAAAACTGATGGCCTAGGACTTTGCTAATTGGCACCTCCAGCTGAGTTAATACTAGTTAGAATGGGCTTAAGAGGTATAATTAAAGGGAGATGACTGCTCTGTATTATGTTAGTAAGATATTCAAAAACAGGGAAAAAAGAAAGATTGCTAACATTAGTAGAAGGTGATAGACTGAACCCTCTCAAGGGAAACACGTCTCCATTTAAAACATCACATTACCCAAACACAGTCTTAGAATATATTTTCTTCTTTTATCTTATGTCTTATAAACCTGCCATGCATAAAAATGTAGCCAGTGGCAGACAACTCAATATGTTAAATAATTTAACACTCCCACTACTTCAGAAAGCAAAGGGGGAAGCTGGAGGGAGTGAAATGGAAGGAACCATATGTATGGACGTGTATGAACTATTCTATAGTTTCTAAAATATTTCCATGTTGGTTTATTGTAAACTGGAGCACAACAAAGCAAAGGGTTTAAAATGGCGTGTTTTTCTTCCTCAGGAATTTATACATTTGGACTGTTTGCAACAGATATCTTTGTAAATGCTGGACAAGTTGTCACAGGAAACCTGGCTCCCCATTTTCTTGCCCTGTGTAAACCCAACTACACGGCACTTGGGTGTCAGCAATATACGCAGTTCATCAGTGGGGAAGAAGCCTGCACAGGCAACCCAGATCTCATCATGAGAGCAAGGAAGACATTTCCATCCAAAGAAGCGGCTCTCAGTGTCTATGCAGCTATGTATCTGACAGTAAGTAAGGATTAGAAGCCATTCTTAATTTGTCTTTCTGGTAATTCTCCCAAAGTAGAAATTATTTCTCCCTGCCATAATGGAAGTCACATTAACAGTTTTCTGCAGGCCATTTAATTTATCTTTAATAAAAGCTGTTGGTACTGTGACTAAAATTAAGTCAGTTGACTCTCATGAGATTATGTGTGGGTAGTTGGTTGTATTAAAAAATATAGCCATTAGCATTTCCATTTGAGAATATGTTTGTCTTTATATTAAATAGGGCTTAATGGAAACAAATTTGTCCTTTGCAGTCCTTATAAACTTATAATAGTGCAATTAAGAGAACTACTGAGGCCTCTTTGCTGCCTACTCAACTTCCATTGTTCCCTGGTGAAGGTAGGGAAAGAGGCTCTCTTTTTCTAGAAAGTTCTTTTTTATTGGTAACTCTATCATCTTAGTATCTCAGTCACTGTTTTAGTATTTTGTTATGGAACTAACCAAAATGCCCTTAAAAATTATACACGTTTTATCCATTCTTGAGTATTTGCTGTCATTCTAGTGGTAAGAGCCAGACCGTAGGTGCAGCTGTCTTAGGACGTTTAGGTGGAAGGAAGTGGTCACCACTGAGTGCATTAATGCTGGGCAGGCAGCTCTTGTCCCCAGTGTGGGTATCCATCGTTCTTACCCTTTATCACCAGAGGCTGCCTTGAAGCTGTCAAGTTGTACTCCAAAAGTGTTCTTTGAAGACTTTTTCTTAGCTCCAGTAAGAAGTGCAGAACATTTTTCCTTTTGGAGTTCTCCTAGTAAATGGTGCCAGTAACTACTTCTGATTTCAGCTCATTGACAAGAAATCTCAGGGCCAGCGTCAGCCAAATTTGAGTAATTTCTAATTGCTTGGAAAAACTCAGAATTATCTTTCCCCTCAAAGAGCTATTCGTTTATGGAAATGTTTCTAATGTTCCTAACATAAGCTTGTCAGTTTATCTCTAAAAGAGAGAATATTTCCTGTGACACCTCTGCTTGATATTGGAAATAAAGATTTCTAGATAAAAGACAATTTAAGAGTGGAACTATAGCATCCTATATAACACTCACAATGGCAGAGTCATTTTGGAGGTCATAAGGGTGTGCGTTTTAACATTTTTAAAATGTTTAAGCCAAGCTAATTCTACCATTCACTTCTTGGAGTTTAAAAGAAATCCCATCAGGGAAATTTTTATAGCATTAAGGAACAAATCTCATTCTATTCATTTTCTCTTCTGTACAGTTTTCCAGTTACAACTCTCTTCTTACCCTCATACTGCTCCCAACACTGTTCCTCTAATTGCCCCTGATTTCTTTAGCCCATTAGTTTTGCTTTCTGCTACACATTTTAAGGTACTTGTAGACTTGATACAAAATCCTCTAATCCATGTGTGTTCTTTCTTAGTCTCTAAATTGCTTGACTGTTCCAGCTCCCCTAGAAGGTGGAGCAGTTAGCCTTAATATGAAGATTTAAAACTTGTGTGAATCAGGAACAGTAAAATATTTTTCTTTCATTGTCATCACATCTAAATCTTATGTTTGTATTTGTATCTGGGTGTTACTTGTAAAGGTCTTCCCTGGTGGTTCAGATGGTAAAGAATCTGCCTGCAATGCAAGAGACCTAGGTTCGATCCTTGGGTTGGGAAGATCCCTTGGAGAAGGAAATGGTAACCCGCTCCAGTATTCTTACCTGGGAAATCCCATGGACAGATGAACCTGGCAGGTTGTACAGTTCATGGGGTCGCAAAGAGTCAGACGCAACTAAGCAACTAACACACATTAATTATAAACACATCTTGCATATAAACATGTGACCAAGCCAGTGACTTGAGACAAATTCCAGAATACTCTCAGACACCAAATACTGTTACATAATTATCTTAGCACTAATATAGATTTTGTTGTTTAATCAGGGTATGCCAATGGTAGTGAATGTGTTACTGTAGTGAAACACTTGGTGTTTTTATTCTGCCAAAATGGTGTGTCTGCTGGCATTTGTTTAGCAACTTCTTATCTGTTTTTTGTTTGTTTTACCAATTTACTTAAAGGCACTTATTTAAGCTACGTCTGAATTAAAAGTCACACTTACCTACTCTGGACTTGGGGCTTCCCAGGCTGGCACAGTGGTAAAGAATCTACCTGCCAATACAGGAGACACCAGAGATGCTGGTTCAATCCCTGGGTTGGGAAGAGCCCATGGGAGAGTAATGGCAACCCACACCAATATTCCTGCCTGAAAAGTCTATGGACAGAGGAGCCTTGCAGGCTACAGTCCATGGGGTCTCAAAGAGTCGGACACAACTAAGTGACTGAGCACATACACACACACTGTTCTAGTCTGTAATAAACACTTGGAGATGTTTTAACAATAATAATTTATTAGCAAACATTTATTAAGCATTTAGTATATGCCAGGCACTAGTGCTTTACTTTTATTTATTTAATACTTTACTAGTTCTTATTTATTTTAGAATTTCTTTATTATTTTTACTATTTGTGTAATAGTTGATTATTTATCACTGGAGAAGGGAATGGCGACCCACTCCTATATTCTTGCCTGGAGAATCCCATGGACAGAGGAGCCTGGCGGGCTATGGGGGCTCACAGAGTTGGACACGACTGAAGCAACTAAGCAGCAGCAACAGCCTTAATGTGTGTGTGGTTAGCTGAATCTGCTCCTGGTCCTGCATAACCTCTGCATCCATAAAAGTTAAAACCAAAGGTTTAGGTGGTAGATATGTTTAGAGGAAAAAAAATGTGATAACAATCTAGCACTCAGAAATCTTCTATCGTTAAACAGCGGTTCAGACTGAAAATCAGGATTCCTGCTTATAATTACATTGAAAGGTACTGCTGTCCTTTTAACAATAGATTCTGTTCTCTGCTAACTGCTTTTCTCTCTTTTCCACCACCCCTTTGTGTGTGTGTGAGCGTGGGTGGCTGCTATGGCAACCCTGAATATAACTCCTACTGCAAATGGAGGCAGTACAGTCAGGATTTGCTGTTATATTTGAACCTATACACATGCATATATTTTCTCCAGCTTCACTGGAGACACCTTGGGAAAACTTTATAATAAAAATGTTGGGGTTTTCAACAGGAAATGCCTGCCAGAATTTTTACATGTAGATGAATAGGGGAAAACAGCCATATTTTCAATATTCTCTGTGGAAATATGCTTATTGCTGTATTTAGGCAGAGATATATTTGTTTATTGTGGTGAAGGTGTTATAAACATATATAAACACATAAATAAAAATAAATGAGCCCTATTAGGAAGTATGCAAATAAGAATTGAAGAACATTTTCCTGATGCTTGTCTTTGTGGATTAGTAAATAAAATGAAGGAACTTGAACTCTCCCTTAGCATCTGACTTTAATTAAGGCTGTGGGGATAATTTGATCACAGAGTTGTTATCTTTTGCTTTTCTGAGAACTTTCAGGGAAGAAAATACTATGCCTATTTTTGCAAATGCTGTCGGTTTCCCAGGAAAAAATTCTGGAGGTTATTTAACTTTCAACCATTAAATTTATAATTCAGTGTTGAGTTGCATTAGAATAATATTTAAATTAAGCTTGTGGCATTTCTTTTCATATAAAATGGATAAAACTTTTTTCAGTTAAAATCAAATGAACTCCAGAATTGGAATGAGACATAATGTTTGATGACTTTCCAGTTAACCTCATAAACCATTGAAACAAAAAGTCATAGAATGGTCTCTATAGATCACTTCCAATTCTGACCTCAGGTTTTCTGAAAATATTTTTTTTAAAAAGGGAAGGGTCAACTATATTTATTAGTTTTTTGCATTATCTGTTGCTGCTTAACAAACCACCCTAAACCTCCTCCAGAATTTGGGGAAGCATGCCCATTTTTGAAGCAGTTGACTCCATGAGACCGTCTAGTTGGGGACAGTGTTTGGAGAAAGGATTGGAGAAGGTAAAAAGAAAATCTCTGAACTGTCTTCACAAATTTGTCTTCACTGGCTGGTGAGACCTGGCTGACATCAGAAAGCCGTTCCTGTAAATCATCCCCACTCAGGCGTCATTTAACACTGAAATGTATAAGGTCCCTGAGCTCCAGGTTTCAAATGAGCAAAATTGTGTCTGGTAGACAATACATCAAAACAGTATTTATTGAGCATCTACTCATAATGTGGCTGCTATCACTTGACCACTGGTGCCATGCTGTTATTAGTCGATTGACATTTCTGTTGTGAGCCTTCAGCTATGTGGTAATTGGTATTGGGCAGGGGAAGGAACTAAAGCTATCTGCCAAGTACCCATTGGGTTCCAGTATTTTCACCACCATAGACCTCTTTTATAGTTTACCTTTTTCTTCCCAGCTACCACTCCTCCATGAACTCCATGTTTTCAAATGTTCTATTTAACATAGTAACACTTTCCCATCCCAACTTAAGCCCAGATATTAAACAATGGTCCATAATAATAAAAATGTAATATGCTGTTTGAAACTGCACAATGCAGTTATTAAACTTTGCATACATACAATTATTAAATAATAAACAATGAATGATTGAAGACACATGGGTACTCTGCCTCTTTACCATAATTTTACCTGGCTTCTGTAAGTGATACTTATATCTAGGTATTCTGTGATTGATCTATGGATTTGTAGTGGCATCTGGTTCTCTGCTGCTGCCGCTGCTGCTGCTAAGTCGCTTCAGTCGTGTCCAATTCTGTGCGACCCCAGGGACTGCAGCCAACCGGGCTCCTCCATCCATGGGATTTTCCAGGCAAGAGTACTGGAGTGGGGTGCCATTGCCATCTCCGACTACATCTCAAAAATTCCCTGTGTATTCCACGTATCAGAACCACTCAGCAGCATGAGATCACCATTGTTGCCAACTGACTTAGTATAGTTCCAGGCAAAGGCAAAGAGTACTGACATTTCAGTTAGTGCATGTGGGCTTATTATGGGTAAATATACTTTTCTATTAAGCTCCTTGAAATATTGAAAAATATGTCATAGAATTTCATTAATATGTCTGGGGTTTCTTCAGTTCAGTTCAGTTCAGTCACTCAGTCGTGTCCAACTCTTTGCAACCCCGTGAATCACAGCACGCCAGGCCTCCCTGTCCATCACCATCTCCCGGAGTTCACTCAAACTCATATCCATTGAGTCCGTGATGCCATCCAACTATCTCATCCTCTGTCGTCCCCTCTTTCTCCTGCCACCAATCCCTCCCAGCACCAGAGTCTTTTCCAATAAGTCAACACTTCGCATCAGGTGGCCAAAGTACTGGAGTTTCAGCTTGAACATCATTCCTTCCGAAGAACACCCAGGGCTGATCTCCTTCAGAATAGACTGGTTGGATCTCCTTGCAGTCCAAGAGACTCTCAAGGATCTTCTCCAACACCACAGTTCAAAAGCATTAGTTCTTCGGTGCTCAGCTTTCTTCACAGTCCAGCTCTCACATCCATACATGACCACTGGAAAAACCATAGATGGACCTTTGTTGGCAAAGTAATGTCTCTGCTTCTCAATATGCTGTCTAGGTTGGTCATAACGTTTTTTCCAAGAAGTAAGCGTCTTTTAATTTCATGGCTGCAGTCACCATCTGCAGTGATTTTGGAGCCCCCCAAAATAAAGTCTGCCACTGTTTCCACTGTTTCCCCACCTATTTCCCACGAAATGATGGGACGAATGCCATGATCTTCGTTTTCTGAATGTTGAGCTTTAGGTGTTAGCAAACTCCGGTTTGAGGATTGCTGGCAGCCTTTGGATATTCTAATTAGGAAAATAGGACTTATTATCATTGGGCAATACAAGATAGCCAGGGCTCCATTATGACTTCTGTAGTCCCTAGCATTTGGATGTGTGCCTTCATGGGCCACTTCTGCCGTTAAAAAGTATGTTCATGCATGCTAAGTAGCTTCAGTTATGTCTCACTCTTTGTGACCCTACGGACTGTAGCCTGCCAGGCTCCTCTGTCTATGGGATTTTCCAGGCAAGAATACTGGAGTGGGTTGCCATTTCCTCCTCAAGGGTATCTTCATGACCCAGAGATTGAACTGGTGTCTATTATGTTTCCTGCATTGGTAGGTAAGTTCTTTACCACTAGCACCACCTGGGAACCCCCTAAATATATATACGTCGGAGAAGGCAATGGCACCCCACGCCAGTACTCTTGCCTGGAAAATCCATGGACAGAGGGGCCTGTTAGGCTGCAGTCTATGGGGTCACTAGGAGTCGGGCACGACTGAGCGACTTCACTTTGACTTTTCACTTTCATGCCTTGGAGAAGGAAATGGCAACCCACCCCAGTGTTCTTGCCTGGAGAATCCCAGGGGCGGGGGAGCCTGGTGGGCTGCTGTCTATGGGGTCGCACAGAGTCGGACACGACTGAAGTGACTTAGCAGCAGCAGCAGCAACAGTGGGCTTCCCTGGTGGATCAGCCACAAAGAATCAGCCTGCCAATGCTGGAGACGCTAATGGACAGAGGAGCCTAATGGGCTCCAGTCCATGGGGTTACAAAAGACATACATAACTAGCAACTAAACAGCAACAACAGCATGTGTATAATGTTATGACTTCATTGCTATAAAAACAAATTTATAAATAATATATGTTGAATATTTTATTTATTACTCACTTTTACCTTCTGGTGTTAATATTAAGACAATTTCATAGGTCCCTGGAAAATCCCATGGACGGAGGAGCCTGGAAGGCTGCAGTCCACGGGGTCGCTAAGAGTTGGCCTGACTGAGCGATTCACCTTCACTTTTCACTTTCATGCATTGGAGAAGGAAATGGCAACCCACTCCAGTGTTCTTGCCTGGAGAATCTCAGGGACTGGGGGGCCTGGTGGGCTGCCGTCTATGGGGTCACACAGAGTCGGACACGACTGAAGTGACTTCGCAGCAGCAGCAGCAGCAGCAGCTACAAGTATCACTGTGCGTACTGGATATGTTTTTCCTGTGGATGGTACGCAGATAATAAAGTTCTGAGTGAAATATGATTGTTAATGTACCTGGTAATGACAGTGGGAGCCTGTGAGTCAGATAATATGAAATGTATAGATTGGAGCAGCTGGGGGATCCTTCAGCACTTTCTCTGAGAGTCCAAGAGGGAAGAGATCACTATTGGCAAGCACCATGGGGAGTGCTTCAGAAGTAAGTGGTACTTGGGATGGGTCTTGAAGGTGAATATGATTTGAATAGGTAAAGAGTCATTCCAAGTACGGGGACAGGGAGAGCAAAGGCCAGGAGCAAAAAACAGCAGATACATTTTGGAGGGACTGAGGGAGGGTACCTCTCATAAGGAGTATATGGTGGGGGTGGGATTGTGGGGTTAAAAGAATTAGCAAGGATAAATAGATCAGAAAGACCTTGTAAACCAATCTGAGACTTCATGCTCAAGTTAATAAGCAAATAAATGCCATACAGAAGCAGTTCTTTAGAATGATTCTATTTACTCCAATTCCTGTAAATATGTATTGAATATGTAGAATGCATCAAGCCTGTACATACTGATGTAAACTCCTCCTGAAGTTTAAAATGGTCTGCTGCTGCTGCTGCTGCTGCTGCTAAGTCGCTTCAGTCGTGTCCGACTCCGTGCGACCCCATAGACGGCAGCCCACCAGGCTCCCCCATCCCTGGGATTCTCCAGGCAAGAACACTGGAGTGGGCTGCCATTTCCTTCTCCAATGCATGAAAGTGAAAAGTGAAAGTGAAGTCGCTCAGTCGTGTCTGACTCCTAGCGACCCCATGGACTGCAGCCTACCAGGCTCCTCCGTCCATGGGATTTTCTAGGCAGGAGTACTGGAGTGGGGTGCCATTGCTTTCTCTGCCCATGGACTATACAGTCCGTGTAATTCTCCAGGCCAGAATACTAGAGTGGGTAGCCTTTTCCTTCTCCAGGAGATCTTCCTGACCCAGGAATTGAACCCAGATCTCCCACATTGCAGTTGGATTCTTGACCAGCTGAGCCACAAGGAAAGCCCAAGAATACTAGAGTGGGTAGCCTACCCCTTCTGCAGTGGATCTTTCCAACCTAGGAATCGAATCAGGGTCTCCTGCTTTGCAAGCAGATTCTTTACATCAACAGTAAAGAGGGAATTTAAAAGGAAAGAAACTAAAAGTGAAGGGACGATTTTAAGGAGATGGTCAGTCTCAGACTTGAAATGATAAGCATTTGAATTCAGCTGGTTTCCTTAAGACTGAAAGTCCTAGTGCTGATGAGACCAGAGTCAAGTGATATGAAATGTATAGATTTGAGCAGTTGTGGGACCCCTGTTTACTCTGAGAGCACAGGAATAGGAAAATCAGATATAGACCCAGAGCCAGTGCTCTGATGTGCACCTCAGGGTTTATACACCATCACCAGCTTACTTGGGCTTCTCTGGTGGCTCAGGACAGTAAAGAATATGTGTGCAATGCAAGAGACCCTGGTTCGATCCCTGGGTCAGAAAGATCCCCTGGAGAATTCTCAGGAATGACTATCCACTCCAGTATTCTTGCCTGAAGAATTCCATGGACAGAGGAGACTGGCGTGCTACAGTCCATAGGTTTGCAGAGAGTCAGACACTTCTGAGCGAGTTAACACTTTCACACTTTTACCAGCTTACTTAGATGCTATGGCTAAATGGAGCCAAGCTTTCATTTATTGAAAAGTAACCCAATCTTCAACCCTAAGGAAAAAAAAAAAAAAAGAAATCTAAACCCAAAGCAAGTAGAATGAAGGAAATAATAAAAATTAGAGTGGATATAAGTGGAATTAGAGAATAGACAGCAATAGAGAAAATCAATGAAACCAAAAGCTGGCTCTTTGAAAAAATCAACAAAACTGACAAACCCTTAGCTAAACCGACCAAGAAAAAGAGGAAAGAAGACTTAAATTACTAAAATCCAGAAAGAAAGACCTTGAGGCTTTCCTGGTGGTCCAGTGGCTAAGACTGTATGCTGCCAGTGCAGGGGGCGTGGGTTTGACACCTGGCCCTGGTGGCTCAGACGGTAGTCTGCGCACAACGCAGGAGACCCAGGTTCTATCCCTGGCTCAGAAAAATGCCCTGGAGAAAGAATGGCAACCCAACTCCCGTATTCTTGCCTGGAAAACTCCGTGGACAAAGGAGACTGGTGGGCTACAGTCCATGGCGTTGCAAAGAGTTGGACATGAGTGAGCGACTAACACTTTGACTTTCAATGTCAGGGAACTATGATACAGTGCGCCACGTGGTGTGGCCAAAAGAGTAAAAAAAAAAAAATTTTTTTTTAAAGAAAGAGTTTATGTAAAGATGAAAATGATTATGAAAAGGATTATAATTGTTCATAAAATACCACGAGTGACCTATATTCCAGACAAATTAGGTAACTTAGAAGAATGCTCAAACTACTGCAAAATTGCACTCATCTCACACGCTAGTAAAGTAATGCTCAAAATTCTCCAAGCCAGGCTTCAGCAACAAAGGCAGAGGAACCAGAGATCAAATTGCCAACGTCCACTGGATCATGGAAAAAGCAAGAGAGTTCCAGAAAAACATCCATTTCTGCTTTATTGACTATGCCAAAGCCTTTGACTGTGTGGATCACAATAAACTGTGGAAAATTCTGAAAGAGATGGGAATACCAGACCACCTGACCAGCCTCTTGAGAAATCTGTATGCAGGTCAGGAAGCAACAGTTAGAACTGGACATGGAACAACGGACTGGTTCCAAATAGGAAAAGGAGTATGTCAAGGCTGTATATTGTCACCCTGCTTATTTAATTTATGTGCAGAGTACATTATGAGAAATGCTGGACTGGAAGAAACACAAGCTGGAATCAAGATTGCCGGGAGAAATATCAATCACCTCAGATATGCAGATGACCCCACCCTTATGGCAGAAAGTGAAGAGGAGCTAAAAAGCCTCTTGATGAAAGTGAAAGAGGAGAGCAAAAAAGTTGGCTTAAAGCTCAACGTTCAGGAAACGAAGATCATAGCATCTGGTCCCATCACTTCATGGAAAATAGATGAGGAAACAGTGGAAACAATGCCAGACTTTATTTGGGGGGGGGCCTCCAAAATCACTGCAGATGGTGACTGGAGCCATGAAATTAAAAGACACTTACTCCTTGGAAGAAAAGTTATGACCAACCTAGATAGCATATTGAAAAGCAGAGACATTACTTTGCCAACAAAGGTCCATCTAGTCAAGGCTATGGTTTTTCCAGTGGTCATGTATGGATGTGAGAGTTGAACTGTGAAGAAAGCCGAGCGCCAAAGAATTGATGCTTTTGAAGTGTGGTGTTGGAGAAGACTCTTGAGAGTCCCTTGGACTGCAAGGAGATCCAACCAGTCTATTCTGAAGATCAGCCCTGGGTGTTCTTTGGAAGGAATGATGCTAAAGCTGAAACTCCAGCACTTTGGCCACCTGATGCAAAGAATTGACTCATTGGAAAAGACTCTGATGCTGGGAGGGATTGGGGGCAGGAGGAAGAGGGGACGACAGAGCGTGAGGTGGCTGGATGGCATCACTGACTTGGTTGATGTGAGTTAGAGTGAACTCTGGGAGTTGGTGATGGACAGGGAGGCCTGGCGTGCTGTGATTTATGGGGTCGCAAAGAGTTGGACACGACTGAGCAACTGAACTGAACAGTCTAGCACCATACCAAGAACTCTGTATGCCTTAATCTTCACAATGGCTGGAATGAAATTTGGCTATCTTCATTTTACCAGTAAGAAAACTAAGGATGCATGCATGTGTGCATGCGTGGTCATTTCAGTCATGTCTGACTCTTACACAGAAGCTAATTAACATGCCCAAGGTTATTCAGCAGTGTTTGTTAGAGCCAGGACTGTGACCCAGGGTGGTGTGACGCCAGAGCGAGTATTAGGTTTCTTACATCACACTACCTCCTGAGGTGTGCCCCAGTGAAGAGAAGGAAGCTGCATTTTATTTCCCAGTGCCTTACACATAATCGGTGAAGGAAACTAGTTCATTGATTTTCAGTGAAATGTTGCACAATATGAATTAGGAAAGTTGTCCAAAAAGTACGCATTACATAAGTTCCTGGTTTATGTCCTATTTTCCAGGCAGCCAAGTAGCTCAAACAGTAAAAGTAATATGAATGGTCATTATTATTGGACTTTAATTGTACTTTGATTTTAAGTAAATGCATATTTTATTCTTATGAACCTTAATTTTGAGTATCTCATGTTCTGCATAGTGTTTTCAGATGGCACAGAACTTTAATGGCTTTAAAAATGACAACTTCTAACTTATCGTCAACTTCTTTACAAGTACGATAGCTGACTGCATAATAACGTAACTACCACTGGCTGTGCTTCATGCTTATTAGACCTCTGTGGTAGGCAGTATCACTTTGATGTTATGGGCCAGAAGTGTATTTATAATGTTTCCCCAAGTGTCTATCAAGGCTCCAGTGTGCTACCCACCTCTCGTTTATCTTGCCTGATCAGAATGCTGTCTTGGATGTAAAGGCTCAACATGGCTTTCAGTAAGATGTCCAAAACATCCACCTCACTTCAGACGATGATGTGGCAAATGAGTCGCAAAGTTGTGACACAGCACTGACATAAACTGAGAGGTGAGGAGCAGCCCATTCCAAGTGAAAGTGGACCGATCACGTCTTCTTGCTTGAGATAGAAAAGAACACATTCGACAAATCAGTGGTTACCTCTACCTGGTTGAAGGTTCAGTAGTCTATAGTCATTCTCCAGGATCTGTCTCTATTGGTAAATTACGTGGACACATGAGGAGACCTGCAACCCCTGCGTTCTTGAGATCCTAAGTGGTGGCATTAAATCTTTACCATTCCCTTTCCTAATGCAATATGATTTTTTCATTTTTATCCTGGCAGGAGTGGAAGAATACTGTTTTCATAAGCTTCGAATTGAATTCCCCCAGTACTCCACCTGCCTAGGGGAAAATGACCACTGGCTGTGCTCTCAGACCTAGTAAATCCACTGTGAGCCAGAGTCTGGTCTGGACTCATTTATTATATAGTCCTCACATGACCCCAGCACCCCACTCCAGTACTCTTGCCTGGAAAATCCCATGGACGGAGGAGCCTGGTAGGCTGCAGTCCATGGGGTCTCGAAGAGTTGGACATGACTGAGCGACTTCCCTTTCGCTCTTCACTTTCATGCATTGGAGAAAGAAATGGCAACCCACTCCAGTGTTCTTGCCTGGAGAATCCCAGGGACGGGGGAGCCTGGTGGGCTGCTGTCTGTGGGGTCGCACAGAGTCAGACACAACTGAAGCGACTTAGCAGCAGCAGCAGCAGCAGCACATGACCCTACTTTACCCTGAGGCCGTGATGGTGTTGATTCAGGTATCCAGGTTAACAGTGTCCACTCAGGTCCTGTGTCCAATAGTCCTCAAAATATTGGGATATTCTCTTTTCCCCAGTGTATAGTCACTTGAATGAATGGTCATCAGTCCTTTGGGGGCAGAACTGGGAAAGTCATTACAATATATATTTTTCATAAATACATAAAATATATATTTTCTGTAGTGTTGCAGATCCTTCCCTCTGGGTCCAAAAGTTGTCTCATTGGCTCTCCATCTGTTTTGCTCCGAGGGAAGGCTATGATCTGTAAGTCATCTCTAAAACTCTCAGCTGATCAAATCCTCTCGACTGTCACTCAGGCCTCTGCATTATTATATTAATTGAGACATTCCCTCCCACCCCACCCCTGCTTCTGATGGTTCAGCACCATAACTGGCTTCTGTTTCTTCAGGCTCCCCATCATCCACATGGGTATTGGGCAACCCAGCTCTGTGATAGGCTCTTCTACCATCAGGCCATACAGGAGGGGTGCTGCTGGGATTTTGCATCGTGCTGGTGGCCCTCTTGCTGACACTTTCCTGACACCTCAATGAATAGCTCATCACCTAGGTCCTCCCGTGATGCACAACCCTCTAGCAGGCCTTTGTGATCATATCATATGTCCATTCCAGCAGTGCCCATTTCTTTGAGACTTCTCATTCCTTCCTTCACCAACTGCCAGGGCAATTCAGGCATGTCAGGTTTATTAAGAGAAAGCAGTCATTTTCTCTAGGCTTTTAGGAGCCAGCCCAGCAAGGTGTTTCTACTGTCCCCTGGAGCCTTGCAAGAGTGTTAAATGCTAAATGCTCCTGGGAGAGTATCCATAAGTCAACAAACATTTGCTTATCCTTTTTCTGTTTCATTCTTATTGATAAAGTCCCCTTAAAATCTAGGCCCTTAGGTCTGCCCTGCCTCCAGCCTGTGTGTGCTGGCTAATTCTTGCAGCTTCTTAAGGGTGGAGTCTATCTGCTTCTCATCAGGGTCCTCACATCCTGGGCAACTTAGTCCCAGTCATTGGCCTGGCAGTCACGAGGAGCAGTGGGGGCAGATCATGAGGGAGCCCCCGGTGCATTGAGGGAGAGTGCCTACTTATTTCCCCAGTCATGCATCTTGGCATGGGTAAGCTGAGGGAGTACTAGCATTTTGTAGGTAGAGGTGGGCCACATCTGAAGGCTCTAAGGGTTTACATAGCCTCGTTAATCAAAATCTTCAGTCATATCCACCCAGATGTCCCTGTCCTTTGTGTCAAGGTCTCGGATTTTCCACACCAGCATCCTGACCTTGTGTGTATAATAGACCCGTCTTAGCTGAGGACTCAGTCATCTTTGAAGGTCCCCTGACTCTTAGTAAGTCATAAGTTGATCTTCAGCTTTTTCTACCCTCATATTACAGAATAAACAACCTCTTTCTAAGTTACCAAAGAGGCTTTCTGGCCTACACACTGTTTTCATTCGTTCGTTAACTCCCCTTAGCTTTTCATTTTCTCTCTGTAGGGCATCAGCAAGACTTAATAAGAATCAGCCAATTTTATTATCCCTGAAGGCATTGTTTCCCTGATTCCTCAATTGCTTGAATCATTGACCTGGCTGACATCTTCCTCCCACCTAGAGGGACCAACCACCAGGCTTCAGACTTTCAGTGCTGAAATCAGGGATGTTTGTGTAAACCAGAATGAGTTGCTTAGCCCAGGGGTCCCCAACCTCCAGAATCTAATGCCTGATGATCCAAGCTGAAGCTAATGTAATAATAATAGAAATAAAGTGCACAATAAATGTAATGTGCTTGAATCATCTTAAAACCATTCCCCCTTCTCCTGGTCCATGCAAAAATTGTCTTCTATGAAACCAGTCCTGGGTGCCAAAATGGTTGGGGACTGATGAGTTAGCCTGTTCCTACCAGAGCATTCTTCCAAGCCACTACTGATGACTTTTAGCAGTTGCATAGCTACCTGGTGGACTGTCTGTGCCTTACACATCACGTAGGATGAGGCCCTCATTTCCAGCCAGGATATGTTCCCAAACGCATCTTACCTCCTGCTATCTTAGACCAGCCCTGGTACCGCCTCCATTAGTCAGGATTCTCCAAGAAGTGAAAGAGATTTATTGGAGGGTTGGAGGGGGGCAATATTTGCAGAAGTTAGAAGAAAGATGCAAGATTGGATAGGGAGAGTCTTAGCCAGTTCTGAGCAGAGGTTGTCCATGAAAAGAGCCCACATTGGGCATAAATGGGCAAGCCTTAGAACCCATGCTATGCTTAGTCATTGACTTGGGGCTGGCCAGGAAGATTGTGGCCTCTACTCAAACACTATGGTGAATCCAACTGCTTTAAAGGCAGAGGCTCTCAGCTCACTTCTCTCCTAAAGCACAATAGCTTGATCTTTGCTGAGAGGAGATCAGAGGAACTTATCTCTCTGGCTGCTACATGGCTTTCATCTAGTTCTAATTTAGAGAGGTTCTCATAAGATAATGCACAGCAAGGGGTTAAGAGTGTGCTGTATTGTCTTCTGTGATCCTCTCTGTACCAAATGTATTTTCATTTGAAGTGCCATAATGTATAGCAAAAATTATAACTGTAATATCAGTCATCAAACTTCTCCTAAATGGATGGACGCTATAGTTCAAATCCTAAAGGAAATCAGTCCTGAATATTCGTTAGAAGGACTGATGATGAAGCTGAAACTCCAATACTTTGGCCACCTGATGCGAAGAGCTGACTCACTGGAAAAGACCCTAATGCTGGGAAAAATTGAAGGCAGGAGGAGAAGGGGATGACAGAGGATGAGATGGTTGGATGGCATCACTGACTCAATGGATATGAGTTTGAGTGAACTCCGGGAGCTGGTGATGGACAGGGAGGCCTGGCGTGCTGCAGTTCATGGGGTCGCAAAGAGTCGGACACGACTGAGCGACTGAATTGATCTGATAGTTCAAATCAGGGAGATTCTTGGCACATCTTCCACTGTATTACAGAAGACATTACCTTCTCCTGTGAACACAGTCTGCTTTGAGCCTTTTGTTTGTTTATGCCATGTAAAGAAAGTTTTGAAAGGAGAACAAAGGACTTCAAATAACAAATAGAAATTTTTCTATAATAGTGTAGAAATGTAGAGTATAAAAATAATAACTGTTATTATGGCATGCTTACTGGGCTAAATGTTTTACAGATAGTATATTTACTGCTTCCTTTGTGAAACATATTAATCAGGCATATTTTTGTATATAGGAAGGTGTGCTTTTAGCTTATGTACAATGTAGGAAAATGTGATTTCTTGAGACATGGTAAAATCTCCACCATCAAAAAATAAAACCAACAACCCTACAATACCACCCATAAATTTGAACTAACTTCTCATTTCTGAAAGACTGCATCTAGAAAGACTAATTGATACTCCCTCACCTTATAAACTAATAATTATGTGGGTTTTGTTCTTCTCTGCCCCAGCTACACTCTACCTAAACTACTCTTCAGACTTCATCCACCAGAGATCTTATCAAAAGCCTTTTCAGACCCTTGTCTTTCTGACTGTTTCAACATTACTAAGACTCTTGATCACCCCCTTCTATCTGAACTTTTCTTTTTTTAAACTTTGGGAACATTTTATTTTCTAAATTGGCCTCCTCCCTTATTAAAAGTGCTTTACTGCAATGTCATAACATCACCTACCAGCATTTACCAGACTTCCATTCTTGACCTCTTTTTCTTCCCTCAGTTATCCCTCTCATGGGTGATCTCACTCATTGCCACTTCCATGTCTTTTCAAGTGAACCCCAAAGCTCCATTCTTGGGCTTACCTTTATCCTGAACTCCGAGTGTATTCCTAACTTGAACATAAATATATTGTATTTCATCAGCTTCTTAAATTCTGCATTTCAAAAATCGAAATCATGACCTGCCATTGCTCCAAGGTAGCTACTGCTTTTTTATCTTCTGATTTGATTATTGGCATTCCTACTGTCTCAGTTACCCAAGCGAAACCTCTGAGTCATCCTCAACTCCTCCCACTTCCACACCCCCACATCCAGATGTCTGATTAATTATGTTGGTTCCACATTTGAAATATCTCTCAAATTTAGACTTGTCTTCTCCACCCTGCCCCTCATGCTTCTCCTTGAACATGGTTCCTTTAAGTCACTCACCTTGACTATCGCAGTAGCCTCCCACAGAAGCTTCCTAAGAAAGTTCTTCACTCACCCCATTCATTTTACACTGTGCCACTAGAGTAACACTCCTAAAGCAGTAGTTTAAACAAGTCTGTTTTTGCACAAAAGCTCCTCATAGCCTCCCCTCATCAACCCTTCAAGGGTCACACCCCTGTATGTGGCATATGAGACCTTCTTCCTCCTGGCTAAGCTTGCGTTCCCTTCTGCCATAGACTGAATTATGTCCCCTGAAAAATTCCTGTTGTTTAGTCACTAAGTCGTGCCTGACTGTTTGCGACCCCATGAACTGCAGCATGCCAGGCTTCCCTGTCCTTCACTATCTCCCTGAATTTTCTCAAACTCATGTCCATTGAGTGAGTGATGTCAGCCAACCGTCTCATCCTCTGTCATCTTCTCCTCCTGCCCTCTGTCTTTCCCAGCATCAGGGTCTTTTCCAATGAATCGACTCTTCACATCGGGTGGCCAAATACTGGCACTTCAGCTTCAGCATTGGTCCTCCAAATGAATATTCAGGGTTGATTTCCTTTAGGATTGACTGGTTTGATCTCCTTGCTGTCCACGGGATTCTCAAGAGTCTTCTCCAGCACCACAATTCAAAGGCATCAATTCTTCAATGTTCAGCTTTCTTTATGGTCCAACTCTCACATTCATACATGACTACTGGAAAAACCACAGCTTTCACTATATGGACTTTTGTCTGTAAAATTCACATATTGAAGCTCTAACCTCCACTTGACGGCATTTAGAAGTGTAATTAGGTTTAGATGAGATTTTCGAGATGGGATTAGTTCCCTTATAAGAAAAGACACCAGAGAGCTTGGTCTTTCTGTGTGCCATATGAAGACACAGTAGGAAACCAGCTTTCTATAAACGAGGAAGGAAACTCTCATCAGAACCCAATCATTCTGGCCCCTGACCTCAGACTTCCAACCTCTAGAGCTGTGAGGAAATAAATACCTCTCATTGAAGTTGTCCAGTCTGTGGTATTTTGTTATGGCAGCTTCAGCTAAGACACCTCCCTTCATTCACCACACCCTCTTTCAGGAGCTCAGTTCCCAGGTCACGTGAACTCAGTTCACACTAGATCATCACCAGTCACTAACTACAATATTTTTTCCACTTTAGTACTTTTACATTTGCTGTTCTCCTGACCTATTAATACCATATCTTCAGTACCTCCTACCTCCATATTCAGCTAGCCAAAATTCTAGTCATCTTTGTATGTATCAACCAGAGTTCTCCACTACACATAATGGGAAGTGAATCTGGCTGATTTGGCCCAAATGAGGTGAAAGGATGGGCTTACAGACTAGGTTCAGGGAATGAGCAGGAACCGATAGAACTTGAGCAGCCAGAACCTGACCACAGGAAGGACACGGTGAGGATACACTGCTGTGCCTGCGGGACCCAGGACCCCACATGGCCACCCTCTGGTAGTGCCTCCACCGGCATGACTGCCACCACAACTGCTAATAAAATGGATATTTCACTTTGTCTGCTTCTTTGCATCACTATCAGGTATATCTGACTTACTGAGTGTGGCTTGTGTGCCAGCAAACTTCTGGCCAGGACTTTGAGGAAGGCACTGTCCAGCTCTTGTTGGCTTTGGTAGTGGGATAGAGTCTATGCTTCCCATGTGGGAAGTATACGGTGTGGAACAGGGTTCAAACATTCTGCAGTGAAAAGAAACAAGTTCTTTGTCTTTATTACCTAGATCAAAGTTGCTTTCCTTTTTGGAGTTTACTCTTGTCTTTTTAATTGAAAGTAATCTACTTATCAAGGGCTTCCCTGATAGCTCAGTTGGTAAAGAATCCTCTTGCAATGCACAAGACCCCGGTTTGATTCCTGGGTCAGGAAGATCCACTGGAGAAGGGGTAGGCTACCCACTCCAGTATTCTTGGGCTTCCCTTGTGGCTCAACTGGTAAAGATTCCACCTGCAATATGGGAGACATGGGTTCAGTCTCTGAGTTGGGAAGATCCCCTGAAGAAGGGAAAAGCTACCCACTCCAGTATTCTGGCCTAGAAAATTCCATGGACTGTATAGTCCATGGTGTCACAAAGAGTGAGCAGCTTTCACTTTCGCTTTCAATCTAGTTATCTACAGTGGCACACCTAGCATGTTTGACACCAAAGAAAATCATTGTTTAGTATCCCTTCCTCTGGATGGAAAAATTACTTTCAGCAATAGTTACATGGTAACAGTAATAAACATTATAGTAGTGATTCATTTTTCAAGTTTAAAATGAACAAAATTGTTTTAATTTTTTTAATTGGAGGATAATTGCTTTACAATGTTGTGTTGATTTCTGCTGCACAACAATGTGAATCAGCTATAAGTATACTTATATCCCCTCCTCTTGAACCTCCCTCCCACCCCTACCCCACCCCACCCCGCTAGGTTGTCACAGGGCACCTGGCTAAGCAGTCTGTGTTGTATAGAAACTTCCCATTAGCTGTGTATTTTACATATGGTAATGTATATGTTTCAATGCTACTCATTCACTTCTTCCCACTTGTCCACAAATCTTTTCTCTATATCTGCATCTCTAGTCATGCCTTGCAAACAGGTTCATCAGTACCATTTTTCTAGATTCCATGTATGTGCATTAATATATGATATTTGTTTTTCTCTTTCTGACTTACTTCACTCTGTATAACAGGTTCTGCATTCACCCACCTTACTAGAACCAACTCAAATTCATTCCTTTTTATGGTTGAGTAATATTCCATTGTATATATATACCGCAATTCTTTATCCATTTATCTGTCAATGGACATATATTTCAAAGCCATTAAAATTTAGTAAAATATTTTATGTATGAAATAAAATTTGCACATTCCCAGCAAAATACTGTACTCTGTATTTACATTATTTTATGATTTTATTATATTGAAATATCCTATTATTTCATTAAGTTAAACTCCAGATAGTCACATAAATTGGAAGAATCAAAATAGTTCAAGTTCTCTTTCTTCATCTTTACCTTTACTAAGCTATCATTTTAGCACCATAGGAGTTGGAGACACTTCATAGCCAACGCATGGTTGAATGCTTCCCAGCCTTTAGAGCAAACTTACTCTCCAGCTGAATATATATAGCTGAATACACATGCCAGAAGGTGAAAGTACTATAGCTGAGAGGTCAAATTAACTTCCATGTACAATACAATATTAATTAGAAATTATGTAGTAAAAATGTGCTGATTGAAAATCATTATATATATTAACACTCAACAGTAACAATAGCAGTTATTTCAGTTTAAACCAGTGTCCCACTTCCTATTGCTCCTTAACAAACTGTTCCAGTCTTGGTGGCATAAAACAATTTACTGTGCTCACAGATTCTGTAGGTCAGATATTTAGAAAGATGCGGCCTGGCTGTCTTTCATCTGTATGATGTTTTGGCCTCAAAGACTGGCTCCAAGGATGCCTTGATATCTTAGGCAGGAACTATCTGAAGGATTGTTCATTCAATTGCTGCATCAGGTCTGGGAGGACTTCACGACTTGGGCTACCTATAAGTGACTTCTGTACGTCTTGGCTTCCTCACAACATGGCAGCCCCAGGTGGGTCAGGTTTCCTGCAAGACTCCAAGCACAAGTGTTTCAGTAAACAAAGCAGAAGTTCATTGGCTTTTATGAGTTCATAGTGTCACATCTGCTGTGTTTTGTTGTTTACAAGCAAGTCACAAGATGGCCCAGTTTCAAAGGGAGGAGAATTTGACTTCACCTTTTAATGAGGGGGTGACAAGGGAAAGGGAGACTGTTGCAGCCAGTTTTGAAGAATACAGTCTGCCACAACCAACAGGATTCTGAGCAGCAGAAGTCTGCCTTCACTGACATTGTTTAGAATTGCCTGGCAATTATATAGAGCAGATAGTTGGTTTTATTATTGCATTCCTGTTATTACCTGCACCTCGGGGAGACTGCTGTCACTGCTCCTGTTCTGATCTGGAAAGGCCTTGGTAAAGGAGCACTTAAAAAAGGTAAAGATTAGCCCAGTTGTTTTATCATTTATGTATTTCTGCCTCCAGTAGACTATAAATTCACTGGCGTTAGAGACCATTCCTTTATAGCCATCACAATGCCAGCAGTAGCATGAGTATAAGGCAGTCTAGAAACATCTGTTGATTGGTTCAAATAATGACACCCCATTTCGGATGCTCTTTATTTGTTACTATGACGTTTTAAAAGATGTTTTGCCCTTGCCCCTAGTAAATCTATAGTCTCTAATGATAGTGATGGAGACAATGATACTTAGAGGTTGTGCCTATACAAAGCCCTGGATCAATTCTTCTGAATAAATAGGTCTTACTAAGTAAATTAAGCATTGGCACTCTCTCTCGCTGGCACTTTATTAGAGACAAGAGAGGTAATGGGGATACACCTTGGCATTTATGTAGGTCTCCACAGGCCCTCCCCCAGAGCCTCTTTGCCACTGTAACCTCAACTAGGAAAACCTTTACGCAGTCTCATCATTGGAGATGAGGCCTGGAGGGAATCCATGCACATCTCGAGGGTGGGGAGGTGCTTTTGTACAGCCTTAAATGATCCTACTTTCTCCTCATTGCCTGAGAAAGTGGACACAGCTTAGTTAGATCCACAGAGATGCTGGCTGAAAGGACCTCTGTCCCCAACCCAGTCTGAGGCTGCTCATGGACATAACCTCAGCATCCTGCACAGCAGCAGTCCCCAACCTTTTCAGCACCAGGGACCAGTTTTGTGGAAGATAATTTTTCCATGGACCAGGGCGGGCCATGGAAATCATGATTTTCATAAGGAGTGGACAACCTGGATCCCTCACACACACGATCACAGTAGGGTTTGTGCTCCTATGAGAATCCAATGCTGCTGCGGACCTGACACGAGGTGGAGCTCAGGTGGTAACGCAAGTGATGGAGAGTGGCTGTTACCGCAGATGAAGCCTCACTTCTGTGCAGCCTGGGTTCTAACAGACCATGGACCAGAACCGGTCTGTGGCCCAGGGGTTGGGGATCCCTGCTGTGCAGCACCCCTTGGACCCTCCAGCAGTCAACTTCACAATACTTATACACTCAAAAAAAGCCCTAAAAATTAATGCTCTTTTGATTCTTACTTTCCCTAAAAAGAGGTCCACCTTATTTGTGTGAATAGCTGAATAACAAGTGACAGGCTTTTACCATGCATGCCAGTACTCTGCTAAGGGGCTTCTGTAGCTGATGTTGCTCAGGCCTCACAATTGTGAGCTATTATAACTCTCAAATTAAAGATGGAAAAAAAAAGTCAGACTCAGAGAAATTTAATAACTTGCCCAAAGTCACACAGTCAGTGTATGCTGAAGCCAAAGACTGAATCCAGAATGCTTCCCACATGTCCTTTCTCAGCCTCTCCCCCTCCACTGCCCCCCAGTGCAGCTGGTAAAACCAAGGTGCACAAATGGAGTGCTGACTATGCAGAATTCCAGGTGCCTTACCTGAGACCCTTTGTTCTGGGTGCTAATGTCTCTGTAGTTTCCCAGGAGAAGAGTTTTGACTCATACATGGCAGTGGCATTATGTAATGTTCCAGCACAGTTGGTTTCTTAGGGCGAGCCAGAAATCACAGTGCACTTGCCAGAACACTAAAGATAGCCACTGCACATCAGTCAGACATGTTTCTTATACTTAAGTGTTCCTGATGGCCCCAGTGTGCTCATATATTCATTGCTATTGAGTTTAACTAACTGACGATGACACTAGCTAATTCAGGTGGACCATTTTTAACATTTTTAAAACACACGGTCTTTTAAACTCATTCTGCAATTGATTTTCTTTATAAAGCTTTTCTTACTGGGTATTTTCATTTCATGAAGGCCTGTGGTGTTAAGATGGTAGTTTGGGGGTAATTTACAAATATAACTGAAATAGGGAAAATTAAATAGAAAAGTTGAACTCTTATAAGAGGTGTTACTTCAGCATAAAATCCTTCTCTTCATCACACCTACAAATGTGGTTGGGGCCCTCATCATAGCTTGCCTGGATTACCAATATCATTTTCCTATAGCCTCTTCTATAGCATCTCCTCCTGCCCATTGTAATCCATTTGTCCTTCAGGTAATTTTCCCAGTGGCTCTCTAAAATGGGAATCATAACAGGTAGGGCCGGTTTCATTGTGCGTGTAACCTGTGCTGTCACGTGGGGCCCGACCTCAGGAGGGCCCCATGCTTGGTTTTGATGCTCTACTCATCATCCTGACATTGCTGATGATCTCTTCACAGAGATCTCTCATTTTCACTTTGCACTGGACCTTGCAAATTAAATAACCAATCCTGGAAACATAGAATCATGGAATCCTCTCACCACACTTCCTCATACATGCTCTAGAAGCCCCTTTTTGAATTTCCCAAGAATTAATGGAATATGATTTAGAAGCATCTGGATTATCTGTGAATTTCCTTATTTTGCACTTCTTTAGTTCCGTGAACACAAAATGCTTTACAAATACAAATATTAAGGAATGTCAAAGATGTAATATTTACACAAGCACCTTAAAAACTAATCCAGTGCAAATAAACCCAAGATGGCAGTAGTTTTTGTTCACTTGTTTTGGTTTCCCTGCTTGCTTATTTTATCACACTGTTGAGTTCATGGTCACACAATTCCCAAGGTTTTTCTTTAACAGTAAACTTTGTCCTTTTCTTTAAACTCACAGCTCTAGATTCATTTTTTCAGTAATATTCAATGACACTAATTATCTTAATATCTGATATCTAGAAGGGCTCAAAGTAAAATAATCTTGATTCACTATATATCAATTGATAGCACTTGTGCCACATTTTAAAGAAAAAATTTAGATTTAAACAAACAGTAATTAGTTGGTTTAATTCAAAACACTGACAATAACAGTTAATTCAATTATATAGTCATTAATTTAACAAGAACCATTGCACACCTATAATATGCTAAGAATTTGAAGACAAAGACTTTCAGTCCTTGATCTCAAGGGGTGTCGTGTGTGTGTGTGTGTGTGTGTGTGTACGCGCGCACACTCGGTTGCTCAGTAATGTCTGACTCTTTGTGACCCCATGGACTATAGCCCACCAGGCTCCTGGGTCCATCTAATTTTTCCATGGCAAGAGTATTGGACTAGGTTGCCATTTCCTTCTCCAGGGGATCTTCCTGACCCAGGGATTGAATCTGTGTCTTCTGACTGAGAGAGGCTACTGCATGTGCCATGGTGGTGGTCAGAGCATGAACTAGGCAGCTAACTGATTGAAATTTATCGTTTTTTTGACCATGCCCTTTGGCATGTGGGATCTTAGTTCCCACAACCAGGGATCGATTGAACCTGCCTCCCCCTCCACATTGGAAATCCAGAGTCTTAACCACTGGACCACCAGGGAAGCCCTCACTAGCTTCTTGAATTTGGAATGCTGCTCCATCACTTGTAGCCATAAGTCCATGGGCAAGTTGCTAAACCTTTCTATGTCTTAGTTACTGCTACTGTTAAGTCCCAAAGTCATGGGGTTATTTGGATGACATGATTGACACAGGTACTGAAGTTAGCACAGTTCTTGACATGTAGCAAGCATTCAGGTGATCTTAAGGTTTAGTATGATTAGTTAGTTATTGAGAGTTAGCCAAGCACCGTGTTAGTCACCGAGGTGACAAAAAGGAAAGGATATTTCTATCCTTCATAAGCTAGCAAAGGAGAAAAAATATATATTGTTTCAGTACAAAAATGATGTCTTTTCATAATTGTTATGAGCAAAATGCTGGGGAGCAAAATGAGGACGACAGAAGCCTATGTTTATCTGAATATTGTTTACTTTTTGTGTGGCAAATGGAAACAGCTGTTACATGATGGAAATGTGAGAAAACGTCTCGTAAAAGCATTTTTGTTCTTCTGCTTGATGGACAAAGTGCTGTGTGTACAATATATTTATCATGGGGGTCATACTGGGGAGAAATGGTCTCCATGTGAAACCAGCCATGGCTGCACTTAGGGATAAGGTAAATGTGTCAGTGATGAAGGGTTGTTATTCAGAGCCAAACCATCAGTCGGCCATTGTGCTGGGGGCAGCTGAGCCACTGAGCGTGTTCTGATCTTAACTGCACGTACCAGCTGGTCCTGAACACTGAGCTTGTTGTTAATTCACTTCACATTTGTGACTGCCTAGCATTACCCATTCAGGGACATCAACTACATGATAAATTCTGTGTCTGTGATTATGTAATCTTTTGTTAGGGACCCATTAAGTATATTGTAAAGAAAATGGATGGCCACTCTTGGTTTTTCAGATGCAATGTGTTCAAGGACCTTTATTCCCATGCCCATAAGTTAAGCAATATAATTTGTTATTTCTCTTAGAAAATGTAGTTTTAATCCAAATATATCATTTTAATCCTTTAGGTTTATTCCTGGCACAGAGCAAGCACAGATCTTCATGGTGCCTTGTGACAGTAATAAAATTTATACTACTTGTGAGATAATTGTGCTAAATCCTACAAACTGATATTATCATTTTCATTTAACAAATGATATAAGATTCACAGAAATTAAGTACTCTAAGGTCACAGAAATAATCAGTGGTGGATTGACATTTTAACCCAGCTCACTAAATTCCTAAGGTTGAGCTTTTCTTCCTGATTTACACTGGCTAAATATGGAATGCACCAAGTATTTAAAGGGTATCAATAAAATATGAAACAATTGATTAATTACAAAATATTTTAGAGGCAAAATATTTTTAAAAGCTGTTATAATAATCAGAACCTTAAAAATGGCCTAACTCTGATAGTTTAACTCTGAACATTCAAGATAATTTCATAAAATCATTTTATTACATTGTGTGCTTCTTGAAACAGTAATGTATTAATAGATGTAAAGAAAGGCAATGCCAAAGAATGGTCAAACTACTGCACAATTGCACTCATCTCACATGCTAGTAAAGTAATCCTTAAAAATTCTCCAAGCCAGGCTTCAGCAATATGTGAACCGTGAACTTCCAGATGTTCAAGCTGGTTTTAGAAAAGGCAGCGGAACCAGAGATCAAATTGCCAACCTCCGCTGGATCATGGAAAAAGCAAGAGAGTTCCAGAAAAAAACATCTATTTCTGTTTTGTTGACTATGCCAAAGCCTTTGTGTGGATCACAATAAACTGGAAAATTCTGAAAGAAATGGGAATGCTAAACCACCTGACCTGCCTCTTGAGAAACCTATATGCAGGTCAGGAAGCAACAGTTAGAACTGGAGATGGAACAACAGACTGGTTCCAAATAGGAAAAGGAGTACATCAAGGCTGTATATTGTCACCCTGCTTGTTTAACTTCTATGCAGAGTACATCATGAGAAACGCTGGGCTGGAGGAAGCACAAGCTGGAATCAAGATTATCAATCACCTCAGATATGCAGATGACACCACCCTTATGGCAGAAAGTGAAGAACTAAAGAGCCTCTTGATGAAAGTGAAAGAAGAGAGTGAAAAAGTTGGCTTAAAGCTCATCATTCAGAAAACTAAGATCATGGCATCCAGTCCCATCACTTCATGGCAGATAGATGGGGAAACAGTGGAAACAGTGTCAGACTTTATTTTTGGGGCCTCCAAAATCACTGCAGATGGTGATTGCAGCCGTGAAATTAAAAGATGCTTACTCCTTGGAAGGAAAGTTATGACCAACCTAGACAGCATATTAAAAAGCAGACACATTACTTTACCAACAAAGGCCCATCTAGTCAAGGCTATAATTTTTCCAGTGGTCATGTATGGATGTTAGAGTTAGACTATAAAGAAAGCTGAGCACCGAAGAATTGATGCTTTTGAACTGTGGTGTTGGAGAAGACTCTTGAGAGCCCCTTGGACTGCAAGGAGATCCAACCACGCCATCTTAAAGGAGATTGGTCCTGGGTCCACTGGAAGGACTGATGTTGAAGCTGAAACTCCCAATACTTTGGCCTGGGTCCATTGGAAGGACTGATGTTGAAGCTGAAACTCCAATACTTTGGCCACCTCATGCAAAGAGTTGACTCATTGGAAAAGACCTTGGTGCTGGGAAAGATTGAGGGCAGGAGGAGAAGGGGATGACAGAGGATAAGATCATGGCATCATCAACTTGATGGACATGGATTTGAGTGGAGTCCGGGAGTTGGTGATGGACAGGGAGGCCTGGTGTGCTGTGGTTCATGGGGTCACAAAGAGTCGGACACGACTGAGTGACTGGACTGAATTGAACTGAAAAGATATAGATAACTATTGTCAGACAGAGCACAGGTGTCCTAAAAAATGATTTTATGTGCAGTACCCAACTCCAACCAATATGATAAATAAAGTAATAAGATGGCAATAAATGCTGAAATGAGGACAATATTTTTGAATATTAACTGATATAGTTTTCATTGCCTTTGGATCATGATGCGTTTGTCTAGGTCTGCATTATCTAGTAGAAATATAAATGAATCACATAAATGACTGTTAATTTTCTAATAGTCATATTTTTAAAGAGCAAAAATTTAAATTAATTTTTGGAATATTTTTGTTTAACCAAGTATGTCCAGATTTTAACATTTCAACATGTATTGATATAAAAAGTATTAATGAGATATTTTAAATTCCTTTTTCTGCAAAATTTTCAAAATTCAGGGTCTATTTGACTCTTATAATACATCCCAGTTCTGATACTACATTTTCATCTCAAGTATTTGCTCTCTATTGAGGTTTCATAAAATTTACGATGTAAAAGTACCAGCATATAACCAATTTATTCCAAATATATTTAAAAGTTTTCTAATAATCAAAGCAAGTGCCAGTTTTAAAATTTAAATTAACGAAAAAATGCAGTCCTTTGTTCCCATTATACATATTTCCAGTGCTCAATAGTTATTAGTGGCTTCTGTATTGTACAGCGTAGCTCTAGGATTTCTCATCTGTTATTCAGTGTCTCAGAGAAGAACATTCCATAAGAGAAAGGTCAACATCTATCTTCCAATTTCCTGTCCTCTAGCTCCTGGAAGCCCCCACTCCACTCTCTGCATGTATGATTTGACTATTTTAGATTGCACATATGGGTAAGATCTTGCAATATTTGTCTTTTCTTGACTGGCATATTTCACTTAGCATAATGTCCTTCAGGTTGATTTGTGTTATCTCAAATGATAGGACTTCCTACTTTTTTAATGCTGAATAGTATTATATCTATACATACCACGCAGATCTAATATATAGCAATTTAACTATAGTTTACAATACTATATTGTAGATTTGAAGCTTGCTTAGAGAGTAGGTAGATCTTAGATGTTCTCACCACACACATACACACAAAATGGTCACTATGTGAGATAATGGTTATGTTAATTAGCTTGACTGTAGTGATTACTTCTCTCACATTGCAGAAAGGGGCACCTCTTCCAGGGCCTGAGAGTGGGCTTTTGTCTAACACTCAGAAATGAATTGTCAGAGGAGACACACATACTAACAAAGAAGAGACTTTTGGGGAAGGGGCACCCCAGCAGGGACCAGCAGGGTAAGGGAACTCAGGAGGACTGCTCTGCCACTTTGTTCACAGTCTTGAGTTTTATCATAATAGGATGAGCTTTCAGGTTGTCCCTGGCCGGTCATTCTGGCTCAGGGTCCTTCCTTCTTGGTGGTGTACACATTACTCAGCCAAGATGGATTCCAGCAAGGAGGATTCTGGGAAGTTGGTAGGACACGTTGTGTCTCCTTTTGACCCTCCCTAATTCTTGAATTCTGTTTGGTGGTGGCTCGTTAGTTCCGTATTCCTTACCAGGACCTCCTGTCATAAAATAACTGATGTAGATAGTTAATATGGTGCGTGGCCAGGATCGGCAGTTTCAATCAATTCTTCCCTTAAAACACATGTAAAAAAGCATCATGTTGTATACCTTAAGTATATCCATTTTTCAAATTGTCGATTATACCTCAGTGTGTGTGTATGCTCAGTCCCTCAGTTGGGTCCTACTCTTTGCAACCCCATGGACTGTAGCCCTCAAGATGCCTCTGTCAATTGGATTTCCCAGGTAAGAATACTGGGAGTAAGTTGCCATTTCCTACTCCAGGGGATCTTCCTGACCCAGAGATCGATCCCCTGTGTCTTACATCTCCTGCATTAACAGGTGAATTCTTTACCACTGTGCCACCAAGGAAGCCCTATTCCTCAATAAAACTGAAAAAAGAGATGGGCCAGTACCAATTAGAAAAGGAAGGTGGTGTTTGGCTTCAATAGTCAAGTCTCATTTGTCCTAAGAGAACAGGAATTTCTAAATTCCAAAGCTATCTTTACATACCAAAAGCAAAATTTGAAGATTTGCATATATTATTACAAGGTAACAATAGAGAGTATACAGGATATAATATAAAAAGGATGGTGCAACCACACCTGGGAGCAGACAGTGCCATCTCTTTGCCAAGAAGTGGGAGGATTGGAGGAGAGAAAAGGGTAGAATGGCAGGTATAAGCATTTGGGTGAGCACCCTTAGTTTAGAAACCCTGAGAAGGCAGTTGACCACCAGATTACAGATACTCCATAAAGGTTGAAGAGAAAGCAGAAAGTAGATGGGCTTACATCTGTTTTCTGCCATGAAACTGGGAGAGCTTAACCTCAGGGCAGCCCCATGGCAGGTGGGTCAAGCAGCAGAACAGACGGTCCTAAGGGAGCCGCAGGAAGCTGCAGCCAAGCTAGAGAGGGCAGAAAGCCCCAAGGCCAGAAGGGGATGTGCTGAGGACCGGAGTGCAGCCCTAAATGTGCCAAGTCAGGGGGGCCACAGGGACATTCACAGTGGTTGGTGAGAGGGCTCAGGAGACCCGTGGGAGAAGCACGGTGCAGTAGTAGTATTAGTCACTCAGTCGTGCCCTACTCTTTGAACCCCGCGCACTATAGCCTGCCAGGCTCCTCTGTTCATGGGAGTCTCCAGGCAAGAATATTGGAGTGGATTGCCATTCCCTTTTCCAGAGGATCTTCCCAACCCAGGGATCAAACCTGGGTCTCCTGCATTGCAGGCAGATTCTTTACCATCTGAGCTAAAGGGAAGTCAAGGGAGGCTGTTCAGCAGGACAGCCCTGTGGCCACCCTGAGATCACCTCCTCTCCTCAGTCATGCAGTTTTGAAGGCCTCCAACTGGGCCAGGGTATTTTGCCAGAAAGAGAATTCAGGTTTTTCCCTTCCCCCATTCCATTCCTCTCCAGTGTGGGATGGATGCCCATGATAAAGTTTAGGTCAGTTTGTGGGGTCGGGGGCAGTAAATGCATGCTGCATACAACCTATGCTGTAGTATATTAAAGTATGACTTCAGTATACCACCATTTATTGCACTTTCCCATCACAGCTCTGAAAAGTCTGAATTAGGTGAACACAAATCTGATTGGTACAAAGTCCATGGCCTTTCCACCATCACATTACCTTTCATCACAATTCTGTTACAATAGAATTACACAGCTCTATTCTAATACACCGTTCTATTACCCCATCAGATACATTTACATTGCAGTTTGGCAAATTTATGATCATAGATAAGTTTGGATACAATAATAAGACTTTTAGGTCGCTGCACACCTGCCTTAATAAGTGAACACTCCACATTTTGTTCAGTGTCTCTGCACCAATTTGCGAGTAAGTCTCCAGTGGAGCACCATGGAGTTCCACTCTTGACACTGTCTTGTGATCAAGGATGATCTGTGTGGTACTAACGAGAAACTGAGAGAAGGAGAACTAGTTTGATAGATGTCAGCCTCACAGTTCAAAATGGTTTTGACAAGGTGGACTGATATTTTGAGAAGAATTACAAAATTTGATTTTTTTGAAAACAACTCCAGGAATCCAGGATACGAGGAACTTGGTAGGGCATTGGTCCATGTGAGGACTACAAACAGTATGACCAGAAATGCTATGTAGTTATTTAAAAAAACAAAACCAAAAAAAAAAAAAATCTGTTGCTTTTCAGGATGTATTAATCAAAGTAGTCAAAACTTGGATATCAGTTTAAAGAATCCAGTTCTAACCTGACTGTGAATTGTAGTTTCATGAGTAAGACTGTAGGGTGCAATCCAAATAAACTACTCATTTATGGTCAATTAATCTGTGACAAAGGAGGCAAGACTGTATAATGGAGAAAAGACAATCTCTTCAATAAGTGGTGCTGGGAAAACTGGATGGCTACAAGTGAAAGAATGAAGCTAGACCATTCTCTAATAGTATACACAAAAATAAACTCAAAATGGATTAAAGACCTAAATGTAAGACCGGACACTATAAAATTCCTAAAGGAAAACATAGGCAGAACACTCTTGGACATAAATTGCAGCAATATTTTTTGGATCCATCTCCTAGAGTAATGGAATAAAAACAAAAATAAACAAATGGACCCAATTAAACTTAAAAGCTTTTGCACAGCAAAGGAAACCATAAACAAAATGAAAAGACAACCTAAGGAATGGGAGAAAATATTTGCAAATGATAGTACCAAGGAATTGATTTCAAAAATATACAAAGAACTCATATACCTTAATATCAAAGAACAATCTATCAAAAAATGGCCAGAAGACATTTCTGCAAAGAAGACATACCCAACAGGCACATGAAAAGATGCGTGACATTGCTAATTACTAGAGAAATGCAAATCTATACTACAACTGGTGTCGCCTCACACCAGTCAGAATAGTGATGATTAAAAAGTCTACAAATACTAAATGCTGGAGAGTGTGTAGAGAAAAGGGAACCGTCCTACACTATTGGTAGGAATGTAAATTGGTGCAGCTGCTATGAAGAATAATATGGGTGTTCCTTAAAAACTAGAGTTATCATATGATCCAGCAATCCCACTGCTGTGCATATATCCAGAGAAAACTAATGTGAAAAGGTATGTGCACCCCAGTTTTCATAGCAGTACTGTTTTCAATAGCTAAGACATGGAAACAACCTCAGTGTCCACTGACAGGTGAATGGATAAAGAAGATGTGGTGTATATACACAATGGAATATTACTCGCCCATTAAAAATGAAATGTCATTTGCAGCACTATAGATTATTATATTAAATAAAGTATGTCTGGAAGAGAAAGACAAGTGTTATATGATGTCACTTATATGTGAAATCTAAACAATGATATAAATGAGCTTACAAAACAGGAATGGACTCACAGATATAGAAAATCAGTCTGTGGTTACCAAAGTGGTTGGCAGAAGGGTGATGGTGAAGGTGAATTAGGAGGTTGGGATTAACATATACACACTTCTATGTGTAAAATAAATAAGGACCTACTGTAGAGCACAGGAAACTATATTCAGTGTCATTTGAAACCATTTATATATATGCACTTTTACTGCACCGTGTATCAAGCACTTTGTGTGTGCTTAGTTGTTCAGTTGTGTCTGACTCTGTGCGACCCCATTGACTGTAGTCCACCAGGCTCTTTTGTCCATGGGGATTCTCCAGGCAAGAATACTGGGGGAAAAAAAAGAATACTGGAGTAGGGTTGCCATTTCCTCCTCCAGGGGATCTTCCCAACTCAGGGATCAAACCCAGGTCTCCCAGATTGCAGGTGGGTTCTTTACCAGCTGAGCCACCAGGGAAGCCCTTATATATAAAGAAATATATATAGAAATGGATGGATGAAATCAAGGCCTGTAGTTTGTAGTAAAGAAAAGGCAAAGGCTAAGAGAGTTCATGATAATCACCTGCAAATAATCTGTGGGTCTTTTAAGAGAAGATGAAAGGGAGGGAAAATGGCAAAATAGCATAAGGAAAAAGTGAAAGAGTATGAAAGCAAGAGAAGAATGTGGGTTTTCCATGCTCAGCCCCGATGATCTCCGCTCACCAGGCACTTCCGCAGCAACACGCAGTGTAGTCAGTCTGCGTCCTGCTGTGTTCTCCAACCTGACCATGACTGAACCCCAGAAGAGCATCCATGGCCCCCTATATGTCTCCCAACACCTGCATCATCCCCACAGCACTCACCACAATGTATGGTTTATACTAAGAGCTTACTGTGCACTATCACTTTACCTGTACTTTACCTGTATCACATCATTTAATTCTTTCCACACTGCCTGGTAATATTTCTATCATTTGCATTTTATGCATAAGGAGTTCAAAGATTCAATAGGTTGAATAACTTGTTTAAGTTATTCACTTGTTTAAGTGGCAGAGCTGGGACTCAACCCAAAACTCTTTGATTTCAGAGCAGATGATCTAATCACGGTGCCACAGTTCTCTCTTATAGGTCATTTTTACAAACTCCAGTCCATTTATTCATTCACGCACAAAGCAGATATTGATTGATTATAGTAGTTTTCTTTTTAAACCATGACAAAATACCGCAAACATAGGGACTTAGAAACAACCCAAAGTTATAATCCTAGATTCTATAGATCTGAAGTCCAGTCTGGTCTCACTGGGCTAAACTGAAGGTTTCAGCCTCACTGCATCCCTTCAAGAGGCTTTAAAGAGAATTCATTTCTTACCTTTCCAGATCTCAGAGGATATCTCAGTTCCTTGGTTAGTGGCTCCCTTTCTCCATCATCAAAGACAGTAGCATAGCATCTTCAGATCTCTTTCTGACTAAAGCTAGGGAAGGTTATCCACTTTTAAACACTCATGTGATTAGGTGACATATTCGCAAGTTCCCAGGATTAGAGCTTCAGCGTTGTTAGAGAGCTAATATTCTTTCTATCACAGGTGCCTGTCCTATATCAAGTTTGGATTCAGGCAATATGAGATAGACAGGAGGAGAAGGACAATAGCAAGTAAACAAATGCATATGCAAGACATTTCCTGATAATGATGTGTATTTTCTGACAAAAGTTCAAAAATTCACTTTTCCCCAAGCATACCATTTACACATTCACTAATTCAACATTTTTGAGTACCTTCTATGTAAAAGGAGTTCTGTGCATTTCAAGGGGGCTTCCCTGGTGACTCAGTGGTAAAAGAATCTACCTGCCAATTCAGGAGACACTGATCCCTGGGTTGGAAAGATCCCATGGAGAAGGAAATGGCAACCCACTCTAATATTCTTGCTTGGGAAATCTCATAAACAGATGAGTCTGGTGGGCTGTAGTCCATGGGATCACAAAGAGTTGGACTTGACTTAGTGACTAAACCATGACAACAGCAATGAATTTCAGGTAGAATTGTGAATTTCAGGTAGAGGTTTTACGCTAATGGAATATTCTCATAGAGGCAACAGATAAACATACATACACAAAATAGAGAACATGATTTTTAGATAGTGGCAAATGCTGTGAGGGAAATACTCCATACTCATTCTCCTGTACCTTTGCATTTTTCATTTATTCCCTCTTTTATTTAGTCTAATAGTTATTTCAAGTGCTTACAGTGTTTCAGGCAAAGTACTAACTAAGCACAAGGTTTACAGCACAGAACACAGATCTGGCTTGTATGTCATTAGTATAGTAAAGGGAGCAAATTAGTATAAACCATACATTGTAGTGGGTGCTGTGGGGATGATGCAGGTGTTGGGAGACATATAGGGGGCCATGGATACTCTCCCTGGGTCTAGGACAGTTTTTTTCCCCCACTTCCTCTTCACTGAGAACTCAAGCTCATCCTTCTGGATATAACCTAGATGGCTTCTCTTTGAATAACAGTTTCAGGTTTATAGTAAGTGCTTAACACAAACATTTGTGTTTTTATTTTTGTTTTATAGTAGTATTGTTTTTAAAATTATACAGTGCTTTCTCAGTTTACCCAAGAGATTGATGATTATTCTTACAATTGTGTCCATTCACATTACTACATGACATGGGCATTGTGATTGTGAAGTGAAAGTGTTAAGTCACTCAGTCGTGTCCAATTCTTTGTGACCCCATGGACTATAGGCTACCAGGCTCTTCGGTCCATAGAATTCTCCAGGCAAGATTACTGGAGTGGGTAGCCATTCCCTTTTCCAGGAGATCTTCCCAATCTAGGGATCAAACCTGGATTTCCTGCATTGCAGGTAGATTCTTTACTGTCTGAGCCAACCAGGGAAGCCTGAGCTTTGTAATTATATTTTAGTAAAAGCACTCAAGAAAGCAAAACCCCTTTATATATGTGTCAATTATTGTATACAATGTATAAACAAGAGAAAAGGTGTTGAAGAATATACCCCAGCTGTTAGCAGATAGCAAATGACCAGTTTGGGCTTTCTGCATTTGTGCTAATAGATATTTGTGGGATGGATGGATAAGAACTGCCCAATTGTGGCTAAATGGCTTGGCTTATAAGGTAGTGAATATCCACTGAGGACTGAACAGATACCATCCTGCTCAAATCATACTCCCTTCTGTTTGTGTTTTATTTTAGTTACATTTTGACATCTGGTTAACCTAGATGGTTTCGTAAGTGAATTAAAAACCAAGAGAGCATAAATAATCAATTTCTGTCCTGCATCCAACTTGTTTAATAGATTCTTATGCCATAATTTCCTTTTCTGCAAATTAGGGATAATAGACCTTCTGTAAGGATAACACAATTAGACTGGTTAAAAGGCAGTCATATTCATAAGTACTAGGGAACCAGAAAGTTTTCTAGTATGTATAAGTGAAAACTCAAAATTTTCTTTTGTGACATCCATGCCAACTGAGAAAAATCTGTGCATTATAAACGGTTATGATCCACTTTAAAGTTGAAAGTATGTGAACGAATGTCACCCTTCTTCATAACCCTTTGCATTCAATTTTCTTCTCTTCTGGTTCTGGACATTAAGTGGGGTCTGTTGGAAGAAGAGCAAAATCCCAGGCTATTCCTATTATAGAAGCTTCTTCATGAGTTTGCATAGTGACCAGGCTGTATCCTGGGGCTGCTTATAAACAATACTTGAGTCATACAACTTAGGAATGAATTGAAATTTAAGAGAATCCTAAGAGGATCATAGCACAAGCTCAAGGATTACTAATAAGCCAACACAACTTGGACAAGTAAGGCCTGAGCTCTATCTGAGGTGGCCTCTGGAGATGAAGGAGAAGGCAAATACTTTCCAAAGTCATTTAGATTCTATAGGAGATTTTCTACACAAACCACACTTACACCATTTGCTAATTCTCCCTAATAGTAGAGTACAGATGTAGCCTCATCCCTATGTGCTGTAATGGCCTTCTTTCCCCTGTTTTTAATTTTATTTCTCTTGCATTCACTGATACTTAGTTTATGTTCACTGGCCATTATTTTCCAGGCAAGAAATTAATCGAGAGAAAGGAAGGCTGGAGGCACCAAAATGCTCTATCCTTACTTCCCTTTGACATCTCTCTCTCACCCTCAATACTCCAATTGTGTATTCTTTATAATAAGCTTTATTGTGAGTCAATTTTTTTATCTGTCAGATGAAGGTAATGATGATATATTATGGTTATTTTGAGGACTTAATAAGTAAAATGCTTAGCGCATTGTCTTGAACAGACATCGCTCATGAAAATCATAGCTCTAATGATTATTAGCATATTAATATGATTCAGTTATCATTTCATACTCATTTTGTCTTAATGAGGGTAGTTGTCTTTCAGTGTTCTGACAGACATGAAGAAATGCAAAGGTAAGAAGTCAGTAATCAGTCAGAAAATCTCACTAGCAGCTTAAATTTCACCCCCTATATATATGCGTGAGTCAAATAAGAAATTACTCTACTAGATACATCACTGAAAACCTGAAGTGATGTGATAGTCTTGTCTTGTTACCCATGTGGGCAGAACTCTTTAATATATTCTCTTGGAATGGCAAAAGCATCTTTTTCTCTTCTCATCTCCTCCTATTTCTCTCTCATGTTTACTTCTTCTTAACTGAGATTATTCAGCTCTTCTAAGAACAGGCTTAGCATACACAGACATAGCTCTGAAGGTCATATGCCAAAATGAAGATAATCCAGCTTTTTAAATTTATTTCCTAGAGTATTGAGACCTAAGATAGTTTGCAAAAGGCTAGAACTTGGCTAGATAGAAACCTTGTATCATGTGAACTGTTTAAATATTCATAGTGTGTACTGGCAGCTAACAGGGCTACAAACTTTGCCCAGAAAAAAAAAAAAAAAAAAAGAGAGAATTACTGATTTTCATAGCATCCAAAAATGGCTCCCATGTACTAAAAGCTTAAGTGCTGATTTTGGTTTAATCTCTTAGTCAAATGTATTTTTTTTTAATTCAACTGAGGACAATAGGCAAGTGGTTATATGCATTTGTAAGTATTTTTCTGACTATATTATCAGTATCAGATTCTGACATTAATGTCATAAAAACTTATTGTACTGTGAAAGCCATCTCTTTAATAATTACTAGTGACACCTGGAAAATCCATGGACAGAGGAGCCTGGTAGGCTGCAGTCCATGGGGTCACCAAGATTCAGACACGACTGAGTGACTTTACTTTCACTTTTTACTTTCATGCGTTGGAGAAGGAAATGGCAACCCACTCCAGTGTTCTTGCCTGGAGAATCCCAGGGACGGGAAGCCTGGTGGGCTGCCATCTATGGGGTCACACAGAGTCGGACATGACTGAAGCGACTTAGCAGCAGCAGCAGCAGTGACCTGAAATAGGGGCTTCCCTGGTGGCTCAGACAGCAAAGAATCTTCCTTCAATATAGGAGACTGGGGTTCAATCCCTGGGTCAGGAAGATTCCTCAGGAGAAGGGAACAGCCACCTCCTCCAGCGTTCTTGCTGGAGTATCCCATGAACAGGGGAGCCTGGCAAGCTACAGTCCTTGGGGGTCACAAAGAGTTGGACACAACTGAGCAACGAAACACACACACAGTGACTTGAAATAGCTGACATATCTCCTTCACAGTCAACAGATTCACTTCTATAGAAGTGCATATAGGAAATTATGAGCAGTTGAGCTATAAAATAAATCAGATTGGGGAAGAACTGGGTTTCTTGACCATGGTGTCTCGCAACTTGAAAAGATTTAACTGACACATTTCTCCCATATAATTAAGGGTTTTTTGTTGTTGTTCTTATGCTGGTTGATAAAATGTGTTAAACAAAGTATTTTCACAATTTCAGATAACAGCATAAAAGTAAATGTTGGTACTGTAATGAACTTTAAATTATTTTTTCCAAGTAATATCTATTTAGTGAAATCCACTTGATTTTGTTTTTTATAGATATGCTCACAAGTTTGATTTTTATAAAGTATGCATGCACTCTCAGCAGCTCAGTCCTGTCCAACTCTTTGTAATACTGTGGATTGTAGCCCACCAGGCTCCTCTGTCCATGCGATTTCCCAGGCAAGAATACTGGAGTGGGTTGCCATTTCCTCCTCCAGGGGATCTTCCCGACCCAGGGATCAAACCCACACCTCGTGCGTCTCCTGCGTTGGCAAGCGGATTCTTTGCCACTGAGCCATGTGAGAAGCCCCTTTTATAACGTGTACATCTTCTCAATATGGTATACAGAAATGTAGACATTAAAACCATTCATTAATTTTCCCTTTCCAGTAGTATTCATATAAAATGTAAGTTCAGATAAAATGAGAGTAAGTAATTAAAAGTTTATGAAAAGTGACTTGGAATGTCTGCAACTCAGTATCTTAAATGATTAATGTTACATAAGAATTGACCATTACTCAATATAAGGTAAGTACAATTAACTAATCACTACTTTTAAACTCTACTTTTAAGAAAATTCTTCAAAAAATTTATAAACTGTAATTATTTGAATTATATAAATATATCTGTTCCTATAAATATGTGTGTACTGATACGTATATAAGGTGTACATATATAAGGAAATGCATTCACGCTTTTTGTTTGCTATTTCAGATGTACATTACCAACACAATCAAAGCCAAAGGAACAAGACTTGCTAAGCCCGTTTTATGCCTAGGCTTAATGTGTTTGGCCTTTCTTACTGGACTGAACAGAGTTGCAGAATATCGAAATCATTGGTCTGATGTGATAGCAGGCTTTCTGGTTGGAATATCTATAGCAGTATTTCTTGTAAGTACAAGTTTCTTTAGATATAATTTGTTTGTTAATTAATGTGTATAGCCACCTACTAGACAATACAGGTGTGAATCACTGGGTTTAGTTTTCGAAAGGTGGTCTCTGAAATGGAAATATGTATGTTTTAAATCACTCATTTCTTCTCCTTCATTTGTTCTGCCTAAAGTCAGGCTTGGGGTGAAAAGTGCGTATTTTCTACATTTAAAAGTGAAGAGACTATTTTCATGCAAAGTGGAATGGGGCTAAAATAACACTTATACCTCCCTAGATGTTTTTTCTTTTGAATTTATTTTCTCACTGGAGGAAAATTGCTTTATAATATTGTGTTGGTTTCTGTAGTACAACAATGCAAACCAATCATAATTTATACACACACACACACACATCCCTTCCCTGTTGAGCCTCCCTCCCCAACCCTCCCATCCCACCCCTCTAGGTAATCACAGAGCACCAGGCTGGGCTCCCTATGTTATATAACAGCTTCCTACTAACTATTTTACACATGGTAGCGTGTATATTTCAGTGCTACTGTCTCAATTTGTCCTGTCCTGTCCTTCCCCCAATGTGTATACAAGTCTGTTCTTTACATCTGCATTCCCATTCCTTCCATACAAATAGTTTTTTTTTTTTTTTCAGACACACACAAAACTTTATTGTGGACCTTTTTGAAATGGAAAAAAAATTTTTTTTAATTTAAAAAAATTTTTATTTTTACTTTATTTTACTTTACAATACTGTATTGGTTTTGCCATACATTGACATGAATCCACCACAGGTGTACACGAGTTCCCAATCCTGAACCCCCCTCCCACCTTCTACCCCATATCATCTCTCTGGATCATCCCCGTGCACCAACCCCCAGCATCCTGTATCCTGCATTGAACATAGACTGGCGATTCATTTCTTACATGATAGTATACATGTTTCAATGCCATTCTCCCACATCATCCCAACCCACTTCTTCTCCCTCTCCCTCAGAGTCCAAAAGTCCGCTCTACACATCTGTGTCTCTTTTGCTGTCTCGCATACAGGGTCATCATTGCCATCTTTCTAAATTCCATATATATGTGTTAGTATACTGTATTGGTGTTTTTCTTTCCGGCTTACTTCACTCTGTATAATCGGCTCCAGTTTCATCCACCTCATTAGAACTGATTCAAATGTATTCTTTTTAATGGCTGAGTAATACTCCATTGTGTATATGTATGTTTAAAAAATTTCCTCAGGGCACTTAGCGTCCTGAAGTATGTAGAGTATCCCAAAGTGCCCTGGTGCCTCCAAACAGTCCTCTCCCGAGCTGCCAACTCCCAGAACGTAACAGGTGAACCTCACTTGTAAGATGAACCGGTCGCCTTCAGTGACTGAAAACCCATGGAGAGTTTCCAAGGCAATATCACTCAAATCAGACTTTGCCAAGGAGTGAGGGGCACACATAGTGACTCTTAATGAGGCAAGCCTGCCATCTCTACTTCTGCGATAAAAATCTCCTTGGACTATTTCTGTAGATTTTAGTTCTGTAGGTTTAGTTGTTTCAATCTGGCTTTCAGTTCAGTTCAGTCGCTCAGTCGTGTCTGACTCTGCGACCCCATGAATCACATCACGCCAGGCCTCCCTGTTTATAACAGTATGTTAAAGCTTATACAAACCTTTCCAGCTACCAGTGATTTGCGCACTGTTATGTGCTGGGCATTTTATATAGGTTATTTCTTCTAGAACTTCTTGTGGTAAAAGTAGTGACTATGCCCTGATCCCTTTCTAGACCGTTTACTATTTTTCTTTCTGATGCCTTTCCCTGCTGTGTCCAAGGTCCCTTGGAAACTTAGGCTTACCTTCCCCACCCCCAGAGATATCCTGTAGCCTCATACAAACAGGGGCCCAGGCATGGCCCCAAACCTTTCCCTTGCTTTCACTTATGACAGTTGAAACAGGCTAACTTTTTATAAAACAAACAAACAAAAAATGCTTCACATAAATCCTAAGAAAATAATCATAGGCATGGCAAACAGCATGCCAAAAGTTGAAGCATTAAAGCACTAGTGTCAGATGTAACTGAATTTCAACTCCCTGGGTCTGGAACATCTTTGCTGGGATTTCATCAGGCTTCATCTCCTCCTGTGGCTGTAGCCATCTTCCCTTGACTGCCAGTGAACATTGTGATACCTTGCAAGGTTAAGTCTAGAGCACTCATATCTTCCTTTCACTTCCTCGTCTAAGAACCATGTTGGGAATGATTAATTGGAGTAGGGGTCCCCCTTGAGTTCAAGACCATCTTATTGGACGTACTCAGAATATTGCATAGGGCCCTTCAAACATTCCTATGCATCCAGGAAAAGGACCTTATAAAAAGGTCACATGGAAGTGTTTTAACCATGTAATGACTAACCAAGCTTTTATCCATAAAAACAGTGTTTCTGATTTTAATGTCAGTGCAAAAGTATGTTTTGCTTTATACAGTGGTCTCCTCCTATACCCAAAGGAGGAGAAGATGTAGCCTGATGAGGTGCCAGCAAAGATGTTCCAGACCCATGGAGCGGAAACGCAGTTACATCTGACAGTAGTGCTTTAACTGGGCTTGCAAAGGGGCTCAGATAAATATGACTTGTCTTCTCTGGGAATCTGTTTCTGGAGTCAGACAGTAATGGCCAGTCTATTCCCTCAAACATTCCCTCCTTTTCTTCTCTCATGAAACAAACATTTATTGAGACCCTACTCTAATCCAGGCATTGTGCTTGGTGCTGGGAATAAGTACATGAGAAGGATCAGTCCAGGTACTTAAATAGATTGCAGTCAGGTGGGACGAGATGGACATGAAGAGTTCTATAGAGGATGATGTAATGGTAGATGTATGGTACATATACTCAAGAGATCTACTCTGTTTGAATTAGGGACAAATCAGAAAGAAGAGACTATATATAAACTTGAAGAGTTTGTAAAGCAGATAGGTGTAGCTTGGGGCATAAGGAATGAAGTGCAAAGAACACAGTGCACTGGCAATATGAAATACATCATAAAATAAGCATGTATGAAGCCCCTCCTGTATTCTAGGCTGAAGGCACAGTATGCATCTGCCACCGAGAAATGATACCAGTCATCCAACATGGGTGACAAGAAGGGGAATGAAAAAGTACCCAGGGGGCACCCTGGATGCCTTGTGTGCTATGACAGTAATTTGGGCTCTTGTTTAAAAATGTAGGTGATTTGGAAGCCTCTGTCAGCTCCCAGATAGTTGAAACAGAGAAAAAGTTTGGTTGAATCTCATCCTCACTATCTACTCAATTTGTGCCCTTAAGCAATTTACCTAACCTCAGTTTCTTCCTCTTTAAATAATGTTCAGTTCAGCTCAGTCTCTCAGTCGTATCCAACTCTTTGCAACCCCACGAATCGCAGCACACCAGGCCTCCCTGTCCATCACCAACTCCCAGAGTTCACCCAAACTCATGTTCATCGAGTAGGTGATGCCATCCAGCCATCTCATCCTCTGTCGTCCCCTTCTCCTCCTGCCCCCAACCCCTCCCAGCATCAGGGTCTTTTCCAATAAGTCAACTCTTCGCATGAGGTGGCCAAAGTATTTGAGTTTCAGCTTCAGCATTAGTCCTTCCAAAGAATAGCCAGGACAAATCTCCTTTAGGATGGACTGGTTGGATCTCCTTGCAGTCCAAGGGACTCTCAAGAGTCTTCTCCAACACCACAGTTCAAAAGTATCATTTCTTCAGCGCTCAGCTTTCTTCACAGTCCAACTCTCACATCCATACATGACCACTGGAAAAACCATAGCCTTGACTAGATGGACCTTTGTTGGCAAAGTAATGTCTCTGCTTTTTAATATGCTGTCTAGGTTGGTCATAACTTTCCTTCCAAGGACTAAGCGTCTTTTAATTTCATGGCTGCAATCACCATCTGCAGTGATTTGGGAGCCCCCCAAAATAAAGTCTGACACTGTTTCCACTGTTTCCACTGTTTCCCCATCTATTTCCCATGAAGTGATGGGACCAGATGCCATGATCTTCTTTTTCTGAATGTTGAGCTTTAAGCCAACTTTTTCACTCTTCTCTTTCACTTTCATCAAGAGGCTTTTTAGTTTCTCTTCACTTTCTGCCATAAGGGTGGTGTCATCTGCATGTCTTAGGTTATTGATATTTCTCCCGGCAATCTTGATTCCAGCTTGTGCTTCTTTCAGCCCAGCGTTTCTCATGATATACTCTGAGATGTTAAATAAGCAGGGTGACAATATACAGCGTTGACATACTCCTTTTCCTATTTGGAACCAGTCCATTGTTCCATGTCCAGTTCTAACTGTTGCTTCCTGACCTGCATATAGGTTTCTCAAGAGGCAGGTTAGGTGGTCTGGTATTCCCATCTCTTGAAGAATTTTCCACAGCTTATTGTGATCCACACAGTCAAAGGCTTTGGCATAGTCAATAAAGCAGAAATAGATATTTTTCTGGAACTCTCTTGCTTTTTCCATGATCCAGCAGATGTTGGCAATTTGATCTCTGGTTCCTCTGCCTTTTCTAAAACCAGCTTGAACATCTGGAAGCTCACGGTTCACATATTGCTGACACGGTTCACATATTGCTGAAGCCTGGCTTGGAGAATTTTGAGGATTACTTTACTAGCATGTGAGATGAGTGCAATTGTGCAGTAGTTTGAACATTCTTTGGCATTGCCTTTCTTTGGGATTGGAATGAAAACTGACCTTTTCCAGTCCTGTGGCCACTGCTGAGTTTTCCAAATTTGCTGGCATATTGAGTGCAGCAGTTTCACAGCATCATCTTTCATGATTTGAAAGAGCTCAACTGGAATTCCATCACCTCCAATAGCTTTGTTTGTAGTGATGCTTTCTAAAGCCCACATGACTTCACATTCCAGGATGACTGGCTCTAGGTGGGTGATCACACCATTGTGATTATCTGGGTCGTGAAGATCTTTTTTTGTACAGTTCTTCCGTGTATTCTTGCCACCTATTCTTAATACCGTCTGCTTCTGTTAGGTCCGTACCATTTCTGTCCTTTATCGAGCCCATCTTTGCATGAAATGTTCTCTTGGTATCTCTGATTTTCTTGAAGGGATCTCTAGTCTTTCCTATTCTGTTGTTTTCTTCTATTTCTTTGCATTGATCACTGAGGAAGGCTTTCTTATCTCTTCTTGTTCTTCTTTGGAACTCTGCATTCAGATGCTTATATCTTTCCTTTTCTTCTTTTTTTCCGCTTCTCTTCTATTCACAGCTATTTGTAGGGCCTCCTCAGACAGCCATTTTGCTTTTTTGTATTTCTTTTCTATGGGGATGGTCTTGATCCCTGTCTCCTTTACAATGTCAGGAACCCCAGTCCATAGTTCATCAGGCACTCTGTCTATCAGATCTAGGCCCTTAAATCTGTTTCGCACTTCACTGAGTAGTCATAAAGGATTTGATTTAGGTCATACCTGAGTGGTCTAGTGGTTTTCCCTACTTTCTTCAATTTAAGTCTGAATTTGGCAATAAGGATTTAAATAAGGTTACAGTCTCCTTGAAGGATTGTTACACAGACTGATAATGTGTAAACAAAATGGTGTGTATGTTTAGTTCCTGGCCACATGGATGACTGAAATAATTTTATAAGTGAGAGATTGTTTCCTTTCAGACGCTTTTACTCTGTGATAAGATTTGTGCTTTAAAAATATGTTTTCTGCAAAATAAAGCTCCAGGTGAGGATAGAGACAAGTTATGCAGATCCAGGAAAGTGGTGGATGGGCCTCTGATTGCACAGAGGGAGGGGAGGCTGGCTTGAGATGGGATGGTTTGGAAATTGATGAAACAATGGAATTGATGAGAATGAAGTGGACAACAATCTATGATGATTCTCGAGTTTCTCATTTGGGCAACTAAGTAGAATATTTATTTCAAGCAGTGACTACAGCTCTGGCTTGCAATATCTTGGAGTGTTTTCAATTATTCTGCAGTGTGTGCAGATCACTAAGATGATTCCAAGATAAAATTACCACTACCTACTCCAAGCCACTGTGTGTCGGTTCAAGGGATTCATGTTCCCTGTCACCCACGTCCAATGTCTAGCATGTGCCTTTGACTCACTCTCCTCCTTCATCCATCCCCACACTCGGTGATTCATCTAGTCGAAGCTCGTTTCCACTACAGAATCTTTCTCCCGCGTCTTACTTCTTTGCTGTTCTGACCATCACTTCTTGATTGTAGAGATCTAACTGCCTACCTCTTCTATATCTGTCGGTTCCTAGCTGCCTTCTCACTTTAGACTCTCCTCCAAATGCTTTGCATGCTGCTTCATACTGCTGCTGCTGCTAAGTCACTTCAGTCGTGTCCGACTCTGTGCGACCCCATAGGCGGCAGCCCACCAGGCCCCCCGTCCCTGGGATTCTCCAGGCAAGAACACTGGAGTGGGCTTCATACACATGATAATATAATTCATTGCTAATAAAACAAACAGAAAACAAAGCTTCTTTCATGCTGGATTAAACCAGACACTTCCATTGGGCTTCTGGGATCCTCCAGAGTCTGGCTGCACTCTTCTTGGTCAAATTTATGTTCCCCCCGCCCTTTTTTTTTTTTTTTTTACAGTGGAAATCCTACACTTGGAATCCAGTCAGTTTTCTTCCTCTCTCACACACTCTGTCCAGCCTGCATATTGCCTCTGCTGGAAAGCTCCTGTGTATATTTTAGAGAACAAAACAGGTGTGGGAGTCAGAAAAACCTACATTGAATCCTGCTGTTGCCACTTTTTTTTTTTTTTTGCCAGTTTTCGTCAATGTGTGATATTGACCATCCCACGTAGCTCCTCATTATTCCTAAAGTGCAGCCTCCCCTGAACTGTATTTAAAGTGATTACCTCTCACCCGGACTCCTTTCCTCATTTCCTATTCACTTTTCTCCACTGCACGATTCAACTTTTAGTATACCACATATAATATTTTGGGTTTTTTTTTTTTTTTTGCTGTCAAACCCTCTAGAATGTAAACCACTTACAAAGATGGTGTTTGTTTTCAACACTATATATTCCCAGTGGTATATAGGAAGTTCTCAGGAGATATTTGATGAATGAATGAATGAACTGTTTTATTTACTTCCCAGAGGTCTTTTGAGGGTTAAGTGAAATCACATATGTAGTCAAGTCAGTCAATTGCATGGTACAGAAAAGGCTATGGATACCATACTCTTCACCTTTGGTGACTTTATTATTGTAGATTGATTCATATTATTTTATAAAAATGGATGCCTCAAAGTACTTGCAAGAAAGATGGATATTACAGTATCAGGCAGGATAATTCAACTTTACTGACCAAAGCAAGAGCTTGTCAGGTTATCATGCATATTCCTAATAGTAATAATAAAGAGTTATTTGAGTATTCTTTACTATATTAACTCAATTAATTCTCATGCACAGTGAGACATAATTATTATTGTCTTAGTTTTGCAGATAAAGCAGACAGATGTAGTTATATTAAATAACTTGCTTAGGCTCACAGAATTAGTAAATAAAAGAGCCCAGGATTAAGCCCCAGGCCTGTTTGACCCCAAAGCCCATGCGCATAACCCCATACAGCAGAGATGTTTTATTTGCCACAAGGAAGAGGCAAACTGATCACAAATGGATCAGATTAATTTATTATCACTACTGGAAAAAGAAAACAAAAATCTATATGTAATGGTGACTTATTACTAATGTTATTTTTTGGAAGAGAGGGTAGAATTACACTCATGGAAACCACTAATGTAAAAATAGAATGTTTCTAAAGAAAGTCACTTTCAATTATATGGGAACATCAGAAAATTTGAGAATTTTTATCCTGGATTCATGATCATTTATTAATCTATTCATTCACCTGGCACTGAGAATAGAATAGTGATCCAAAAAAGAAGCATGTCTGCTTCCATAGAGCTGGTAACCTTGGGAGAGAATCACATCAACCAAAATGCTATGCTTGCAGATATATAATTTCATATAGAGATAGGTATTTCAGTGAAAAGAATCACAGGTCCTTGCCAGCAAATAAAAACAGCCTGGGATAAAGGAAGACTAATAAGGTGGTGATGCAGAGATGAGATATCACAGATAAATGAGATACGATGCCCAAAGACAGTGGACATGAGTATTCCAAACAAAAGGAAGTGAAAGGAAACAGAAGGTGTTTGGGAAATAGAGAAAGAAGGCTGAAAGGTGGACCTGAGTTTGCAATTTGAGAGGAATGAGAAGCCAAGCCACAAAGTAGTTTTAAGGAGGTTGATATGATAAAATTTGCATTTTGGAAAGACCATTCTCACTTCTTTGTAGAGAGGGATTGGAGGGAGTCAAGATTGGATTTAGTCTTGAGAAAGCCATGCAGGAATTCAGGCAAGTAACGATGATTGCTTAGTCTTTGGAGTTGGTGTTAGGGATAGAACAAGGCAGATATAAGAAATCAAAATCTTTAGGAAGAAGAATTGAACAAACTGAGTGGTTGAGTACAGGAAGTGTTCAAGCTTTCAGCCACATGCAACTGCATTTGAGGATGAGGGGGAATTTCCTTTCCCTGAGAGGATCCAGAAAAAGATCAAGGTTTGGAGTAGGGTCAGGAGATGGGCACATCTTGGGTTTTATTTTGAACGTTTGTTGAATTTTTCATACCTTTGCCAGCCAAAGAAATGGAGCTGACTTTGCTAATCTGTCACAACCTCTTCACTTTCAAATTGAGAAAACTGAGACCCAGAGGACTGTCCAAGAACAGAACATTCAGCCTCAGCATCAAAAACCATGTCTATTGTTATTTCCTATGAACATTTTTCTAATAGGAAGTCAATTTCATATTTGTGAATGTTACCAGACAAGACTTACTAAATATTTGAATATGATTCTAAGGAAGATTTGATAATTTCCTTCCTTATAATTTAAATAATAACAGTAATGAAGAGTAATCATTATGCTAATAGATGCTTTAATGAATATCTGCTATGTGTTAGGCATTTAAATATTTCACATGTGAATTCTTAGCTGCTTCAGTGGTGTTGTCCTGACCCTCAATTAAGGCAACGAGATAACTGGTAATAACTTTCAGAGTTTTCTGAACCGAAATTAGTATAAAAAGCAATTATACTAATTTCAGTAGCCACTATTAAATCTGTTCTTCATCTAATGACTTCCATTTGTCTGTGTATATAGTTATTTCAACAAATTTTAATTCAGAAGAATTTGTAGCAGTTTTTTTTTCACCTGCTGATTTTCCATAAATTTATATAATATTAATGGTGCTTACCAGGTGGCCATAGTGGTAAAGAACCCACTTGCTAATTTAGGAGGCATAAGACACGAGGGTTTGATCCCTGGATTGGAAAGATCCCCTGGAGGAGGGCATGGCAGCCCATTCAAGTATTCTTGCCTGGAGAATCCCATGGACAGATGAGCCTAGTAGGCTACAGTCCATAGCGTCACAGAGAGTTGGACATAACTGAAGTGACTTAGCTTGCATAATATTAATGCAAAGAAAATGTGTGTTTGTGTGTATATATATATTTCATGAAATGGGTATGAAACTGTTGTTTGTTATATTGTTGTTGGCTCAAATTCTTGATTATATTGCTTGATTGCTGCTTCCACACCAAAATGGCAGAGCTGAATACTTGCTGCAGAGATTGTACACCTGCAAAGCCAAAAATATGTCCTATCTGCTCATTACAGACAAAATTTGCTGACCTCTACTTTAGGTCAGTTACTATCTATTAGTCCTTTGCAGGCTCATCATTTGATAGAATGTTTATCAGGTACCCGTTTCCAAACCTTTGCCATGACTTTACTCTAAAGATCTGGATGATAGTAATGAAATTGAGTATTAAGTTATTAGGCTTCGATCTGTGCTTCTGATCTGTAATTGTGCAAAGAATTGAAAGGATAATAAGTATATATCAGTTTGCAAGGAAATTTTTTCCGAGATAAAGTCTAATAGTGTGTGTTATTTTCTAGATTTTAAAATTTAATTTAAAAGCTGGAGAACAATCAAGATATAATTTTTGACCTCTGCAAATATTCAGTAATGAGCCCTACACTTTCCAGTGTGATTTGTGGAAAATATACAATGTAAACCTGTGATTGTATATTAAGCATTTATTTATTAAATGAATGTTAAGTTATAAACTAGCTACAAGTAAATTCTGTATTTCAGTTTGATAATAGAATATAAAACCCAGAAAAAGAAGGCTCAAGAATATCTTACCTACTAGTTCAATATAAGCAACATAAGCAATTAATTTTCCTGTATTATTTAAATCACTAATTCTTGAAATTTGATCCACCTACATCAGAAGCTTCAGAAATGCCTTTTAAAAGTAGCAACTCCTAAACCTTATCCTTCATTTATGAAATCAGAATTTTTAGGAGAGGGCTTAGGAATGTCTTTAAGTGCCAAAACTTTATTTTCATGCACAGTAGAATATGAGAACTTCTGGTTTAGTATGGGATATAATCAATTGAAACAAGGGTCAGTTTCCTTTGTGTAAAAGGTCTTCTATTTTAGTGGTAGCCATAGTAAGCTGTTGTTGAAATGCCAGATATATATGGGAAGCAATAATAGACAATAAACTAGGGTTAATGATGCTACTAAATTAGAAAGTGCCAATCGTAGTAGGTTTATTATGAATGTAATGATCTTGAAGCAATGGGATATAATTAGCATTTAAATTAAGTTGTAGGTTAGCCACATTAAGGAAAGGTTAGCTTGCTATGAATTTTTATAAGGTTATGATGTTATTTTTGGATCAGTTTGAGCATTGACTATAACCTAATTTCATGAAAATTTTGGAATAATACAATGTCATTATTAACTGAGCTACGTATTAATTGATGAATGCTCTTGAACACACTTGCACTGGATTACAAGATAAATTTGAATGTAAAGTTATAGACGTGTAGTATTTAAGTCATGCCAATACTTTATTACTGTGATTAACCAGGCTGCTCACAAAGATCATGTTCATAGGGAGCATGGCTTTGTTTTAATTGTATTTTTTCCTGAAATTGTAGGTTGTATGTGTGGTAAATAATTTCAAAGGAAGACCACCAGAAAATGAACATATACCCACGGATAACCTGGCACAGATGCCAATGATAAGCATTCCTCGAGTAGAAAGTCCTTTGGAAAAGGTAACATCTGTACAGGTGATTCATAATTTAAATTCTAAAGTGTGAATGTTATCTAGAGCAAATGAATAATTATTCTTGAGAGTTCTTTCACATTTTTTATTTACTAAAATAAGCTCAGAGTCTAATGTGGTATTTAGCAAGAACTTAATCACTGAAGAGAACAACTTTTAAAAATGCGTATCACATAGAAAACATTTCTTTGAATCTCTCAGGCTTAAAAGTTGAGTCTGTACATGGACTGTGCTGAAATTTGCCATAGCTTTAAGATAAGGAATGTTATACAGTGGTCCCACTCATGGGCAAAAGTTTTACTTGAGAATGTATACATTTTTCATAATACATATTCCATTTCTTCCATGCTTCATTTATATGAAAATCTGTGTAGTATAACAACTGGCCTCAGTAAATATTGCTAAACCTCAGTGTGTAAAGTTCTGGCCTCAGGGAAACACCAGTGTGCTTTCCTGATCAGGGAGGCGCTGAGGATCAGGCTGGATTTAAGGGAGCCTGACGAGGTAAGACTTTGAGTAGCAGGTCAAGGCCTCATGGGACATAGCAATGAACAGAAAAGCCAGGTTATAATAACTTTTCTTGAGACTTCTGTGAGCTAGATAGGTTAATATTTCTTAAGCGATGATGCATTTATGCACGTATGTAACTGGTTAAATGACTGCTCATTTAGTAACAGAGGGTTACTAATGGCTTCTCCTCAGCCCTGTCCACATCCAGATTTTGATCAATATCTTAGACGAAGTTACTAATAGATGCTAATTGGGGGTTTAGATGGTATGAATCTGTGGAGGGGTCGCATAGGATGCATGCTCAGTCATGTCTGACTCTTCGCGACCCCATGAACTGCAGTCCATGGGATTATCCTGGCAAGAATACTGGGATGGGTTGCCATTTCCTACTCCAGAGGATCTTCGTTACCCAGGGATCAAACCCACGTCTTCTGCGGCTCCTACATTGAGAGGTGGAGCTTTTACCACTGAGCCATGCACCTGGGAAGCCCCAGGTGAATCTGTGAAGGATAATTGATAAATTGGATGAAATATTAAAAATTCTTGGAAGATTGCAATAAATGTACAACTAACAATTAACTAGAAATAAAGGAAGTATTTCATATTTGGACTTAAAAAAAAAAGTTCCTGTAGGGTAGGGTATGTCTAGGTTAACTGCACAAATGCAAAAGGCTCAGAGGGTATAGGAGTCTACCATTCAGCATGGGCTAACAGAACGATATGACTGCCAGAAGTTAATATGGTTTTAAGTCCCACTTAGGGAAAATGATGTCCTGAATGAGGGATAGATGGTTTGCTTTGCTCAGGTCAACTTGGTATACTGTGTACCACCCTTGGTGACATGGTTTTAAGATGAACATTGATAAAACATAAGAGCTGACAGTAAATTTTTTTAAAGTAAGCAAATAGATGTGTCTAAGATGGTGAGTAGAGTCAAAGTCATGAATTATGAGACTGGAAGGAACACAAATATTGTTTAAAAAATAATAAGTTTATAGGAAAAGGAAACTCAAGAAAGAAGCAATAGCTTCCCATAAATATCTGAAGAACTGTTGTATGACAGAGGGATGCAATTTGTTTTATGGGATCTCAGAGATCACAGTTAGGATGAAAGAGAAGGAAGTGTAGGAAGATAAATAATGTCTGGAAGTTAGTTAATAACTTCCCCACCTTAAAAGCAATGAAATTTCTGTTTACTATAGGGATTCAAGAATAGCTAAATAAGCACTTATCCATGATACTGTGGAAGGATTTTAAGCATTTAAATGAGGATAGAGACACTATATGATGATGATGGTGATGATGATGATAAAAATAACAGTGACCATTTAGTGATCATGCACAATGTGCCAAATGCTATACTGATTGCTTCCACAAAACCACCTCTGTGCTCTACAAAGTATAATTTTGTTCTTTACAACAATTTTTAAAGCTGAGTATCCCTGGTGGCTCAGTGGTAAACAATCTGCCTTCAAGGCAGGAGATCCACGTTCAATCCCTGGGCTGGGAAAATACCCTGGAGAAGGGAATGGCTACCCACTCTAGTATTCTGGCCTGGAGAATTCCATGGAAAGAATTCTTTCCAGCAGGCTACAGTCCATGGGGTTGCAAAGAGGTAGCCTGGACATGACTGAGCAACTAACACTTTCACTTTCATCATTATAGTGGCAAAGGCTGCTAATAGATGATCAGGATTCCTTCTCCTCTTCTTCAGTAACTGAGTTTCTCACTCCAATTTTAACTACATTCATGGTTGTCTGAGTGAACTCCGGGAGTTGGTGATGGACAGGGAGGCCTGACGTGCTGTGATTCATGGGGTTGCAAAGAGTCGGACACGACTGAGCGACTGAACTGAACTGAACTGAACTGAACTGATGGTTGTCCAGCTGTAGTCTTTATTCCCCAGCTTGCCCTGCAGTTAGGTGCGACGTAGCAACCAAGTTTAGACCCATGCAATGTAAACAGAAGGGTGGGTGCAACAACCTCTGGGTCATCTCTTTGAAAACTCTTGTGCTGGACAGTCTGTACTCCTTATCACCAAATGGAAAAGATAAGTGACTGGAATAATCTTTTATTTTTGAAGATGACCAATCCTCCTGGACAACCTGGGTTCTGGATGAGCTCATGGAGCAGTCCACATACACACCCTAGGTGGTTCTGAAAAAGAAAGAAACTCCTTCTCTAAGTCATTGATAATTTTAAGCTCTTTTCTACCATGGTTTAGCTGATGCCCTCTTACAATAAATGTCCTCATTATACAGTTAAGAAAAGCTCCCAAGTAGTTATGTGTGTGCTATTTAGTCATGTCCGAATCTTTGCAACCCAATGGACTATAGCCCACCAGGCTCCTCAGTCCATGGAATTTTTCAGGAAGAAAAACTGTAATGGGTTGTCACTTCCTTCTCCAGGAGATCTTTTTGCACGTGGATTCTACCATTGCATCACCTAGGAAACTCAAGTAGTTAAGCAGATTGCAAATGTCCATGTCATTGGTAAACAGCAAAGAAAATTATACAGTATAGTGATTCAAGATATATACCTATGTAATAAAATACATACATGCATGCATGCTACGTTGCTTCCGTTATGTCTAACTCTTTATGACCCCGTGGACTGTAGCCTGCTGGGCTCCTCTGTCGATGAGATTCTCCAAGCAACAGTACTGGAGTGGGTTGCCATGCCCTGCTCCAGGGGATCTTCCCTACCCAGGGATCAAATCCTCTTTTCTTATGTCTCCTGAATTGGCAGGTGGATTCCTTACCAGTAGCCCCACCTGGGAAGCCCCAATAAAATATATATCTAAGTGAAAATTTTTAAAAAGGTGAAAATACCAGACCACCTTACCTTCCTCCTGAGAAATCTGTATGCAGGTCAAGAAGTAACAGTTAGAACAGGACATGGAAAAACGGACTGGTTCCAAATTGGGAAAGGAATACATCAAGGCTGTATATTGTCACCTTGCTTTTTAAACTTGTATGCAGAGTACATCATGCGAAATGCTGGATTGGGTGAAGCACAAGTTGGATTCAAGATTGCCGGGAGAAATATTAATAACCTCAGATATGCAGATGACACCACCATTATGACAGAAAGTGAAGAGGAACTAAAGAGCCTCATGATAAAAGTGAAAGAGCAGAGTGAAAATGCTGGCTTAAAACTCAATATTCAAAAAACTAAGACGATAGCATCCAGCTCCATCACTTCATGGTAAATAGGGAAACAATAGAAACAGTGACAGACTTTATTTTTTGTGCTCCAAAATCACTGCAGATGGTGACTGCAGCCATGAAATTAAAAGATGCTTACTCCTTGGAAGAAAGCTATGACAACCCTAGGCAGCATATTAGAGAGCAGAGACATTACTTTACTGACAGAACTCTATATAGTCAAAGCTATGGTTTTTCTGGCAGCCATGTATGGATTTGAAAGTTGGACTATAAAGAAAGCTGATCGCCAAAGAATTGATGCTTTTGAACTGTGTTATTGGAGAAGACTCATGAGAGTCCCTTGGACTGCAAGGAGATCCAACCAGTCCATCCTAAAGGAAATCAGTCCTGAATATTCATCGGAAGGACTGATGTTAAAGCTGAAACTCCAATACTCTGGCCACCTGATGCAAAGAACTGACTCATTGGAAAAGACCCTGATGCTGGGAAATGGGAAATATTGAAGTCAGGAGAAGGGGATAACAGAGGATGAGATGTTGGATGGCACCACTAACTTGATGGACTTGAGTTTGAGCAAGCTCTGGGAGTTGGTAATGGACAGGGAAGCCTGATGTGCTGCAGTCCACAGGGTCGCAAAGAGTTGGACATGACTGAGCGACTAAACTGAACTGAAGTGAATAATACATATAAAATTAGATCTTGTTGAACTTTAAATACAAAAAGCAATAGCAGTTAGGTAGAGATCTTAAACATACTTTGAAGAAAATCATCAGGGTAAAAATTAGGTATTTTAAGCACTTCTCAATATATTAACTTGAACAGGAATCCCAGTCTTCTATTTTTTAACATTTATTTGCAAAATGTTTCTTTAGAGGTCTGCTAGCCTTGCCATATATCTTATATACCATTACATCATTATGTGTATTAAATGATTAAAATATTTCTGTTATTGATTTTATGCAAATTCATTTTTATTTACAGCGACTTTTAAGATACTAGATGATGAAAGCAAAAATATTCTATTAGAATTTATTGATTGCAAGAAATCAGTGTTTATTCTTTAACATTTTTGTTTATGATATATTCGTGTGCTTTATCTTCCATCTGATAGTTAGGCAATAAAGATGATTGGAATCTAATTTGATTCTCCCTCTACACACCTAGAGCATTGGCACTCGCCCCGCTGAGCTCCGCCTTCCCTCTCCACTCTCTCCATCCCTGTTTCCAGGCAGAACCCTCTCTGCACTCACACAGGAAAATCACGAGTCTTGGGCTTTCCCTTGGAGCTCTACTGCTGAAAGGATATGTATTTCTGCTCATCAGCCAGAAATGGAGAAAGACCATCACTTCAGAGAAGCCCAGAGTAGCTTTCTCTTCCCTCTTTAATAAGGAATATTTGGAGTAAATGCACTGCTTTTCATCGCAGATCACAATGTAAAACAAGTGAATGCAAAAACCCTCCCTAGTAGTTTGATCTTTATAATTGACAGTTGGGAAGTGACATTAGCTCCTTAAGCCGGCCCTCCGAGGAGAGAAAGGGGGCCTGGTGTTAAAGTTGGGTTGGCAGTTATGGCCTATTGTTTTAGCATGGTTATGCCAAGCTATCATTTTCTGGTTGTCGGTTTTGTGTAGAGCAGACAATGGGTTTCTTTTAGAAGTTAGGTACTTATATAACTTCTTATATTCAAAGTACACATTTGATACACTGTAAGCTACAGAATAATTACAGCATGCAAGTGTTCTTGCTTATAAAATGCCAACAGTTTATCCCTTAATTATAGGGAGTTTGTCATATAGTTAATTACCATAGTTTGAGGGAAAGTCATGATTTTTCTGAAGGCTAAGTAAATCTGAACATTCATTACATTTGGTTTTATGAAAAGAATTAATCATCTGTGGAAACCAGCCCATCATGTCTCAACGTTCACTAAACATTGAAGTTACTAGTAACTTTACTACAGCTGTTTGTAATATCAGATCAGGAAAGGTCTAAATGTTTATCTGTAGTGAATTATTAAATCCACTGGGCTACATTCCTACAGTAGGATCCAGAACGTTTTCATGTGGTGTTTCTGTTCACAGTTTCTAGTGGTAGAATGGCTGGCAGTTTGGGTTACTTTGGATCTTGGGCAGCTTACTTAATTGCTCTGTGACTCAGTTTCCTGCTGCATAGAATGATTCATAGAATGACAGTCATAAGAGTTCAGTAAGATAATAAGCAAGCACTTAGCACAGCCTGGCACCTCTGAAGCCCTTAATCATTACCGATTATTTTTACTATTCAACAGCTGAAATGGATGAGGTAAATCAAGATGTGGAAAGTTTTCTGATATATTGTAGAATGTGTTTTTTAAGTTGATGTGTGTAAAATGTGTCTATATATGATGAAGCCAGTTATGCAAAATACCACACAAGATATTTCTCTCTGCTGCTGCTGCTAAGTCACTTCAGTCGTGTCCGATTCTGTGGCAGCCCACCAGGCTCCTCCGTCCCTGGGATTCTCCAGGCAAGAACACTGGAGTGGGTTGCCATTTCCTTCTCCAATGCAGGAAAGTGAAAAGTGAAAGTGAAGTCGTTCAGTCGTGTCCGACTCTTCACGACCCCATGGACTGTGGCCCACCAGGCTCCTCCGTCCGTGGGATTCTCCAGGCAATAACACTGGAGTCAAAAGTCCCTTGGAAAAATTCCCCCAGAATTATTTAAATCCCTGTGCCCCTTCCTTATGACTCACACAAGCCTTTTGAGAGCATTCGGTGTATTTTTCTCTGCCAAATTGGGCATGGAGACCTTGGTTGTAGCGCACATGTCTTTATGCCTCATGCCCAGGGCCCAGCTGCCATAGGCACACCTCTCTTTTGGGGCTTGTCTGTCCCGGGGCGCTTACACAAGTTGTGTGCAGGTGCCCCTCATTTTCAGGACCCACGCATCCCACCAGCTGAAGGTCCCAGGGAGCCAGCGCTTTTCTTCAGTCACACCACTTCTCCCTTTCCAACTCATCCTTTTCTAGCTCCTGCCTTCACGAGCCCATGCATCCCAAACAGAGTCTTCAGGGGTGCTGGCTTTAGGAGTTAGCAAAAATAAAAAGAAAGGCACTCTTAATTACTCTCAGGAATCCAAAAAACAAAAGTCTGCCTCTCAGGGTATATGTCCAGTAGTGGGATTTCTGGGTCAGATGGTAGTTCTAGTTTTAGTTTTTTAAGAAACTTCCATAATTTAAAAAGATACATGTACCCTAACATTCATTGCAGCACTGTTTACAGTAGCCAGGACATAGCAGCAACTAAGTGTCCATCAATAGATGAATTGATAAAGAAGATGTTATGCATATATACAATGGACTATTACTCAGCTGTAAAAGGAAGGAAATTGGGTCATCTGTAGAGATGTGGGTGGACCTAGACTCTGTCATACAGAGTAAAGTAAGTCAGAAAGAGAAAAACAAATATCGTATATTAGCACATATATGTGGAATCTGAAAAAAATGGTACAGATGAACCTAGTTCCAGGGCAGGAATACAGATACAAACAGAGGATTGACATGTGGACATGGGGGATGAAGGGGAGGATGGGATGAATTGGGAGATTGTTGTTGTTTAGTCACTAAGTCACATCCAACTGTTTGCAACCCCTTGGACTATAGTGCGCCAGGTTTCCCTAGCCATCACTGTCTCCCAGAGTTTGCTCAAACTCGGGTTCATGGAGTCAGTGATGCTCTCCAACCATCTCATCCCCTTTTCCTGCCTTCAAGGAGATTAGATTTGACATGAATACACTACCATGTGTAAAACAGCTAGTGGAAATCTGCTATAAAGCACAGGGAGCTCAACTTGGTGCTCTGTGATGACCTAGATGAGTGGGATGGGTATGGGATGGAAGAGAGGTTCAAGAGGGAAGGGATATATATATAGATAGATAGAGCTGGTTCACTCTGTTGTAGAGCAGAAACTAACACAGCATTGTAAAGCAATTATACTTCAATATAAAAAGATTCTACCTCTCCTAGGAAATGAAGATGGAAACATTTACATATTCATTAGCTTTACTCTCCTATATTAGCAAGAGTAAAGTAAGAATTAATGTCTTAATAGCTGTGTCACTGAGAGCAAAAACTAGATAGAGTAAAATTTTAGGCATTTCTGCTAGATATAGCATGAATAGTTTCAGTTTGAGGGATGTCACCAAAGGACAATTAAAGTTTGTCTTTCCCAGTAAAGAAGTTGGATGTTGCAAAAGTGGCGGAATCCTATATAATCCCAGTAATATCCTCCAGATTTCAAAGAGTGAGAACAAGAGATAGGAGCAACCTCTGAGAGAATGAGAAGTCTTACTTACCACATGATTCAGCACCATGAACCAACACCATATGAAACAGGGTTAGCAAGTACACCCCAAAAGAAAGCCTTCAGACAAGAAGCTTTCCTCTGATCAGGCTTCTCATTAATAACGGTCCATGCCAAATGAAGAAATCCCTTCCTGAACTGAATAGGTACTATAAAATGGGATGGAGATTTATCTTCAGTCAAAACAATAAACAAGCTACATCCAAGGACTATATCATTCTCCTGTAGAAGAGGTTAAGATGAACGGAATAGCAGTCCTGACATTTCAGCAACCACAGCAATGAAACTGTGTAGAAATAAACTGACCTTCCAGAAAATGTCCATGGCCTCAGCTTCTTCTTCCACTCCACTCAGGCTGCCAAATCATCAACCTGATGTAAAACTACATTCTCCAACTCTTCAGCTCAAGATCTCAGTGAAGGATCCCCTGACTATTCATGAAAACACTTAAAGGATCTTTGAATCTTCTCGCATTAAGTTTAGGAAGATAAACTGAGCTAAATCTATTCTGATTCAGGCATAAATAATCAGGACAGTTACTTAAATTCTTTAAGATGATTTTATGACGCAGAAGAGACATTTTTAAGAGTCAGAATACATTTTTTAGGAAAAAAAGATGAGCTCAAGATATTAAATTTATTATAGATAATATATATTTTCTACTGTCAAGGAAATTAAGAAAATATGTTTAATCAGAGATAAGAGATAGCTAGCACAAAGGTACAATTAGGAAACTAATGTAAGAAAACAATGTCATGGCAAGATTAAAACCAATACTGTGTATGTGAGCTCACCTACTGTGTATGTGACTCTTTGTGACCCAATGGAATGTAGCCCACCAGGCTCATCTGGCCACAGAATTTTCCAGGCAAAAATACTGGAGCAGGTTGCCGTTTCCTACTCCAGGGGATCTTCCCAACCCAGGGATCAAGCCTGCCTCTCCTGCCTCTACTCTGGCAGGTGGATTCTTTACCAGTGTGCCACCTGGAAAGTTCAAAATCACAAAGACAAAATCCACCATGGAGAAAGTAAAATCAGTTATGTTAAGGACAGGTTTCAGAATCTGTGTAAAAGTACAGAGAATAAAATTGATCCAAGTAAAGATAATAGATATGAAGGATATACCTCAGAATATAACAAGTGAATCACTTGTTCTATGGATGTTGAAGAAGAGGACAATATTCAGATACATACTATAAGGAAACTTTCCTTCCAGATAAATATCTGAATCTTTAGACTCGAGGATTAACAAGATACCAGGTAAAATTAAAATATATACTAGAATTTGCAGCTAAAGATGGAGAAGCTCTATACAGTCAACAAAAACAAGACCGGGAGCTGACTGTGGCTCAGATCATGAACTGCTTATTGCCAAATTCAGACTTAAATTGAAGAAAGTAGGGAAAACCGCTAGACCATTCAGGTATGACCTAAATCAAATCCCTTATGATTATACAGTGGAAGTGAGAAATAGATTTAAGGGACTAGCTCTGATAGAGTGCCTGATGAACTATGGAATGAGGTTCATGACATTGTACAGGAGACAGGGATCAAGACCATCCCCATGGAAAAGAAATGCAAAAAAGCAAAATGGCTGTCTGGGGAGGCCTTACAAATAACTGTGAAAAGAGAGGTGAAAAGCAAAGGAGAAAAGGAAAGATATAAGCATTGAATGCAGAGTTCCAAAGAATAGCAAGAAGAGACAAGAAAGCCTTCTTCAGCGATCAATGCAAAGAAATAGAGGAAAACAACAGAATGGGAAAGACTAGAGATCTCTTCAAGAAAATTAGAGCTACCAAGGGAACATTTCATGCAAAGATGGGCTCGATAAAGGACAGAAATGGTCTGGACCTAACAGAAGCAGAAGATATTAAGAAGAGGTGGCAAGAATACACAGAAGAACTGTACAAAAAAGATATTCATGACCCAGATAATCATGATGATGTGATCACTGATCTAGAGCCAGACATCTTGGAATGTGAAGTCAAGTGGGCCTTAGAAAGCATCACTACGAACAAAGCTAGTGGAGGTGATTGAATTCCAGTGGAGCTGTTTCAAATCCTGAAAGACGATGCTGTGAAAGTGCTGCACTCAATATGCCAGCAAATTTGGAAAACTCAGCAGTGGCCACAGGACTGGAAAAGGTCAGTTTTCATTCCAATCCCAAAGAAAGGCAATGCCAAAGAGTGCTCAAACTACCACACAATTTTACTCATCTCACATGCTAGTAAAGTAAAGCTCAAAATTCTCCAAGCCAGGCTTCAGCAATACATGAACCGTGAACTTCCTGATGTTCAAGCTGGTTTTAGAAAAGGCAAAGGAACCAGAGATCAAATTGCCAACATCTGCTGGATGATCAAAAAAGCAAGAGTGTTCCAGAAAAACATCTATTTCTGTTTTATTAACTATGCCAAAGCCTTTTACTGTGTGGATCACAATAAACTGTGGAAAATTCTGAAAGAGATGGGAATACCAGACCACCTAATCTGCCTCTTGAGAACTCTGTATGCAGGTCAGGAAGCAACAGTTAGAACTGGACATGGAACAACAGACTGGTTCCAAATAGGAGAAGGAGTACATCAAGGCTGTATATTGTCACCCTGCTTATTTAACATCTATGCAGAGTACATCATGAGAAACGCTGGGCTGGAAGAAACACAAGCTGGAATCAAGATTGCCGGGAGAAATATCAATCACCTCAGATATGCAGATGACACCACCCTTATGGCAGAAAGTGAAGAGGAGCTAAAAAGCCCCTTGATGAAAGTGAAAGAGGAGAGTGAAAAAGTTGGCTTAAAGCTCAACATTCAGAAAATGAAGATCATGGCATCCGGTCCCATCACTTCATGGGAAATAGATGGGGAAACAGTGGAAACAGTGTCAGACCTTATTTTTGGGGGGCTCCAAAATCACTGCAGATGGTGACTGCAGCCATGAAATTAAAAGATGATTACTCCTTGGAAGAAAAGTTATGACCAACCTAGATAGCATATTGGAAAGCAGAGACATTACCCTGCCGACTAAGGTCCTTCTAGTCAAGGCTATGGTTTTTCCAGTGGTCGTGTATGGATGTGAGAGTTGGACTGTGAAGGAGGCTGAGCGCTGAAGAATTGATGCGTTTGAACTGTGGTGTTGGAGAAGACTCTTGAACGTCCCTTGGACTGCGAGGAGATCCAACCAGTCCATTCTGAAGGAGATCAACCCTGAGATTTCCTTGGAAGGAATGATGCTAAAGCTGAAGCTCCAGTACTTTGGCCACCTCACGTAAAGAGTTGACTCATTGGAAAAGACTCTGATGCTGGGAGAGATTGGGGGCAGGAGGAGAAGGGGATGACCCAGGATGAGACGGCTGGATGGCATCACGGACTCGATGGACGTGAGTCTGAGTGAACTCCGGGCAATGGTGATGGACAGGGAGGCCTGGCGTGCTGTGATTCATGGGGTCACAAAGAGTCGGACACGACTGAGCGACTGAACTGAACTGAACTTAGATATTTCTCAGTGAAAAATTCAAATTTCAATACTGAAGAAAGAATTCTATAAATATTGTGGTGGTTGATATTTTGGTTCCTAATTACTATCTTCCCCCTTCCATAGGCAGAGTATCCTTTCTGCTTCAGTTTCTTTGGACTTGGTCAATGACAAGTGGATGAACTTGACAGATAGCCCATCAACCAGAAGCTTGTAGAGTCATCATAAGCTTTGCCCAATCTTGTTGCTCGTGATCCTTTCTTTCAGAGAAGGCCATGTTCCAGATACGGGCTGTTTCTGACAGCCTGGGTCTCGGAATGGGAAGTCATGGGCAGCAGACCAATGCCCAGCCTGCAGCTTGGAGCAGATCCATAGTACCTGAGCACCAATGTGTAGTATAAGAAAGAAACACACATTTGTTATTGGTAGCCAACTGAGCCTTTGAGGTTTTAATACAGTGTGCCTAGTGAGTGAAAGCAAATACATACAAAGCGAACACACCACGCAAGACTAACAGCATGCTGGCTACAGACTTCTCCCTCAACAGCATTAGATGCCTGAATAGAATGATGTAATGTCTTCTCAGTTTCCATGAAACAGTGTGTGACATAAGAATTCTGTTCCCACCCAAAAGGTCATTTAAGCATTAAGATAACCATAAAGCACCAGATATGTAAGAATTCCCAGGTTCTTACATATCTTACATAAAGAATCCACCTGCAGCACAGGAGCACAGGTTCAACCCATGGGCCAGAAATATCCCCTGGAGAAGGGAATGGTTACCCACTTCAGTATTCTTGCCTGGAAAATTCTATGGACAGAGGAGCCTAGCAGACTACAGTCCATCGGGTCTCAAAGAGTCAGACACGACTAAGCACGCACACACATGGTAAATACAGTGACAGAAACAGGGCAAAATTATTAGATTCATTTAAAGAAAAGATCTACTGCAAAATTAATTAATGCAGCAATGACAAAATGAGACCGATCTTAGATAATACCAATAAAATTGTGAAAGTGTGATGAGTTGTAGACTTTATAAAGGAGGGACTCAATATTAGTTTCATTTTTGCAATAACTGGAAAATTTAGGTTCAAGCATTTTTAAAAATAAACATGTGAAATATAAATGACATACTTGCTAGTGAGTTGATGTCTATAATATATAAAACATACTAGTTGAAAAATAGGCAAAGTTCATCAATAGCCACACCATTAGAGATGAAATTCAAACAAAAAAGAAGTATATGGAAAAGTATTCTCAGTCAGATTTGTGAAAATTCATGAAAAGTCTTTTATGCAACACTGTGGGGTTGATTGTTACCCTATAAGCAAGGAAGAGCCAAGAAAGTGTGTCAGGAAGGAAATGGTATGTTCAGAATGGAAAATAAATTGAAGGAGAGCAACACTGAAGCAGAACAAAACCAAACAGAAACAAGTCTGTGAGGGACTGTTGTAAAAATCAGGTAAATGATAAAGATGACGTAGATTCTGCCTCAGTACAGCCTTGTCATGCCGTTTGACTGACCAGGTATCAGTTCATTTCACTTCAGTTGCTCAGTCATGTCCAACTCTTTGTGACCCCATAAAATTCAGTACGCCAGACCTCCCTGTCCATCACCAACTCCTGGAGTTTACCCAAACTCATGTCCATTGAGTCAGTGATGCCATCCAACCACCTCATCCTCAGTCGTCCCCTTCTCCTCCCGCCCTCAATCTTTCCCAGCATCAGGGTCTTTTCAAATGGGTCAGCTCTTCCCATCAGGTAGCCAAAGTACTGGGGCTTCGGCTTCAATATCAGTCCTTCCAGTGAACACCCAGGGCTGATCTCCTTTAGGATGGACTGGTTGGATCTCCTTGCAGTCCAAGGGACTCTCAAGAATCTCCAACACCACAGTTCAAAAGCATCAGTTCTTCGATGCTCAGCTTTCTTTATAGTCCAACTCTCACATCCATACATGACTCCAGGGAAAAACATAGCCTTGACTAGATGGACCTTTGTTGACAAAGTAACGTCTCTGCTTTTTAAATATGCTGTCTAGGCTGGTCAAAACTTTCCTTCCGAGGAGTAAGCATCTTTTAATTTCATAGCTACAGTCATTATCTGCAGTGATTTTGGAGCCCAGAAAAATAAAGTCAGCCACTGTTTCCACTGTTTCCCCAACTATTTGCCACGAAGTGATGGGACTGGATGCCATGATCTTAGTTTTCTGAATGCCAACTTTTTCACTCTCTTCTTTCACTTTCATCAAGAGGCTCTTTATTCTTCTCTTTTTGTCATAAGTGTGGTGTCATCTGCATATCTGATGTTATTGATATTTCTCCCAGCAGTCTTGATTCCAGCCTGTGCTTTATTCAGCCCAGCATTTCTCATGATGTACTCTGCATAGAAGTTAAATAAGCAGGGTGACAGTATACAGCCTTGACGTACTCCTTTCCCGATTTGGCAACAGTCTGTTGTTTCACGTCCAGTTCTAACTGTTGCTTTTTGACTTGCATACAGATTTCTCAAGAGGTAGGTCAGGTGGTCTGGTATTCCCATCTCTTTTGGAATTTTCCACAGTTTATTGTGATCCATATAGTCAAAGGCTTTGGCATAGTCAATAAAGCAGAAATAGATATTTTTCTGGAACTCTCTTGCTTTTTCGATGATCCAGCAGATGTTGGCAATTTGATCTCTGGTTCCACTGCCTTTTCTAAAACCAGCTTGAACACCTGGAAGTTCACGGTTCACGTATTGCTGAAGCCTGGCTTGGAGAATTTTTAGCATTACTTTACTAGCGTGTGAGATGAGTGCAGTTGTGTGGTAGTGAGCATTCTTTGATATTCTTTGCCTTTCTTTGGGATTGGAATGAAAACTGACCTTTTCCAGTGCTATGGGCACTGCTGTTTTTCAGATTTGATGGCAAATTCAGTGCAGCACTTTCACAGCATCATCTTTTAAGATTTGAAATAGCTCCACTGGAATTCCATCACCTCCACTAGGTTTGTTCGTAGTGATGCTTTCTATGGCCCACTTGACTTCACATTCCAGGATGTCTGACTCTAGGTGAGTGATCACACCATCATGATTATCTGGGTCGTGAAGATCTTTTTTGTACAGTTCTTCTGTGTATTCTTGCCACCTCTTCTTAATATCTTCTGCTTCTGTTAGGTCCATACCATTTCTGTCCTTTATTGAGCCTATCTTTGCATGAATGTTCCCTTGGTATCTCTAATTTTCTTGAAGAGATCTCTAGTCTTTCCCATTCTGTTGTTTTCCTCTATTTCTTTGCATTGATCGCTGAAGAAGACTTTCTTATCTCCCCTTGCTATTCTTTGGAACTTTGCATTCAGATGCTTATATCTTTCCTTTCATCCTTTGCTTTTCACTTCTCTTCTTTTCACAGTTATTTGTAAGGCCTCCCCAGACAGCCATTTTGCTGTTTTTGGATTTCTTTTTCTTGGGGATGGTCCTGATCCCTGTGTCCCATACAGTATCACGAACCTCCGTCCATAGTTCAGCAGGCACTCTGTCTATCAGAGCTAGTCCCTTAAATCTATTTCTCACTTCCACTGTATAATCATAAGGGATTTCATTTAGGTCATACCTGAATGGTCTAGTGGTTTTACCCACTTTTTTTACAATGTATGTCTGAATTTGGCAATAAGGAGTTCATGATCTGAACCACAGTCAGCTCCCTGTCTAGTTTTTGTTGACTGTATAGAGCTTCTCCATCTTTGGCTGCAAAGAATATAATCAGTCTCATTTCAGTGTTGACTATCTTGTGATTTCCATGTGTAGAGTCTTCTCTTGTGTTGTTGTAAGAGGGTGTTCGCTATGACCAGTGCATTCTCTTGGCATTAGTCTTTGTGCTAATTTAGTGAAATGTATTTTGGTCAGGTGCTGATTCTGATCAGAGGAGTTGTCTTACTCCATTCAGTCTGCTATAACAGAATACTATAGACTGGTAGTTTATAAACAACAGAAGTTTGTTTCTCACAGTCCTGAAGGCTGGGATGTCTGAGATCAAGGCACTGGCCGATTCAATCTCTAATGAGGGCTTTCTTCCTGGTTCACAGATGGCCTTATCCCTGTGCCTTCTCAGAGCAGCAGTGTTGATAGAGTTCTATAAGGTCCCTTTAATAAGAACAGTTATCCCATTCATAAAAGTCTCTGCCTTTAAGATCTAATCACCCCCTAAAACCCATTTCCTAGACTCATCATGTTGGGAATTAAGTTTCAAAATAGGAATTTGGGGTTACAAAAGAATGCAGTCTATATGCAAGGATTATCTAACCACACCAGTGATTTACAGTGAAAAAGGGCTATATGCTGGCCAGGGTGTCATTAAGAAAACTATTCCTCCATCCCACCCACATTAGGAAACACGCCAACCTTTCATCTGTGTCATTTTCCTGTCCTTTCTTCAAAGATTTCTCTTGAACAGAAAAATGATCAATGCAAAGAAATAGGGGAAAACAATAGAATAGGAAAGACTAGAAATCTCTTCAAGAAAATTAGAGATAACAAGGGAAATTTTCATGTAAAGATGGGCACAATAAAGGACAGAAATGGTAGGGACCTAATAGAAGCAAAAGATATTAAGAAGAGGTGGCAAGAATACACAGAACTATACAAAAAATATCTTCATGACCCAGATAATCATGATGGTGTGACCACTCACCTAAGGCTAGGCTTCCTGGAATGTGAAGTCAAGTGGGCCTTAGGAAGCATCACTACAAGCAAAGCTAGTGGAGGTGATGGAATTCCAGTTGAGCTATTTTAAATCCTAAAAGATGATGCTGTGAAAATGCTGCACTCAGTATGCCAGCAAATTTGGAAAAGTCAGCAGTGGCCCCACGACTGGGAAAGGTCAGTTTTTATTCCAATCTCGAAGAAAGGCAATGCTCAAACTACTGCACAATTGCACTCATCTCACATGCTAGCAAAGTATTGCCCAAAATTCTCCAAGCCAGGCTTCAACAGTACATGAACTCTGAACTTCCAGATGTTCAAGTTGGATTTAGAAAAGGCAGAGGAACCAGAGATCAAATTGCCAACACCCGCTGGATCATCGAAAAAGCAAAAGAGTTCCATAAAAACATCTACTCTACTTTATTGACTATGCCAAAGCCTTTGACTGTGTGGATCACAATAAACTGTGGAAAGTTCTGAAAGAGATGGGAATACCAGACCACCTAAGCTGCCTCTTGAGAAATCTGTATGCAGGTCAGGAAGCAACAGTTAGAACTGGACATGGAACAACAGACTGGTTCCAAATAGGAAAAGGAGTACATCAAGGCTGTATATTGTCACCCTGCTTATTTAACTTCTATGCAGAGTATATCATGAGAAATGCTGGGTTGGATGAAGCACAGGCTGGAATCAAGATTGCTGGGAGAAATATCAACCAGATATGCAGATGACACCACCCTATGACAGAAATCGAAGAAGAACTAAAGAGCCTCTTGAAAGTGAAAGTCAAAAGTTGGCTTAAAACTCAACATTCAGAAAACTCAAATCATGGCAGCTGGTCCCATCACTTCATGGCAGATATATGGGGAAACAATGGAATAAGTGACAGACTTTATTTTGGAGGGGGGGCTCCAAAATCACTGCAGATGGTGACTGCAGCCATGAAATTAAAAGACGCTTGCTCCTTGGAAGAAAAGTTATGACCAACCTAGACAGCACATTAAAAAACAGAGACATTACTTTGCCAACAAAGGTCCGTCTAGTCAAAGCTGTGGTTTTTCCAGTAGTTGTGTATGGATGTGAGACTTGGACTATAAAGAAAGCTGAGCACCGAAGAATTGATGCTTTTGAAGTGTGGTGTTGGAGAAGACTCTTGAGAGTCCCTTGGACTGCAAGGAGATCCAACCAGTCCGTCCTAAAGGAGATCATTCATGAATATTGTTTGGAAGGACTGATGTTGAAGCTGAAGCTCCAGTACTTTGGCCACCTGATGCAAAGAACTGACTCATTGGCAAAAACCCAGATCTGGGAAAGATTGAAGATGGGAGGAGAAGGGGACGACAGTGGATGAGATGGTTGGATCATATCACCCACTCAATGGACATGAGTTTGAGTAAACTCGAGGAGTTGGTGATGGACAGGGAGGCCTGACATGCTGCAGTCCATGGGTCACAAACAGTCGGACACGACTGAGGACTGAACTGAACTGAACTGAACAGAAAAGGAGTTCCTTGTTTTCTTTCCTTCCAGGGATCCTCCTGGGTCAAGCTGTATTCATTCCAGCAGCAGAGCACTAGGTGCTTTTATTTTTATCCTCTCTCTTGCCCTCTGCTTATTCTCCCTCTTAAGGCAGAAGGCTACCATTCAGATTTGCATAGGTAAGCACATGCAAATGATGTATGCTTATGCATCATCAGTTTTAACCGATGCCAAACAACAAAATCTAAAGAAGGGGACACTATATGGCAAGGGAAAAAAATGTTTTAAATAAATATAAGGATGGATGGGATTTGATAGAAAATGAAATATTTCCTATAGATCCAAGAGCAATTAATATCTACATTTTTTTTAAGTTTTGTTAAGGCATGTATTAATAGGACAGGCTGCTATAGCCACTTATCGCTAATCTGAGATAACGCTGAGAATTCATTTAATCGATAGAGCCAGGTAGAGGAAATAAATGCTTTTTGAGAAAAAAATTTTTCTCCATTATTTTTTTTAAGGTTTATGTGATCTAATCATTTAAACCAAGAGTGATCCTCTTTTGCCTACAACAGGGAAGGGAAAGTAATGCTAGAAAGAATTTACAAGATTGCAGATTACAGTTTTGTACATAGATCAGGGACTTTTTACTAGCCTGTACTACCCAAGAAGCTCATAGTGTGAAAGCACTCCCTTATCAACAGAAGCGTCACTGGAATGAAAGTTGTGAGCATTGATCACAACTCAAAAAATCTAGAAATGGCATAAGAAGTGTATAATATTACAGATGGAAATTTCTGTGTTATATTTAATTCTCATGGCAACTGTGCTTCTCAGGTGGTTCAGTCATAAAGAATCCACCTGCCAATGCAGGAGACACAGGTTTGATGTCTGGGTCCGGAAAACCCCCTGGAGAAGGAAATGGCAACCTACTGCAATATTCTTGCCTGGAGAACACCATGGACAGAGAAGTCTGGTGGGCTGTTGTCCATGGAGTCACTGAGTCAGACACAACTTAGCAACTAAATAACAATAATGGCAAATGTAATGGAAATTTATATGGATAAGAAAATTCTAAGGGAATTCATGGTGACCCAGAAAAGGCCGTGTGTTGACATTTACTTTGACTGCTTTGCAGATTATAAAATCATAGATATCAGAGTGAAGCCTGTGTTGAAATTTAGGCAGAGTTAGGGTAGGTGAAGGATGGAAAGACAGGCTTTTGCAGCTGGCAGTCTTGAGCTTGAGAACTTCCCTGGTGACTCAGTGATAAAGAATCCACCTGCAATACAGGAGCAGCAGGAAGGAGGGCTCCATCCCTGAGTCTGGAAGATCCCCTGTAGGAGGGCATGGCAATCCACTCCAGTATTCTTGCCTGGAAAATCTCATGGACAGAGGAGCCTGGTGAGCTATAGTACATAGGGTTATAGAGTTGGACATGACTGAAGTGACCTGGCACTCACACATGCAAGCATATTCAGTTTGAAGCTTGGTTTGACTACATTGTAGCTAGTCAAACTAGGTGGGATTAGATGAATACCCCTCTCCTCATTTTCTGAAAAACTGATATATTAATCATTTCCTTATGGAGTGATTGATGGGATTAACAGATCACAAATGAACTTCTTGGCACATGGTAGGTGCTTACCATTAGTTCTCTCCTGTAACAATAATGCTTCCCTTAATAGGATTTTCATTTTGTTTCAGGAGCTAGATAGATAACAGATAGATAGAGATATATAGATATATACCTATCCTTATAGATACATTTCATGGATTTAAAGATTTATATAGATTGTCTATGTCATGCATAGCACGTGGCAGAAAATATTATACTATAAAATGTTGCAGACATTAGTGTCATAGCAACAGCAAAACAATCCTGTGGTTTCCTGCCAAAATAAATATGATTATACATTATGGTGCTGTCTGTGATAAATTCCTTTGAGGTTTCAAAATGTTGTGCTTGAATAATGATGGCAATCTATTTGAGATTCAGTTGCTTTTCTGGAATGCAAATCTTTGTTTTACAGAGCTGCTGAACTGTAATGTAAATGTTGTATAGGAGCTTGTCAAAACAACTGTATTAGTGATCAGATATTGGAATAGTTAGTGGAACTAAATACCCTCCTATTTTAGGGCTTTTTTCTCAATCTAAGGTTTGAGTGCTTATGAAAAATATTTGAAGTAAATCAGTGTTTGCATGCTGTACTCTGTTCTCATTTGTTTAATTTTGCTTAAAAAGGACAATTTTAAATGCAGGCTTAAAAATTCCAACCAGGCATCAACATTTTAGTTTAGAAAAGTAAGTATATACTGATATTACTTTGCCATATGTCATTTCTTTCCTATTTGTGCTTCCTTTTATTCATTATTTATTCCTCCACACTATTTATACATGATAATACACTTCACAAAGAATAAAAGATAGATATTTTTTTCAGTCTTATCTAACAGGCCTTTTATAAAAGCCTCTTTTCAGTAAATTACTTCTGAATATAAACAAGCTATCTCATCTCGTTTTACTAATAAATAGAGAGTTGATGACTACATTTTAAAATTATATGATTTATGTAGTCATTAGTTAAGGAGAGAATAAAACAATGATGGATTAAAAAAATCCCTCTCAGTGCACACATCGTTAGTTACACATGGAAAACTGCTCCTACCCATTCATTCTCCTCTTCTTTCAGATCAGTTCCCTTTTGCTAGACGGTCCTTGGGACTCTATGGAGGGCTTCAAATTCAGTCCAGAGCACCATGGCTCTATGAACATTTTTGGAGGAGAAAATGTAAAATTCTACTTGACTTAAAGTAGGAAGATAAACAATGACTTCATTCCCTGTCTTCCAAAACAACCACATTTTATTGTGGTTTATTTTTTCTGTTAAGGAAGCAACAAGTTATTCAGGTGTATTGTTTACAATTTGAAAATCTGGAAAAGCAAAACACAAATAGAAAGTATCCATATCCTACCACAGTAATCACTGGAAATATTTTCTTAAAATAACCTCGAGGCCCCATGAGTGTGTGGGTGGGTTTGTGTGTGGTAGAGGACCTGCCTGGTTGCTCCTTTCTGATCCTGCTTTTGCTCTCGTAACAGTATGTTGTGAATATGGCCACAGGTCAATGAATATATAATCATATCAGGCATAACTGTAAAAGCTAAATCTTCAGTGAAAGCTTAATATGTGTCAGGAATTATGCAAAGAACATAACATATCATTTTAGTTTTTACAAAAATCGTTTGAATGTATCTTATTCATATTTTTCAGAGAGACTTAAAAAAGTTAAGTAATTTGCCCAAGGTCATATAACTTATCTCTGTTCTGAGACAGGAATACAGAACTGTATTTTCCACTTTTTATTTATGTTCCATGTTTATCACTGCAGAGTTCAAAATCATAATCACTGTGCTATACAGTATTACAGAATTACATTGAAAAAGTTTTCATCCATATAAATTAATCATTACCTCTATTAGGCATAGAGAATGGCTTCCACTTCCAAGTTCCCACAATTATAAACAATACTGGGATAAACATCTCTAAAATAGACATACCTATAAGTTCAATTAATAAAACTTATTTAAGATATGTGTATAGAAGTGGAAATGCTAGGGGGAAAAAAACGTTGAGTACTCTTAAGGTTTTTGGTTTGATATCCAGTGTTCTCTCCAACAACAGAGAATATTCTTAAGAATAAGAGAATTGTTCTTAAAATTTTCATACATCTTAAAGGTCAAAAATAAATGAAGTACCTCATTTTCATTTGTATATTTTGAATATCTTTCATACATTTATTTTGTGCTTTCTTTTGTGACTGAAACAATCAACTATTCAAATAATAACTCAATAACTGGGCTTCCCTGATGACTCAGACAGTAAAGAATCTGCCTGCAATGGGAGACCCAGGTTCAATCCCTGGAGAAGGAAATGGCAACCACCTCCAGTACTCTTCAGTTCAATTCAGTTCAGTTCAGTCGCTCAGTCATGTCCGACTCTTTGCAACCCCATGAATCGCAGCACGCCAGGCCTCCCTGTCCAACACCATCGCCTGGAGTTCACTCAGACTCACGTCCATCCAGTCCGTGATGCCATCCAGCCATCTCATCCTCAGTCGTCCCCTTCTCCTCCTGCCCACAATCCCTCCCAGCATCAGAGTCCTTTCCAATGAGTCAACTCTTTGCATGCGGTGGCCAAAGTACTGGAGTTTCAGCTTTAGCATCATTCCTTCCAAAGAAATCCCAGGGCTGATCTCCTTCAGAATGGACTGGTTGGATCTCCTTGCAGTCCAAGGGACTCTCAAGAGTCTTCTCCAACACCACACTAAAAAGCAACAATTCTTCGGTGCTCAGCCTTCTTCACAGTCCAACTCTCACATCCATACATGACCACAGGAAAAACCATAGCCTTGACTAGAAGGACCTTAGTCGGCAAAGTAATGTCTCTGCTTTTGAATATACTATCTAGATCGGTCATAACTTTTCTTCCAAGGAGTAAGCGTCTTTTAATTTCATGGCTGCAATCACCATCTGCACTGATTTTGGAGCCCAAAAATGTAAAGTCTGACACTGTTTCCACTGTTTCCCCATCTATTTCCCATGAAGTGATGGGACTGGATGCCATGATCTTCGTTTTCTGAATGTTGAGCTTTAAGCCAACTTTTTCACTCTCCTCTTTCACTTTCATCAAGAGGCTTTTTAGCTCCTCTTCACTTTCTGCCATAAGGGTGGTGTCATCTGCATATCTGAGGTGATTGATATTTCTCCTGGCAATCTTGATTCCAGCTTGTGTTTCTTCCAGCCCAGCGTTTCTCATGATGTACTCTGCATAGATGTTAAATAAGCAGGGTGACAATATACAGCCTTGACGTACTCCTTTTCCTATTGGGAACCAGTCCGTTGTTCCATGTCCAGTTCTAACTGTTGCTTCCTGACCTGCATACAGAGTTCTCAAGAGGCAGATTAGGTGGTCTGGTATTCCCATCTCTTTCAGAATTTTCCACAGTTTATTGTGATCCACACAGTTGAAGGCTTTGGCATAGTCAATAAAGCAGAAATAGATATTTTTCTGGAACTCTCTTGCTTTTTCCATGATCCAGCGGATGTTGGCAATTTGATCTCTGGTTCCTTTGCCTTTTCTAAAACCAGCTTGAACATCAGGGAGTTCACAGTTCACGTATTGCTGAAGCCTGGCTTGGAGAATTTTGAGCTTTACTTTACTAGCATGTGAGATGAGTGCAATTGTGCGGTAGTATGAGCATTCTTTTGAATTTCCTTTCTTTGGAATTGGAATGAAAACTGACCTTTTCCAGTCCTGTGGCCACTGCTGAGTTTTCCAAATTTGCTGGCATATTGAGGGCAGCAGTTTCACAGCATCATCTTTCAGGATTTGAAAGAGCTCAACTGGAATTCCATCACCTCCACTAGCTTTGTTCGTAGTGATGTTTCTAAGGCCCACTTGACTTCACATTCCAAGATGTCTGGCTCTAGATCAGTGATCACATCATCATGATTATCTGGGTCGTGAAGATCTTTTTTGTACAGTTCTTCCATGTATTCTTGCCACCTCTTCTTAATATCTTCTGCTTCTGTTAGGTCCAGACCATTTCTGTCCTTTATCGAGCCCATCTTTGCATGAAATGTTCCCTTGGTATCTCTAATTTTCTTGAAGAGATCTCTAGTCTTTCCCATTCTGTTGTTTTCCTCTATTTCTTTGCATTGATCGCTGAAGAAGGCTTTCTTATCTCTTCTTGTTATTCTTTGGAACTCTGCATTCAGATGCTTATATCTTTCCTTTTCTCCTTTGCTTTTCACCTCTCTTCTTTTCACAGCTATTTGTAAGGCCTCCCCAGACAGCCATTTTGCTTTTTTGCATTTCTTTTCTATGGGGATGGTCTTGATCCCTGTCTCCTGTACAATGTCACGAACCTCAGTCCATAGTTCATCAGGCACTCTATCTATCAGATCTAGGCCCTTAAATCTATTTCTCACTTCCACTGTATAATCATAAGAGATTTGATTTAGGTCATACCTGAATGGTCTAGCAGTTTTCCCTACTTTCTTCAATTTGAGTCTGAATTTGGCAATAAGGAGTTCATGATCTGAGCCACAGTCAGCTCCTGGTCTTGTTTTTGCTGACTGTATAGAGGTTCTCCATCTTTGGCTGCAAAGAACATAATCAATCTGGTTTCGGGGTTGACCATCTGGTGATGTCCATGTGTAGAGTCTTCTCTTGTGTTGTTGGAAGAGGGTGTTTGCTATGACCAGTGCATTTTCTTGGCAAAACTCTATTAGTCTTTGCCCTGCTTCATTTCGCATTCCAAGGCTAAGTTTGCCTGTTACTCCAGGTGTTTCTTGACTTCCTACTTTTGCATTCCAGTCCCCTATAATGAAGAGGACATCTTTTTTGGGTGTTAGTTCTAAAAGGTCTTGTAAGTCTTCATAAAACTGTTCAACTTCAGCTTCTTCTGTGTTACTGGTTGGGGCATAGACTTGGATAACTGTGATATTGAATGGTTTGCCTTGAAGATGAACAGAGATCATTCTGTCATTTTTGAGACTGCATCCAAGTATTGCATTTTGGACTCTTTTGTTGACCATGATGGCTACTCCATTTCTTCTGAGGGATTCCTGCCCACAGTAGTAGATATAATGGTCATCTGAGTTAAATTCACCCATTCCAGTCCATCTTAGTTCGCTGATTCCTAGAATGTCGACGTTCATCCTTGCCATCTCTTGTTTGACCACTTCCAATTTGCCTTGATTCATGGACCTGACATTCCAGGTTCCTATGCAATATTGCTTTTTACAGCATTGGATCTTGCTTCTATCACCAGTCACATCCCTAACTAGGTTTTGTTTTTGCTTTGGCTCCAACCCTTCATTCTTTCTGGAGTTATTTCTCCACTGATCTCCAGTATCATATTGGGCACCTAATGACCTGGGGAGTTCCTCTTTCAGTATCCTATCATTTTGCCTTTTCATACTGTTTATGGGGTTCTCAAGGCAAGAATACTGAAGTGGCTTGCCATTCCCTTCTCCAGTGGACCACACTCTGTCAGATCTCTCCACCATGACCCACCCATCTTGAGTTCCCCCTCAGGCATGGCTTGGTTTCTTTGAGTTAGACAAGGCTGTGGTCCTAGTGTGATTAGATTGACTAGTTTTCTGTGAGTATCGTTTCTGTGTGTCTGCCCTCTGATGCCCTCCTGCTACACCTACCATCTTACTTGGGTTTATCTTACCTTGGGCGTGGGATATCTCTTCACGGCTGCTCCAGCAAAGCACAGCCGCTGCTCCTTACCTTGGATGAAGGGTATCTCCTTACTGCCGCCGTTCCTGACCTTCAACGTGGGATACCTCCTCTAGGCCCTCCTGTGCCTGCTCGGCCACCTCTCCTCAGGTTGCTCCACCTGGCCACCGACCCTGGCCTCGGGCGTGGGTGGCTCCTCCCAGCTGCCACCCCTGGTTGCCTGGAGAATTCCATGGAACGAGAAGCCTGGCGGGCTACACAGCTCATGGTGTTGCAAAGAGTCAGACACACCTGAGCAACTAATGCTTTCATTAACTGACAAATCAAATTCTAGGTACCACTTGGCCTTTAGACTTAATTCATGGAGTGGTTAATGGTCCTTATTTTTTAATTAGAGTTTATTAAAGGAATGTGAAGTCAAGTGGGCCTTAAAAAGCATCACTATGAACAAAGCTAGTGGAAGTGATGGAATTCCAGTTGAGCTATTTCAAATCCTGAGAGATGATGCTGTGAAAGTGCTGTACTCAATATGCCAGCAAATTTGGAAAACTCAGCAGTGGCCACGGGACTGGAAAAGGTCAGGTTTCATTCCAATCCCAAAGAAAGGCAATGCCAAAGAATGCTCAAACTACCGCATAATTACACTCATCTCACATGCTAGTAGTGTAGTGCTCAAAATTCCCCAAGCCAGGCTTCAACAGTACATGAACCGTGAACTTCCAGATGTTCAAGCTGGTTTTAGAAAAGGCAGAGGAACCAGAGATCAAATTGCCAACATCCGCTGGATCATGGAAAAAGCAAGAGAGTTCCAGAAAAACATCCATTTCTGCTTTATTGACTATGCCAAAGCCTTCGACTGTGTGGATCACAATAAACTGTGGAAAATTCTGAAAGAGATGGGAATACCAGACCACCTAACCTGCCTCTTGAGAAACCTATATGCAGGTCAGGAAGCAACAGTTAGAACTGGACATGGAACAACAGACTGGTTCCAAATAGTAAAAGGAGTACGTCAAGGCTGTATATTGTCACCCTGCTTATTTAAATTCTATGCAGAGTACATCATGAAAAATGCTGGGCTGGAAGAAACACAAGCTGGAATCAAGATTACTGGGAGAAATATCAATCACCTCAGATATGCAGATGACACCACCCTTATGGCAGAAAGTGAAGAGGAGCTAAAAAGCCTCTTGATGAAAGTGAAAGAGGAGAGTGAAAAAGTTGGCTTAAAGCTCAACGTTCAGAAAACGAAGATCATGACATCCGGTCCCATCACTTCATGGGAAATAGATGGGGAAACAGTGGAAACAGTGCCAGACTTTGTTTTTTGGGGCTCCAAAATCACTGCAGATGGTGACTGCAGCCATGAAATTAAAAGACGGTTACTCCTTGGAAGAAAAGTTATGACCAACCTAGGTAGCATATCGAAAAGCAGAGACATTACTTTGCCAACAAAGGTACATCGAGTCAAGGCTATGGTTTTTCCAATGGTCGTGTATGGATGTGAGAGTTGGACTGTGAAGAAAGCTGAGTGCTGAAGAATTGATGCTTTTGAAGTGTGGTGTTGGAGAAGACTCTTGAGAGTCCCTTGGACTGCAAGGAGATCCAACCAGTCCATTCTGAAGGAGATCAGCCCTGGGATTTCTTTGGAAGGAATGATGCTAAAGCTGAAACTCCAGTACTTTGGCCACCTCATGCGAAGAGTTGAGTCATTGGAAAAGACTCTGATGCTGGGAGGGATTGGAGGCAGGAGGAGAAGGGGATGACAGAGGATGAGATGATTGGATGGCATCACTGACTCGATGGACGTGAGTTTGAGTGAACTCCGGGAGATGGTGATGGACAGGGATTCCTGGCATGCTGCAATTCATGGGGTTGCAAAGAGTCAGACACAACTGAGCAACTGAAGTGAACTCAAAGGCATAATTTACATCCTATAAAATTCCCTTTTATAACACTGTTTAGTGACTTTTGACAAATGCTTACCATCATGTAACCATATCCATATTCAAGTTATAAGACATTTCTACCACCCTAAAATGATAGCAAACTCCTGCTTTATCTCCTGACACCAGCAAGCACTAATATGTTTTCTGTTCCTATGCTTTTGCCTTTTCCATGGTGTCATACAAATGTATTCACTCAGTATATAGCCTTTGAGTCTAACTTCTTGTATCTTGTTTAATGCATTTGAGATTCATTCATGTTTTCACCTGTTTTCTTTTTCTTCCCTTTTTATTGCTGAGTGGTATTCTGTTGTGTGTATGTACCACCATTTTTTAAAATATATTTACCAATTGAAGGCTATTTGGGCTGTTCTAGTTTTTCCCAGTTATGAATACATCTGATATAAAACTTGATGCACATGACTTTGTATGAATGGGCTCTACGGCATACAGGCTTCAGTAGTTGCAGCCCATGGGCTCAGAAGTTGCGGCTCCCAGGCTCCAGAGCACAGGCTCAATAGTTATGCTGTGCGGGGCTAGTTGCTCTGCAACATGAGGAATCTTCCCAACCAGGGTTCGAACCTGTGTCTCCTGCACAGACTCCTCACCACTGATGCACCAGGCATGCCCAAATAGGCAAGTTTTTTAAATAAGAGGTTTTAATCAGTGCCTGGTTGTATATAAACTTATCATACAGTTGATCCATTACCCACATCCTTTGTTTCATCTCTGACCAGTAGTATTAGGCTACTTATTTAGCAAATCTAATGTGTTTTAAAAAGTTCAGTGTAATTCAGTCACTCAGTCGTGTCTGACTCTTTGCGAACCCAAGGGCTGCAGCACGCCAGGCCTCCCTGTCCATCACCAGCTCCCAGAATTTACCCAAACTCATGTCCATTGAGTCGGTGATGCCACCTAACCATCTCATCCTCTGTCGTCCCCTTCTCCTCCTGCCTTCAATTTTTCCCAGCATCATGGTCTTTTCCAATGAGTCAGCTCTTCACATCAGGTGGCCAAAGTTTTGGAGTTTCAGCTTCAACATCAGTCCTTGCAATGAACACCCAGGACTGATCTCCTTTAGGATGGACTGGTTGGATCTCCTTGAAGTCCAGGGGACTCTCAAGAGTCTTCTCCAACACCACAGTTCAAAAGCATCAGTTCTTCAGCTGCTCAGCTTTCTTTATAGTCCAACTCTCACATCCATACATGACTACTGGAAAAACCATAGCTTTGACTAGACAGACCTTTGTTGGAAAGAAAGAAATAATAAGCCATTCGTTAGATTAAAATATCAGTGTAAATTAAGGCATGGGTACATGGGTGAGTTATATTTCTTATCATCAGTTGTGATGTACAGTAAATTCTCTGTCCATGGGATTCTCCAGGCAAGAACACTGGAGTGGATTACCATGCACACCTCCAGGGGATCTTCCTGATCCAGGGATCAAACCCAGGTCTCTTGCATTGCAGGTGGACTCTACCATCTGAGCCACAAGGGAAGCCTATGGAACATGCAACAGATATCAAATAAGAAACACTATGGTACATTTCTCAGGATGAATGAGTTTACAGTCTCATGAGTCTCTACTTACAGATTTATAAATAATTTTATAAGAACAGAGTGATGGTAGTTATGTTAGAGGAGCACATAAATGGTCACTTATCCAAACTTAGTGATGCTTCAACATCCTGTAAATAGAGATCTGAAGGGCTGTTAGCCAAAGAGATGAGAAGAGAATGTTCCAGACAGAGGAGCCAGCTTACACCAAGATTTTGTTTGGCAGTAGGGCAAGAGAATTGAGGATGCCATCAAAGAATGTTCAACTTGACTACAGAATGAGTATAATAGAAATAAAATTGAGAAAGTAAAATGGACTAGAGCAGATGAAAAAAATTATTGGTTGGGAAATTTCCAGAATGGCCAGAGAAAGTTTATTGTATGAGGGAGATAGGCCAGGAGGTAAATAGGGTTGGTGGTTGACAATGTAGTTGTGACTGTGGACTGAAAGTATTGGACAGATTGTTAGAATTAGGGAAGTTAAAAAACTTCAGATAGTCCAGGGATACCCACATCCACCAGATAACATGAACGCATTCGTATTAATAGACTTGCATGGAGTTTCATGTCAGTACATTGGAATTGAGCTAAAATGAAACATAAGTGTTTATTGCAAATCTTCTCAACACCTTATGCCCCGTGAAGCTCTCAACAGGGAATGCAGTGTGCAGCTATTCCCAGAAGTGTTAGAACACAAAGATTTTATTTTATTTTTTTGAGAAACATTCAGTATTACTGCTCTTGTAGGCCGTGCTCTTTTTGCCAGAGAAGTGATAGCATTTTAAAGAAAGATTGATTGCCTATACCTGACAGTGCTCACATTGCTAACTAATCACTTTTCTACACCTCTTGGCAGTGGTTCTCAGACTGATGTAAAAAGGAATCCATCACTTGCAGCATTCAAAAAAAAAAGGCCAGACTCCTGGAATGCAGTCTCAAGAATCTGATCCAGTAGGCCTGGGCTTGAGCCAGGGGATTGGTAGTGTATCAGGCACCTCAGGTGATTTGGACGTGTTGCCAGCGGTTGGCGTGGATCCAGCTGGGCCTGCAGAATTTCTGAAACAGTTTTTAATATTAGCTGCACACTAGAATCATCTGGAGAGCCTTTTAAAATCCCACTGACCAGGGCACGCCTCATAGCAATTAAATCCAAGTCTCCAGAGTTGCCTCAGTATTTATTTAAAGCTCCCAGGCGATTCCAACATGCAGCCAATTAGAGAACCCGTGCTCCTAAAGATTCATTGTGGAAAGCCTTACGTTTCTTTGGCTCCTCGGGACTTGGAAATATTTCATAAGATCTATAGCTAATACTCCAGTAAAAGCTTGGCCTGCCTCTGGGTTAATTAGCTTATCAGAGAAAGCCACCTAGAGTTTTCCCCTTTCTCTCGGGAGGAACAATTCTCTCAGAGAGTAGTTTCTAGCCTCTTTCTCCAAATAGTACCAGAAGGAAATTCCTGAGAAGAAACAAAACTCAGAGCTATTATAAAATTTTAAATTGAAACAGAACCACCATAAAAAAGAAAGAAAGAAAGAAAGAAATAGTTCCAAAAAAGTTGTCTTTCCCAAGAGAATTCTGGATCTGTCACCTTTAGCTCTTATGTCATCACATCCCCAACTTTTTAAAACAAGAAATTGCTTGGATGAACTTTACAGTGTTTCATAGCCTCAAGTTTGAAGTTCTCTAGTAGTTTCTTCTTAGATGGACTTAACATCATTTCTCTCTTCTGAAATACGAACTCCAGGCTCTACCAGGAGGAAAACCTACTGTGATGAAGTTGAATCTTAGAGCATACACTTCATACATGACTGCTTTTCTTCCTTCTCTCTCCTTTTCATTCTGCCTCATCAGAGGACACAGTGAATGAAGAGAGAAGCAAATAGCAAAATAAAGATGGCCAGTATTGGGGAATATGGCATCCATCTACCTTCCTCTGGTAAAATGTAGGCTGTGTCTGTAACAATTGTTGGTTATAGGACTGATTCCGTATCCCAAATCATTAGTGCTAGATGTTTCTCAGGATTAAACTATTTTATATTTTAGGAGAAAATACTGTGTATTGTTACACAAGCAGGATCTTGAGCGTTTCTTTGTAATCAAAGATGGATATTTCTGCAGCACAACAGAGTACAAATTGCCTCACAGGAATTCACCAGGGGTGGTAAGAAACACCGCCAAATGAGCTTGCACCAAAAAAGAAACATTTGGGTTTTAAAGCTCGTTTGGATATTAGAATTGTAGACTACAGCATCCTGGAATTCCGACCAATTATTAAAAACTTCTTTGTTCTCTCTCTCTTTCTTCCTCTTTTTTACTTTTTATCTTGCTTCTGGTTTTTATGGACAACCATAACATGTTTGTGTAGAGAGATGAGGACCTTTGTGCATCTCATCTCATTTAATCCTAATCAAAATCCATTCAAATATATATTATTATTTCCACTTTACAGGTAAGAAAGCCAGATCTCTAAAAGATTAAACTGCTTGTGAAAATGTCAGTTGCTACAGAGCCCACCTTCAAACACTTGACATTCACATTACCTGACTGCAGCATCCACTGTGCCACACAGCTTCCTTACCAATAGAGTTGAAGACACAAATCACTGAATTCAAGATATCATATGCACAGATCCCATTTTATGTTTAACATAAAAGCTGATTGCTGATAACTTCCAATTAAAAAACAAAAGCTGTTTATAATCATCCAGGAAGAAATGGAACAGTATTTAAGCTCAGCATTTGGTCCAGCAATATAACATCGGATTTTAAATAGATGAGTACTTTATCCAAGTAAGTCAAAACTTAAACGCTGAAATAATATATAAAATACATTTTGTAGGTGTCCCGAATCCAACCCATTGAGAATGATCAAGAAGAAAATTCACAGGGAAGGTCCTTTAAAGACTGTCTCGCAAGACTCTTCAGCTGGATAATGGGAATCAGCCACTGTGAACACCTTCAATTAAGGCAATAAACGTATGTGCGCTCGCGCGCACTGGTGTTAGAACTGAGTTGCAAAGCTAAGGCAAATACAAAGTATGTGTCCTTCTGTGCAAGTTTCCATTATAACCAGAAGGGATCTAGATACTAGGTCATTTTGGTTATTATTGCTATTTTTATTGTTTATTGTTCAAGTGTATTTTGGTTTTTCACTGATATTTCACTCATTAATGGTAACTTAGCATTCCTCAATCAAATAGCCCTTGATAGTAGTAACTTTTTATGTTTTCTTATCTGAAGTGCTGTTTTTGCATCTCCCTGTATTTTTTCAAGGCAAAATGGTGAGTGGCAGATCTCACTAAGTAGCAAGTTATTGCCAAATTTTCATGTCATAAATAAATAACAATTTTGTTTTAAGTAACTTTAAAATTTCAATGTATAATTTATACAAATGGGAGATAGGATAAATTAAAAAATCAAGATTTTTAACATGGAACTTAAAGCTTCAAAAATTGACATACTAGGGACATAGAGTTTATCAAATTTAAGAATCCAAAACTACTTTTCAGGAACAACTACTTATTTTTCCATGGGACCTCTGCACTCAAGGACTGGATTCAGTATTTTGCTCACTGACTTGCTGTGGACTTGAATGAACACTTTCTAATGGATATAACATATTCTAATCTTCAGCTCTTTGGACTCAAGCTCTGTTAACTTCTCTGTACACCTCTGTGTGTGTAATTGCACTGATGAATTGTATGACCACTTTCTTCTTAAGACTCTGAATTAAGCTTCTGTGCATGAATTTTTAGTTTGCCTATTGAAAGTTTGCCCTGTCTACTAATAAGATTTAATATTGTATATAAAGAATTCAACCAGATTAAAAGGCAAAACCCCTTGTCACCTAGTTTGACTCATACAGGTGAACTGAAAATATTAAGTGCAATTCTGATTTTTTTAATATTACTTAAAAAAATGCTGATGGGGAAGTGAGCAACATCATAACTTCCTGCATAGGCATCATACTATTTGAATATTTCAAATCATGCATTTACATACATGTAATTGTTATAATAGAGAACCATAGAGTTTTATAGATGATAAGGATTTTAGTTTGTCCTTTCTCTAGATTCTTTCAGGAAAAAACTATTCCTGTGCTAGAAGAGAATTCATCTTATTTCTTAAAGCCTACTGAGGTTAATAGTCCATCTCTTTCATTCTATGGCTTGGGTTTGTTTGCTGTTAGTGAAATTAATGAACAGATGGCCCCCTGCACTCTCTGTAAACTCCTTTCATGTACTTGGAAACTATTATTAAACTTCCCTTTAATGTTTTCTTCGCTACGCAGTCACTTTGTTGTTTTCTTTTCATCTGTTTATCTAACTACCACCTTTAAGTGTTAAGTCCTGAGCAGAATCCTTTTAATTCCAGCCAAGTAGGTAAAGCCATCTCAGAGGTTAGAACTTAAGTCTGATGTGAAAGTGTAAGGGTACTGATTAGAAAAAGCAGGCTTTTCCCCAGAGTCCTGGGATCTAAAAGTGGAGTCAATCTGGAAACACAGTTACCCTTGAGTTTAACCTGGTTATGACTTAGCATAAAGAAAGGGGTACTATTGCTTGGAATTTATAAGCAGTGAAAAGAAGATCTAGTGGTCACCAAAATGTGCTTTTAAATGGCAAAACCTAGATCTTAATAGCTCACTTACAGTTATGTGTGCAATGCCTTGTTTCTAAGGTGACCTTTTATGCGTATTTGGGACAGCCCCAGTTTAAGCCACCGGAGAAGGTAATGGCACCCCACTCCAGTACTCTTGCCTGGAGAATCCCGTGGACAGAGGAGCCTGGTAGGCTGCAGTCCATGGGGTCGCTAAGAGTCGGACAGGACTGAGCGACTTCACTTTCACTTTTCACTTTCCTGCATTGGAGAAGGAAATGGCAACCCACTCGAGTGTTCTTGCCTGGAGAATTCCAGGGGTGGGGGAGCCTGGTGGGCTGCCGTCTATGGGGTGTCACAGAGTCAGACACGACTGAAGCGACTTAGCAGCAGCAGCAGCAGTTTAAGCCACAAGGGATGCTTAGCTGGTAAAGAATCCGCCTGCAATGCGGGAGACCTGAGTTTGATCCCTGAGTTGGGAAGATCCTCTGGAGAAGGGAAAGGCTACCCACTCCAGTATTCTGGCCTGAAGAATTCCATGGATGGTATAGTTCATGGGGTTGCAAAGAGTCGGACACAACTGAGCGATTTTCACTTTCACTTTCAAGCCCAGGTTTAGATGAAAGTTTATATGCTCTCCCTACAGTCATTGCACATTCTTTGTCACTCTCCAGCTTTTTTACCTGTCACTTGTTTTTTCCTCTGCTTGTTTTCTCCCTTGCATTGATTACCAGTGATTTGTTTCTGTTACTTTCTTTGCTTTATTGTCTTCTAATACAGGAAGTCCCCTACATGTGGATCTTCAAGTTTCTAATTTTCAAAGATGCAAACATGCATTCACATGTCCAGTTACATAAATTAGTTCATGTGTCTGGCGTACATTGTCACATGTGTATATCCTCTGCAAGTGGTTGTGCATTTGTGTACTTTACAGTACTATATAGAGTACAGAAGTACAGTTTCTTTATTTCAGGCCCAGGATGTCCAGAAGCATTGGTGACATAGCTGGTACTGCTAAGAAGTGCCAACTGTTGTACCATACTGCTATACTTTTCAAGGCACTGTACTGTAAAATTAAAAATGTTTTCTTTTCTTTACTTTTTGTTTGTTTTTTATGTATTATTTGTGTGAAAAGTATACAAACCTGTTACAGTACAGTACTATCTATATGGCTGATCATGTTATTTGGCTACCTAGGCTAACATTGTTGGACTTTTGAACTCTCTCGCAGAACAGAACTCATTCATTTGTGGGGGCGTTAGTGTATTTCCGGAGAAGGCACTGGCCCCCCACTCCAGTCCTCCTGCCTGGAAAATCCCATGGACGGAGGAGCCTGGTAGGCTGCAGTCCATGGGGTCTCTAAGAGTCAGACACAACTGAGCGACTTCACTTTCACTTTTCACTTTCATGCATTGGAGAAGGAAATGGCAACCCACTCCAGTGTTCTTGCCTGGAGAATCCCAGGGACGGGGGAGCCTGGTGGGCTGCCGTCTGTGGGGTCGCACAAAATCGGACACGACTGAAGCGACTTAGCAGCAGTAGCAGTAGTGTATTTCAGTTCTGCTTTCCAAGGAGATGGTTGTCCTCTTCACTCAGGATCATCTTTAGTAAATTTAATGAGCCTCGTGGACATTATTATTTAGGGTAAGAGAACACTGATACTTAGGCCAGCAACACCTATTTGGAACAACATCTGTTTTCTCTCCCTTGTTTAAATCTCCTTTCGTTTCTTTCCAGTATCACATCTTCACTCTTTCTTTACCCACCAGTTGCCACAGACTGATTAATCTTCCATTTATAACTTAACATCTTTCCAGAAATTACTATGTGCTGGGTCCTGTCCGGAAGAGTGACACTCCTGTCAGTTTTGTACTGAAACACTGTGTATTAAATTGTATTTTTTCAGTTCACAGATCTCAAGTCCCCCTGGGGCCACTAGAAATAAAACTATGATGTACTGTTTCCACAGTTCCTACGGCTTTTATTCTATCATAGAGCAATCTGTAACTCTGAAAGATCTCTCTTGTCCTAAAGACATGCTTGTGCTTTTGGAAGGAATACTCAAGAAAACTTAGAGATGAGCCACTGAATTAGTCAACATTTTTATCAGGACTTTTTTTTTTTTTTAATGGGAAATTAAACTTTCTAAGGGCTTATCAGGAATTAGTAAAAAGGTCCACATGCTCTGGTCACTACTGATTCTTACTGATACTGTTTTTCTCTAGTAGATTGAAGTGGGTAAGACCTAGAAAAAAATGCCTTAAGCAGTCATCAGTGATATTCTTCTAGTTGTGGTTAATATGCCTCGATTCAGTGAAAATGAATTTATTCACATACATTCAGAAAATGTTTTAGCTATTCAAAACACCTTAACTTGTAAAGTGCCACATATACATGGAAGAAATCTGAGGGCATATGTTCATTATGTGAAATTCTATTTATGATATCTTTGACTTATAAAGAGTCAAAGCTACAATGAAAAACATTATAAACATGTAATTTGATGGTAAAACCCTTTTGTAATGCTGCTATTATTGGTTTGGGCTGTCACTTATGTTAGCTCCTGACATGACCTAAATGTAACATGATTAATTATGTCATATCGATTTCCACTGCAGTATTTCAGCAGCCATATTGCATGTCTGAAACCATTTAAATATTAGCAATTCCACAGGGTTCCTTTGTACACAAGTCAGTTGCTTAAAGAAAATGTAAAAAAGTCTCTACAAAGAATTCTCTGGTTGAGGTAAACAACAGAGATTGCAGTCTGTAGTCTGGATTCATGCATCAAAAATGAAGTGTTTAAAGTAGATCTTTGTCAGCTAGCAAATGCCATTTCAGTCTGAACATTTCACCACTCCTTCTATGCCATCTGTCTCACAGGGAGCAATTAATCTGAAACTCCAACATGCAGCATTAAAATTCCATTAACGCTGAACAGAATATTAACATGTCTGGCATTACCATATTTATCTCTCCAAATTTCAGTGTTAATTTTGAAAAAGGCAGGTATAACATTTTCCTCTATTTGGTTAATTAAGAATATTGGATAAAATATATAATTAGTAGCTAAATTGATATAATAATATATGCAACTTATTTGAATAATGCTGGATGTTTTTGCAATTTAAGCGTATCTGGGCTACAGTTTTATATAAGGCTACTGATTATTTGTAAAAACACCAAAATCTTTTACGAAGCTAGTTTTCCCAAGACTCTGACTTTGTAATTCCTTTTTCTTTTTGCAGAACCACATCACTGCCTTTGCAGAAGTCACATGATATTGAAGCAAGTGGTCTCTCACTGCATTGGACATCATCCCTTTTCACCATCCATTCGTAACACCCAAAGTGTGTTTGATGACAAAAAAGGTTTATAAAGTTGTCTAATCATTTTTATAATTTAAAAATCAGTGTCAACTTATCTGTTTCCCCCACTAGACTGTGAGCTCCTCAAGGGCAGGACTGTGTCTTTCTTCTCTGTCTCCCCTAAACCTACAACAAATCCTCACACAGAGTAGGTAGTTGTTCAATAAAAAAAGTGATGACCAATGAATAAAAATTAATTCTGAAATAAAACATTCATTTTAATTTCTCACAGAATCACTGAGACTACGTGAAAAGAAACCTCTACACGAGTCATATTTGTGTGAGAAGTCCCTCCGCTTTGAGCTAGTTAAGCTTTTTAATTTATCATGTATCTTCTATTTGGCAGCATACCATATTTCATTCGAAGTGGACTTTGAAAGTCATGGGGGTTTTTATTTCATTATTCAGCATGACCTTATTTCCATTCTAACTGATTTCAGTGTGTGAAATTACTTTTAGAAAGTATGTTCTATACTAAAATAATGTTTGCACATAATATTATGCTATATTTCACTTAAAATACCATTCATTCTATAAATTCTAAGACTGGTGCTTCTGCTTTTGAAGGTGAAAATGCCAATTTTTACTGTAATAAGTAATGTATCATAATTAAAAATTATTTATTTGGATTTTTGTTCCTGACAATTGTGATTTAATTGTTGACTTGTAGTTTTTTAATGCAGGCAGTGTTTAGGATAGTCTAAGTGACTGAATCCAGCAATCGTACCTATTTATTGAACAATTTTCCACAGATAACCATCTCAAGAGTGGTCAAAGGATCCATTCTTTGGCTAGTCCAAGTTTCCAGATAGTTTAAATAGAAAAGAGTCACCCCCAGACAATGCAGGTTAAATTATATAAATGTAAGAAATATAGTCAATGTATTTTGCTTTGCATATTTGTAGTACTTTATAGTTTACAAAGTATACTATACTTTGTTATTTCATCTAATCCTAACAGTGAAAAAAATTGAAAGTGAAAGTTGCTCAGTCGTGTCCAACTCTTTGCAATTGCAAATCCTCACAATAGCTCCAGGTAAACCGTTAAGAGTTTGGCTTTAGTGTTACAGATGAGAAAAATAAAGACAAAGCAGGGTAAATAATGTGCTCAACTCCACACAACTAGGATGAGACCGTTAAAGTTTAAATTCAGATTTAGCATTCTTTATGAATATGCCACAGCTGCCATATTATCTGGACACATCGAGGCCTTTCAGTGGTCAGTGAAGTCCTGGCAACCACCTATCTGTCAAAAAAATTTAGAAAAGGTCAAAATAAAGTTATAAAAGTTATGTGGTATGTTTTAAGAATAAACACTTTCAAAATATACTAATCAATTTATAATCTTATTTAAAAATAATGTCAAGAATCTAGATGTGAGGTCTTTGTAAAGTCAAAACCTTGATCAGCTGTCTCTCCTGCAACCCTCACACTCATGCCCTAACCCCACCCTGCAGTAGAGGCCCTGAGGGGCATCCCTTACACTGAGAGTGTGGAATCAAGAACGAAAGTTATAACATAAGGAAAATAAATTGGACTATGACAAAACCATTCAACATACTCCTCAACAATAACTGTGACTTTCAAAGCTATACAGAGTAGCTTTGTCTTATGTGAGAAGTAGTTAATTGACTGAAAAGATTCTTCTTAACCTTGACAGAACTAAAGGAAATAAATTTTTTAACTTTTTATGCAGTTTTAACAGAAGTCAAAAAGTAAATATAACCAAAGACTTCTCCATTACTCTCAAAATAGACATCACTTACTTTTTTTCATCACTGTAGGATTTAAACTACCTGCAGTAGGACCAGAAAAGCAGAAAATTCCTATCTCTACCTTTCAGATTTCTCTAGCAAGTTCAGTTCTGGAGGAAATTTAGAATACTAAAAAGCTTGGAATGCCTTGACACTCTTTAAAGATTTTTTTTAAGGCAATAACGGTGGTGGAGGATTCACTTACTGGAAATAAAAGTGGAGTAAATGATCACAATATTTTAGTAGGCAGGATTACCAGTAAGACTTAAAGAGGTCTGTTTTCTCAGTTCTAGCACCAGTCTTCAAGGAATCAGTTAGTCACACTTTTCTTGTTGGAAGCCTTATATATATATATATATATATATATATATATATACACACACACACACACACACACATATATATAATCTTTGTACCTTGCTAAACCTGGTCTGAATGCAGGAGTTAAAAATTCACCAGAAATCCAGATTTAAACCAGTAATGTCATCTGTAAATATAAATGTCATGGACCCAAGATTGTATAATGAATGATCCTGCTATGAAGGAAATTCAAAAGAATAAAAAGATACACATGCCTAGGGCAAGAAGTCAGCAAAGCACCCTTAACCATGATGCTGTTACTCAGAATAATAAAAACACATTTTTTAAAAAAACACTCATTTGTAAATATGTATATATATAGTCTAATAAAAGCAGGCAAACACATATCTTTCTGATAAAGAAATCTTTTTATTCTACTTACTTGGGGCCCAGGTCAGTATAAACTGGTCAGCCTGAAAATTTCAGTAGTCCCTGTTTGCATGGCAGAAATTCTGCACATGTTTTATCTGATTCCTAAGAGTATCTAAAAGGATCTTTTATGTTAAAAGAGAGGTGAACCTTCTTTGACAGACTTTGTCTATTCCACTTCTAACTGGGCCTCTCTTTTCTCAGGATCTATCCTAGCCAAATATCTCAGTTACATTTACCATATAGTTTCCTTTGTGAAAGAGCAGTAGGGGAAGAAATAGTTCTCTGCTGTGAGTTGTATTTTTCAAATAAAATATTAAAAATTAAATTAAAAACATCAAGTATGATTTTTGTCCCATGTATTAATTCTTTCTTGAGGGTAGAGGAATAAAGAATGCTTGCTATCCTGATGAAAGTCAGATTGCCATAGTGACTAGAGAATGTTTGGAAGGGCATCATGTGGTTCTGATTGGACCAGTCCTTTGGGCAGATAAATGACTCCCTGCATCCAATGGGCCACCCTGGGATCTCATCAACTTTCTTATTTACAAATCATAATCTTCTGGAGACAGCCTGGGATATTGAGCAAGTACACAGTCTACAATATACTCTGCCCCCTACGTATGGGCAACGTGCTGAAGAATAGATGTATTGAGTTGGCCAGACATTCCTTCATATTTTTCTGTAAGTTGGTTTTAGTAGTGCTTAGTTATTTTAACTAAGTCTTTAACTTCATTGGAAACAATTTTGCTAGATTGTATTGTTGACAGATGTCATATCAGCATGCATTTTTAGAAAAAAACATCAAAAGTGGTGAATTTTTGTGGAGTCATTTTAATACTGAAGATGGAAAGGAAAACAACATTTTTGACATATTATGCTTTACTATTTCAAGAAAGGTAAAAAAAAAAAAATGAAGTACAAAACAAGATCTGCATTGTATGGAGAAGATGCTGTGACAGATTTGAATGTGTTGAACGTGGCTTGTGAAGTTTCATGCTGGAGATTTCTCGCTGGATGATGCTCCATGGTCTGGTAGACCAGTTGAAATCAATGATTAAATCGAGACATTGAGAATGGTCAATGTTATACTACACAAGAGAGAGCCAACATAGTCAAAATATCCAAATCAAGCACTGAAAATCATTTGCACCAGCTCGGTTATGTTTACCATATTTCCATATGCAATACTCCATTCTGAAACAAAACAAAAATGTTTTGGTTTTAAAACAAATTGCTATAGGCAATGAAAAGCAGATGCTGTACAATCAAGTGGAACAGAAGAGATTGTGGGGCAAGCAAAATGAACCACCAACAACCACACTAAAGGCTAGTCTTCAACCAAAGAAGGTGATTTTGTGTGTACGGTGGAATTGGAAAGGAGTCTTCTATTATGAGCTCCTTCTGGAAAACCAAATGATTAATTCCAAAAAGTAGTGCTCCCAGTTGGTCCAACTGAAGCGGCACTTGTCAAAAAACGTCCAAAATTAGTGAGCAGAAAATGATAATCTTCCATCAGGAAGACCCAAAATGGCAAGCTTGCTTTGATGACCAAGCAAAAACTGTTGTACCTTGGCTTGGAAGTTCCAATTCATCTGCTGTATTCACCAGACATTGTACCTTCGAATTTCCATTTATTTTGGTCTTTACAAAATTCTCTTAATGAATCCACCACAGGTGTACATGCCTTCCCAAACATGAGCCCCCCTCCCACCCCCTGTGGTGGATTCATGTCAATCTATGCCAAAACCAATACAGAATTGTAAAGTAAAAATTAAAAATAAATAAATAAATTAAAAAAAAAAATTCTCTTAATGGAAAAAATTTTCAATTCCCCAGGTATAAAAGGAACCTGGAACAGTTCTTTGCTCAAAAAGATAAAAAGTTTTGGGAAAAAGGAATTATGAAGTTGCCTGGAAAATGTCAGAAGGTAGTGGAACAAAATGGTGAATATGTTGTTCAATAAAGTACTTGGTGAAAATGAAAAATGTCTTTTATTTCTACTTAAAGAAACATCTTGGCCAACCTGATAAATAACCTTGTTCCTGCCTCTAGGTTACCATTTATTAATTTTTATTGCATGCTTTATAAAGTTGTCCTGGACATATACCAAGTGATTCTATTTACATCTTACAAACATTGATCTCACATTTGGCAGGCATTGTTTTTCTAATGAATTTTGTGAGTTAAGTTTCTTTTAAAACATCAATTAAGAAAATTTCTTCCAGATTTTCAGTGAATGATTCTCTTCTAAGAAGAAAATATAAAAGTATTCAATTTCTTTTTTTCTGTCCCCCCTTCACTTTAGATTATAGCTGAATCTTGGTGTGATAGAGCCTCAGGACTTGGTCAAGATATAAAAACAATTTTGCTCTCCCTACCCCAAGATTTGTGAGCCATGAATGTATTGTTGTTCAGTCATGTCCTACTCTTTGCATCCCCATGGACTGCAGCAGTCCAGGCCTCTCTGTCCCTCAGCATCTCCCAAAGTTTGCACGAGTTCATGTCCATTGCATCGGTGATGCCCTCTAGCCATCTCATCCTCTGATGCCCTCTTCTCCTTCTGCTCTCAATCTTTTCCTTCATCGGGGATTTTTGCAGTGTCAGCTGTTGACATCAGATCACCAAAATACTGGAATTTCACCTTCAACATCAGTCTTTCCAATGACTGGATGGATGGATTATAGGATCTAAATTCAAAATTCACATTGCCATTTTCAAATCTGTGGCCTTGCTCACAAGGATCTCTTGTAAAAAGAAAGAGGAGTGGGTGCACAATCACCTCCAGCCATCAGACAAAAGCTGAAAGTGCACATCTCAAAGATGCCAGTAATTAACAAGGGTGATTCTTACTGAGGCCATCTTTGACTTATTTGTTATTGTTGTTTACTTGCTAAGTTATGCCCAACTCCTTTGCAACCTCATGGAGTTGCCTACCAGGCTACTCTGTCCATGGGATTTCCCAGGCAAGAATACTAGAGTGGGTTGCCATTTCCTTTTCCAGCAGATCTTCCCAAGCCGGAGACCAAACCCTCACCTGCTGCTTGCCAAGCAGATTCTTTACCACTTTCATATTATTGCATTTATAAATGCATTTTCATTCTGCACTGAAGCACTATCATTTGTAGAAAAGGGTAAAAAAAAATTTTTTCTTCCCAAGAGTCAAAACAAGTGTATTTTTAAATTGCTTCTAAAAAGAGAAAAATAAATGCTTTCCAAAATATTGAGACATTTTGGATATTAATCAGGTTTCTCTAGAAGTATTGCTCTTGCTCAAGAAGGCCATTCAACCTTCATTCATCAAGAAAATATTTGTAGACTGATTTTGTACAACAGATAATTAGGAACATGCTGACTAAACAGTGGTTAGAAAGAGAGACATGGTCCCTACTCCTCCAGGTTGGATAGATCAGCAGCAGTGACACTAAGTGTCTTAAGAGACTGTTTTAAGTTAAGGGGGAAAACTGGCTTGGAATTTACCAGCTACCTAATCTCACAACTAAGCAAAGGTCATTTTTATAGATTACAGCAACAGCTAAATTTAGTAATTTTTTTAAGTCTCTGCCTCTATAAACAACATGTACTTTTTAACTAGTTAATATTCAATGAGCTTTAAAATTTTCTAAATGCTATAATAATAAGCAAATACTATTCTCACAAATCTATGGTTCAGCTGAGCTATTTGTCTAGTCTGAGCTGGGCTCATTCATTAATCCATGACCAGATTGGCAGCTCTGCTGATCTTGACTGGACATTCTCCCATGCGTGGGGGCCATCTGAATATAGACTAGTCTAGGATTGCTTCTCTTTGGACAGCTTAAATTTTCTTTACATGGTCTCTCAACTCCATCAGACTAGCTAAGCTCCTTCACACAGGGGATAAACAGAGAAGAAGCATGCAAGAGCCTGGCACATTGTCAATTTCACTTCATTCAGCAGGCCAAGGCAAGTCCCAAGGCTGGCCAAGTTCCAAGGGATGAAAGAGGGGTTGCAAAAGCACACTGCAGGGCAGTGGATGCAAAGATGAATGGAGAACAGGGACTCTACCACAGATTTCATGCAGTTAGACCTAAAAAATGTTCAAGCAGTCCATAACTAATAGCGTTACTCAAGGTGAAGAGTATGGATTTATTCTGATAAGCATGAGAAACTCACAAGTGACAACAGAGAGTAAGCTTATTGTATCTGAGCCAGAATGACCTCGTCCTCAATTTCCAGCTATCCCTGAAAAATGCTTTTGAGATAAACTGGCTAGAGAACCGTCCATCCAGAACTTAGCTGAGAGCATTGGGGAGCTTGCAGAGTCTCCTAGGTTTTCCAAGAAAGCCTTCCTAGGTTTTTTTTATTCACAAAAGAAAGAGGGCAAGAAAGCTAGAGACAGGAGGAGGAAAACATCTGAGCAAAAAGAATAGGAAAGAGATTGAAGTAAAAAAGATAAAACCTGAAAAAAATAATAATTGAAGTATAAGGCCAAGTTCTGATACTTTGATTGATTGTGTGTGTGTGTGTGTGTTTGTGTGTGTGCGCGTGCAACTCTGATTTTTGAAACTTCAGTCATCATGGTAGTGCCCGGCTGTCTAAGTCAGTGGAGCATGAGACTGTTAATCTCAAGGTCATGGGTTTGAGCCTCATGTTAGGAGATACTTGCTGGTGGAGTGTAAGTGGCACAGTGGTAAAGGATCCTCTTGCCAGTGCAGGAGACTCAAGAGACTTGGGTTCAATTCCTGGGTCAGAAAGATTCCCCTGGATGCGGAACTGGTTACTCACTCCAGTATTCTTGCTTGGAAAATCCCTCAGACAGAGGAGCCTGGCAGGCTACTGTCCATGGGGTTGCAAAGAGTCAGACAAAACTGAGAGACTAAACACGTGCATGCACATGGACTGGATATCCACCACCACCCTCTAAATTCACACATTAAACCCCGAATCCCCAGTGTGATAGTGCTTGGAGATGGAGCAGTAAAGAACTCGCCTGCCAATGCAGGAGACTTAAGAGATGAGGGTTCAGTCCCTGCGTTGGGAGGGTCTCCTGGAGGAGGGCATGGCAACCCACTCCAGTATTCTTGCCTGGAGAATCCCAGGGGCAGAGGAGCCTGGCAGGCTACAGTCCATAGAGTCACACAGAATTGGACATGACTGAAGTGACTTAGGTAGGCCGTAAGGATGGAGCCTTCTTGATGTTAGTGTCCTTATAGAAGAACTCGCTTCCTGTCTCACTGCTCTCCACCATGTGACGATACGAGAAGACAGATATCTGGGAACCAGGAAGATAGCTCTCCTCAGATTCCAGGTTTGCAATTACCTTCATTTTGGACTTCATACCCTCTAGAGAAAGTGAAATCGCTCAGTCGTGTCTGACTCTTTGTGACCCCATGGACTGTAGCCTACCAGGCTCCTCTATCCGTGGGATTTTCCAGGCAATAGTCCTGGAGTGGATTGCCATTTCCTTCTCCAAGGCCTGTGGAAAGTAATGTTTATCGTTAATATTTGCTTTTACACAGTCTATGTGTGTGTTAGTTGCTCAGTCGTGTCCGACTCTATGTGACCCCATGGCTCCTCTGTCTGTGGGATTCTCCAGGCAAGAATACTAGAGTGGATTGCCATTCCCTTCTGCATACCCAGTCTATGGTACTGTGTTTTAGCAGCCCAAAAGACACAGGGTTCAGGTAACACCACTCTCCCAACAACAGAGTTCAAATTTTAGGTACCGTACCGTGGTATAACTAATTGCATAATGTGCTTTCCTGGTGGCTCCGAACGTGTCTATAGTGCAGGAAACCCAGGTCTGATCCTGGGTTGGGAAGATAACCTGGAGAAGGCAATGACTACCCACTCCACTGTTCTTGGCTGGAGAATCCCACGGACAGAAGAGCTGGGTGGTCTATGGTACACATGGGGTCACAAAGCTCAGACATGACTGAGCGAATAACACTTTTTTCATTTTTTTCACAATGTGATTGCTAGCTCTTCAGTTCAGTAATAAGTAGCGAAGTAACACACTTACATAATGATCAGTGACCCATCATATCACTTTTTTAGAGTCTGCCGGGGATCACGGCACATGTGCTCACACACAGGCAGCAAAGTGTGCAGTTGTATTTACCATTTTTCTCCCATTGATAAATCCATGTGATAGTTTTAAAAATTACACAACTGAAAGGAGGAAATCGCTAACAAAGAGGAAGTGCAGCAAAGAAGAAAAGGGGATAATGCTCAAAATGAAATTCACATCTAGCACGAATGACCATGGGAGTTCAACACTACCACCACTGTCTGAGAAACTCCATGAGTGCACCCAGAGGAACTGAGTAAAAGTGAGATGCTTGGCACGAATAAGAAACAGGATTGTGATGAAATGAAGATATTCCAGAGACAGTAATTCTGACCAAAAACATCACATTAAAGTAACCCTTAGAGATATTTCACAACATTGAAAGTCAAAGGATACAATATGATAAACTTAGAAAGGAGTATGAAAATTAGTTAAGACAGAAAATACTGTATCCAATAAGTTAGAGAACAGGAAGGAAGCAGCAAGCACTGTTCAGAGCTGCTTTGGATAAACTTTTTTACAAGGAAATAAAACATTTAATTATCAATATTTCTAATGTTTTAAATTATAGTGTATTAAATAACTATGTTTTGCTAAAATTTATTTACTTACATGTTTAAAATTGACAGAGATTATTAATTTTGTGACTAAAAAACAAAGGTAGCATAAATTTAACAGCAGAAACTATAAAACTCTTAGAAGAAAATATAGGCAGAACACTCTATGATAAATCACAGCAAGATCCTCTATGACCCACCTCCTAGAGTAAGTAATTAAAAACGAAAATAAACAAGTAGGACCTAATTAAAAGCTTTTGGCCAGCAAAGGAAACTATAAACAAGGTGAAAAGTCAGCCCTCAGAATGGGAAAAACTAAACAACTAACAAGGGATTAATTCTAAAATATACTAGCAACTCATACAACTCAATACCAGAAAAACTAACAACCCTATCAAAAAATGGTCAGAAGATCTAAATAGACATTTCTCCAAAGAAGAAATACAGATGGCTAATAAACACATGAAAAGATGTTCAACATCGCTCATTATAAAAAAATGCAAATCAAAGCTACAATGAGGTATCACCTCATACCGGTCAGAATGGCCATCATCAAAAAATCTATAAACAATAAATGCTGGAGAGGGTATGGAGAAAAGGGAACCCTTTTGCACTGTTGGTGGGAATGTAAATTGATGCAGCTACTATAGAAGACAGTATGGAGAGTCCTTAAAGAAAACTAGGAACAAAACTACCTCATGACCCAAAAATCCCACTCAGGGTGTATACCCTGAGAAAACCATAACTGAAAAAGACATATGTACCCCAATGTTCATTGCAGCACTATTTACAATAGCTAGGACATAGAAGAGTACTCTGGCCTGGAAAATCCCATGGACGGAGGAGCCTGGCAGGCTGCAGTCCATGGGGTTGCTGAGGGTTGGACACAACTGAGCGACTTCACTTTCTCTTTTCACTTTCATGCATTGGAGAAGGCAGTGGCAACCCACTCCAGTGTTCTTGCCTGGAGAATCCCAGGGACGGGGGAGCCTGGTGGGCTGCTGTCTCTGGGGTCACACAGAGTCGGACACGACTGAAGTGACTTAGCAGCAGCAGCAGGACATAGAAGAAACCTAGATGTCCACCGACAGATGAATGGATAAAGAAGCTGTGGTACATATACACATTGGAATATTACTCAGGTATAAAAAAGGGTCAGTTTTTATGAAGTGGATGGACGTAGAGCCTGTTATACAGAGTAAAGTATATCAGAAAGAGAAAACCAAATACCATTCATTAATGCATATATATATATATATATATATATGCTGCTGCTAAGTCACTTTAGTCATGTCTGACTCTGTGTGACCCCATAGATGGCAGCCCACCAGGCTCCCCCATCCCTGGGATTCTCCAGGCAAGAACACTGGAGTGGGTTGCCATTTCCTTCTCCAATACATGAAAGTGAAAAGTGAAAGTGAAGTCACTCAGTTGTGTCCAACTCTCAGCAACCCCATGGACTGCAGCCTGCCAGGCTCTTCCATCCATGGGATTTTCCAGGCAAGAGTACTGAAGTGGGGTGCCGTTGCCTTCTCTTATATATGTATATATAAAATCTAGAAAGATGGTACTGGTGAAATTATTTGCAGGGCAGTAATGGCAACAGACATAGAGAAGAGCTTGTGGACACTGGGGGTGGGGAGGAGAAGGTGGGATGAATGGAGAGAGTAGCATGGAAACATACACTACCGTATGTAAAATATATTGCCAATGGAAACTCAGACTGGGGCTCTGTGACAAACTAGAGGGCTGAAATATGGTGCGAGGTGGGAGGGAGGTTCAAGAGGGAGGGAAAATAAGTATACCTATGGTCATGTTGATGTATGGCAGAAACCAACACAATATTGTAAAGAAATTATCCTTAAATTAAAAATAAAATTTAAATAGAAAAATAAATAAAGGTAGCAGATTAACTGTAATAGTTCCCATTGCTTGTTAAGATCTTTATGCATGAATTTGGTTTGCAGGTCATTTTATTTTTTTATGGTTCACAAAAATGTACAAAGTAAAGACTGCCTGTCTATATGGATATAATATATATTATTATTACATTATATTAATTATATATATTAATATATTATTATATTATAGATATATTCAGTCATTCGATCATGACTGAAGCAATTTAGCGTGCACTCACTCACTCACTCACACACACACACACATATGTGCTATGTGTGCTCAGCCATGTATGACTCTTTGAGGCTCCATGGACTGTAGCCTACCAGACGATGTTGTCCATGGAATTTTCTAGGCAAGAACACTGGAGTGGGCTGCCATTTCCTACTCCAGGGGATCTTCTGAACCCAAGGTTTGAATCCACAACTCTTGCGTCTCCTGCATTGGCAGGTGGATTCCTTACTACTGGGCCACCTGGGAAGCGCCACTCATATATATTTGTTGTTGTTGAGTGTTAGTCATCAGTCGTGTCTGACACTTTGTGAGCCCAGTTCCTCTGTCCATGGAATTTTCTAGGCAAGAATACTGGAGTGGGTAGCCATTCCCTTCTCTGAGGGATCTTCCTGACCCATGAATTGACAGGGTCTTCTGCATTGCAAGCAGATTCTTTATCGTCTGAGCAGCCAGGGAAGCCCCACAAATATGTATCATATGTATAGTATACACAACTGTCAGTATAGAGAGACCTAAATAGAGACCTACATATAAACATAGAGTGGCGTCTCTAAAATTCCCTAACATATATGTAATATAAAGCTTTCCTTTTTATTATTTTTTATTTTTTTGAAGTATTGAATTTGTTACTATATTGCTTCTGTGTTGTGTTTTAGTTTTCTGGCTGGGAGGCATGTGAGATCTTAGATCCTTGATAAGATATCAAACCCACATTCCTTGCATTAGAAGGCCAAGTCTTAACCAGTGGACCACCAGCGAAGTCTCCAAAGCTTTCTTTTTAAAAGGAAAGTTATATATGTTTTATATTAATCCATAAGAATTTTGTAATCTCATAATTTTTCATTATTAGATCTCTTTTTAAAATTTTTTACTTTTTTACTGAAGTAAAGTTAATTTATAATATTGTGTTAGTTTCAGGAGTATAGCATAGAGATCTAGTTATACATATATTTGTTTATGTGTATACATATATATACACATATGTACATATGTGTGTTCATGTGTGTGCTCAGTTGTGTCTGACCCTTTTGCAACTCCTTGAACTATAGCCCACCAGGCTCCTCCATCCATTTCCCAGGCAAGAAAACTGATGCCATTTTCTCCTCCAAGGATATATATATATATATATCCATATATATGGAAGGAAGCCATTGGGCTTCCCTGGTGGCTCAGACAGTAAAGAATCTGCCTGTAATGCAGGAGTCCTGGGTTCAATCCCTGGGTTAGGAAGTTACCCTGGAGAAGGAAATGGCAACCCACTCCAGTATTCTTGCCTAGAGAATTCCATGGACAGAGGAGCCTGTGGGCTGCAGTCCATGGTGTCACAAAGAGTGAGACACGACTGAGCGATTTTCACTTCACATATATATATATATATATGGGAAAAAGTCTGAAAAATAATATAGATATACACATAAATAAAAAATATACAAAAGTATATATATATATATATACACGTTCCTTTTCAGTATCTTTCCATTATAAATTATTACAAAATATTGAGTATAGTTCCCTGTGCCATAAGTAGGTTTTGTTGGTTATATATTTTATATACAATAGTGTATATATGTTCATATGAACTTCCTAATTGATCCCTCCCCCATCCCTTTCCCCCTTAGGTCTTTTTTATTGTGATTATTCAGTCATTTATTTTTATACAATCAAATTAAGAAATACTGGTTACATCAGTGGATAGAAATGTGTTTGTATTAGAGTGCTTTTTAAGATATTCGAACTATTTAGTAGAAGGAGTAGAAGCAAGATCAAGAAAAGTGATTTTTCCCCCCAAATAACTCAAGCTTGATGCTTTAGGTAATCTTTCTAAATTGTATCATGTACATCCTGGCTCACTACACAAATATAAATATTTTAACCCACCCAGGCTTTTGAACATGAATCATTTTCAGTGCTCTAATAAAATAAAGTCTTGGAAGTTACAAAAGGCTGTATAAAGGACATCGTGGTGGTGGTTTACTTGCTAAGTCATGTCCAGCTCTTGCAACCTCATGGACCGTAGCCCACCAGGCTCCTCCATCCATGAGATTCTCCAGGCAAGAATACTGGAGTGGGTTGCCATTTCTTTCTCCAGTGGATCTTCCTACCCAGGAATTGAACACGGGTCTCCTGCATTGCAGGGAGATTCTTTGCCGACTGAGCTACAAAGGACATTGTACCCTTGATCTAAAGAATTTCAGAAGCTCTGATTGTAGATTTTTTTCCTATTCACTTTCCTATGGCTTTCCCTGAACTCTGCTATTAATTCTGTTTCTTGTCTTGGGTTTTCCTCTCTTAGCCACCTTCTCAACTGCTTTAGGTCTGCTATTGTCAACTCAGTCTGCTGTAACAGAATGCCACAGGCCGGGTGGCTTAAAGCATAGAAATTTATAACTTCACAGTACTGGTGCTTAGAAGTTCAACGTCAAGGTGCCAGCAAGACTGGTATCTGGTGGGGTCCCTCTTCCTGGGTTGCACACAGCTCTCTCCTCTATGTGTCTACATAGGGCCTTTCCTTTGTGCACACAGAAGGAAAGTGGGAGACCTGGAATCTCTTCCTCTTCTCACAAAGACACCAGTTACATCAGATTAGGATCCACTTTTATGATCTCATTTAACCTTATTTATCTCCCCAAAGATCATAATCTCCAAATGCAGTCACATTAGAGGGTAAATCATCAAAATATGAATTTTGGGCAGAACACAATTTAGTCCCCAACAGTTCAACAGAACACAGATAAGCATGGTGCTATTACACCATAAAATTAAGTCAATTTGGCTAAAATGTACTCAATTCTTTTATGTAATAAAACCATGTGGGCCTGGTGATAGATGTTTTCACTACTGCTACTCTGAATTATTTGCTGCTGCACGATTTCAGATGGCTCTCTATGGTTTAAATTAAAGTCATCTGATCATCAAAAGCGGGGCCATAATTATATACACAATGTTGATAAGTATATCTTAAATTGGGGTATTTTTTTTTTCTCACTAAAAGTGAAGAAACATAACATGAGATTTCTGGATGTTATATTAAGTCATAATCTGCAACAACTCAGATGTCAAATCATTATGTTTGCTCTCTTAGAAAATTCTTTTAGCATATGGTTCCATATTAATAGTTTTATTATACATGAAATTTCAACCTTTGAGAACATAAATTTCAATGATTGAAAGTGAAATTTCAGTGCTATGAACATTTCAAGCTCTCTTCACTATTTTACTTTATCTGTGATTCAGCGCTTTGTGCTAGAAGATCAACTTGTGTATTATACCAGATAAGCTAAATGATATAGACCTGGTATTTTTTAAATGGGAAATTCATAAGACATACGGTGACAGCATCTGGGATCACATCCATACCGTTTGAGATGCCTTTATATTTATTCTGAATGCTTGGTCTTACTCTTGAAATGCTAAAGACATATGGACATACCAGCTGGGCCACCATCAATTGAGACTCTAACACTGTTCACTTGAACAATATATATTTTTAAAAAATAACGTTGCAATTTTTTAACTCCCATTTTTTTCATTATTGCTGGCTCCTTCTAATTCAACAGACTTCCAGGAACACTATAAGGATAACAGAATCAACAGTGAGGTAAATTCTCTTCTTTCCAGGTTTATCTAGATGTAGTCACAGAATTGTTATACACTGTGTATATGCTTATCTAAGTTCATGGTATTTATTTGCGATTTGTGTCCCCTTATCATTAGTATGTTGAAGTCATAATCTAAAGCATCTCAGAATGTGACTTTATTTGGAAACAGAGAAGTTGAGATATCATGAGTCAAGGTAAGCTCAAATTGGAGAAGAGTGGGCCCCCAATCCTGTAAGACTGGTGTCCTTCTGTGGTTGCTGTTGTTTGGTCACTAGTCATGTCTGACTCTTTGCGACCCCATGGACTGCGACTCCTGGTCCTTCACTATCTCACTAGTCTCCACGAAGGGAGACTGCTGTGTTAAGATGAAAGCAGAGAGTAAAACCATCTACACTTCAATAAAAAGAAAAAAAAAAACATGAAAACAAAGACTGAGGTAATGCTTTGACATACCAGGAACCTTAGACAGAAGCTGGCGAGAGATATGGTTCAAATTTTTCTTCATGGCCTTTGGCAGGAATTAACTTTGCTGACATTTTTATTTAATATTTCTAGCCCCTAGAACTATAAAACAATAACTTTTTCTTATTTATGCCACCTAGTTTGTAATACACAGCCCTAACAAAATAATACACCTATTTACTGCCTGTGGTACTCTGGGAGAGTGGAAATGGCAGAGACAGAACCAGGTTTAATCCTGGCTTATCCACTGCCAGCTCTGTGATTTAGACCACATACTTAACACCCACTAAATTCTGCATCAGTAGGGTTACACTAGATTTTACTGCTGTAACAGTCAGCCCTCAAATATCAGCTCAAATTAATTACTGCTTATTTCTGGCTTACAAAATGTATTTACCAATGGTTTCTTGGGGGCTCTAATCTATTTAATAGCCATCCTAAATTTGAGACCTGGACTGGCAGAGGAGAACTATTTGGAACTCATGCCTTAACTCTAGCAGAGGCGAAAAAGAACAGTGATGAGTATGCCCAGCTCCTAAACAGTTTACCCCACTGAGACTTACATCACTTCTGCTCACCTTTCATTAGCCAAAGCAAATAGACCATGCTTGACCATACTTGAAAGTGATGGAGTGAGCGAGTACCCAGAAAGGAAAAGACAGCACCATATATCTCAAAACAGTCTCAGTGGCCAGTCATTAGAGGTGACATGATTATGAACTGAGGCAATTAATTAAATCCTTCATATTTTCATTCAACAATGTTTTTGCAGGCTCTACTGTGGGCCAAGTACTATCATAGTTAACAATACACAAGACAAAACTCAGCGAGTTTTCATTTTATTGGAGAAATTGGTAAAATTAAGTAGTACATAAATGTGTAGCAGAATTTCAGATACTTATAAGTGCTCCAAAGGAAAGTGAAGGAGGGAGAAGGCTGATGAGAAACACTGGAGTGGGGAGACAGAGCTAGGGTCAATATTTCAGGCAATGAGTATAAATTTCCTAACATGTTGTATAGCAAGTGTAGGCATCCATGAAATAGTTCTTTCCTTTTCTCAACACCCTAGATCAGAAGCATCAACAACAGAAGACAAAGTGAATTTTGTGACTATTAAACTATAAAACATAGAAAAAAAAAGGATTAAAATACCCAATTCTGGCAAGGAGGTAATATAACTGAAACAAGCATATATTTCTGCTGGCAGTGTAAATCCCTTTGGAGAGCAATTTGGCAATACATTTCATGATCCACTAAAATGCTCATAACCCTGACTCAGTAATTTCATTCCTGTGAATCTCTCTCCAAAAGTAATATAATTTAATAATCACAAAGATGTATGTTGCAGTGTTATTTGTGGTACAAAAACAACCTGACTACATAGCATCAAGGGAAGTTAAATGGATTATGGCTTAACAACTATATAGAATATTATGTTGTCATTAAAATGATAATTATGCATATTATGTAAGCAACAGAAAAAAATGTTTATGATATAATTTTAGGTTAAAAAGGATGCAAATTATACCATGTAATTACTGTGATGCAAAAATCAGCTATGTAAAAGTATAAGATTAAAGAGAACATAGAAAAGTGAAATCTAGAATGTATAAATTTGGAGCAATTAAAAAATATATTTCAGTCTCTTTATTACCTTTATCAAATGTTTAAAAAGCACTGTCACAGTAGTATCGTTAATATGAAAAAGTGAAAAAGCTGGCTTAAAACTCAACATTCAAAAAATGAAGATCATAGCACCTAGTCCTATCACTTCGAATGGCAAATAGGTGGGGAAAAAATGGAAACAGTGACAGACTTTATTTTCTTTGGCTCCAAAACCAATGTGGATGGTGACTGCAGCAATGAAATTAAAAAATGCTTGCTCCTTGGAAGAAAAGCTATGACAAACCTAGACAGTGTATTAAAAAGCAGACATCACTTTGCTGACAAAGGTAAAGTCAAAGCTATGGGTTTTGCAGTAGTCGTGTATGGATGTGAGTTGAACCATAAAGAAAGTTGAGCACCAAAGGACAGATGCTTTTAAACTGTGGTGTTGGAGAAGACTCTTGAGAGTCCCTTGGACTGCAAGGAGATCCAACCAGTCAATCCTAAAGGAAATCAGCCCTGAATATTCATTGGAAGGACTAATACTGAAGCTGACGCTCCAGTATTTTGGCCACCTGATGAGAGGAGTCAACACACTGGAAAAGACCCTGATGCTGGGAAAGATTGAAGGCAGGAGAAGGGGATGACAGAGGATGAGATGGTTGGACGGCATCACCAACTCAATGGACTTGAGTTTGAGCAAACTTTAGGAGATGGTGATGGACAGAGAAGCCTGGCATGCTGCAGTCTATGGGGTCGCAAAGAGATGGACACAACTGAGCAAATGAACAATTGAGTCCAAACTTGTATTGCTTGCTGCACAGAAAATAAACAAATCAAGAGTTGAATTGTTGGGGCAATGAATAGTGACTTGATTCAAAATGCCAGCAGACCAAGAAGATGGTGGACTAGTGTCTCAAAGAACCATCTTCATGAGTGAGAATTCATGCTCATTTTATACTAAAAAGGGAACAAGTAAAGCCCTGCTTTCTGTCAGACTCTGGCAGGAATATATTAATTCCTTCCTTCCTGCAGTCATTCGTGGATGGGCCTGGTCAGGAGGTTTCCTGAGAGCTAAACTTCATGGCAAATAGATGGGGAAACAGTGAAAACAGAGGCTGACTTTATTTTGGGGGGCTCCAAAATCACTGCAGTTGGTGATTGCAGCCATGAAATTAAAAAACGCTTACTGCTTGGAAGGAAAGTTATGACCAACCTAGACAGCATATTAGAAAGCAGGGACATTACTTTGTCAACAAAGGTTCGTCTAGTTAAGGCTATGGTTTTTCTAGCAGTCATGTATGGATGTGAGAGTTGGACTATAAAGAAAGCTGAGCGCTGAAGAATTGATGCATTTGAACTGTGGTGTTGGAGAAGACTCTTGAGAGTCCCTTGGACTACAAGGAGATCCAACCAGTCCATCCTAAAGGAGATCAGTCCTGGGTGTTCATTGGAAGGACTGATGTTGAAGCTGAAACTCCAATACTTTGGCCACCTGATGCGAAGAGCTGACTCATTGGAAAAGACCCTGATGCTGGGAAAGACTGAGGGCAGGAGAAGGGATGACAGAGGATGAGATGGTTGGATGGCATCACCGACTCAATGGACATGAGTTTGGGTAAATTCCGGGAGTTGGTGATGGACAGGGAGGCCTGGCGTGCTAGGTTCATGGGGTCGCAAAGAGTTGGACATGACTGAGTGACTGAACTGAACTGAACTGAAGCAAATTTATTTTAGCTTAACACTCATTACATGGGAAGCAGGTTTCCCAGAGATGGGACATTATGTGTAGTTTAAGCTTATAGGCCACAGCCTTCTAGTGATTAACTTGTAGCAAAAGTAACAGAAGAGAAAGGTTATAGTAATTTGTTCTTCCTTGTTATATAATGAGTTTGATGTTATAATTTAAAAAGCCATGAAGAACAATACCTTCTTACTCAATGGATCTAATCTTGATTGAAATCCTAACATGTATGTGCTCTAATCTGACCAAATGTAATCATCTCCTAGTTTATAATCCTAAAATTAGAATTTTTATCTATTTTTATCTATTTTTTCTATTAAATTACCTTTGTAAATGATGTCATATATGTTAAACAAATACAATTCTGAAATTTAGTGAATACTGTAATCAGCCCGAACTTTTTTCTAATGCATTACAATAAAATGTATATTCTAAAATTTAAATATTTGATATCTTAAATGGAGTACCATCATGGTCAACAAAAGAGTCCGAAATGCAATACTTGGATGCAGTCTCAAAAACGACAGAATGATCTCTGTTCGTCTCCAAGGCAAACCATTCAATATCACAGTGATCCAAGTCTATGCCCCAACCAGTAACGCTGAAGAAGCTGAAGTTGAATGGTATTATGAAGACCTACAAGACCTTTTAGAACTAACACCCAAAAAAGATGTCCTCTTCATTATAGGGGACTGGAATGCAAAAGTAGGAAGTCAAGAAACACCTGGAGTAACAAGCAAACTTGGCCTTGGAATGCAGAATGAAGCAGGGCAAAGACTAATAGAGTTTTGCCAAGAAAATGCACTGGTCATAGCAAACACCCTCTTCCAACAACACAAGAGAAGACTCTACACATGGACATCACCAGATGGTCAACCCTGAAATCAGACTGATTATATTCTTTGCAGCCAAAGATGGAGAAGCTGTATACAGTCAACAAAAACAAGACCAGGAGCTGACTGTGGCTCAGATCATGAACTCCTTATTGCCAAATTCAGACTGAAATTGAAGAAAGTAGGGAAAACCACTGGACCATTCAGGTATGACCTAAATCAAATCCCTTATGATTGTACAGTGGAAGTGAGAAATAGATTTAAGGGCCTAGATCTGATAGATAGAGTGTCTGATGAACTATGGACTGAGGTTCGTGACATTGTACAGGAGACAGGGATCAAGACCATCCCCATAGAAAAGAAATGCAAAAAAGCAAAATGGCTGTCTGGGGAGGCCTTACAAATAGCTATGAAAAGAAGAGAGGTGAAAAACAAAGGAGAAAAGGAAAGATATAAGCATCTGAATGCAGAGTTCCAAAGAATAGTGAGAAGAGATAAGAAAGCCTTCTTCAGCGATCAATGCAAAGAAATAGAGGAAAACAACAGAATGGGAAAGACTAGAGATCTCTTCAAGAAAATTAGAGATACCAAAGGAACATTTCATGCAAAGATGGGCTCGATAAAGGACAGAAATGGTCTGGACCTAACAGAAGCAGAAGATATTAAGAAGAGGTGGCAAGAATACACAGAAGAACTGTACAAAAAAGATCTTCATGACCCAGATAATCATGATGATGTGATCACTAATCTAGAGCCAGACATCTTGGAATGTGAAGTCAAGTGGGCCTTAGAAAGCATCACTATGAACAAAGCTAGTGGAGGTGATGGAATTCCAGTGGAGCTGTTTCAAATCCTGAAAGACGATGCTGTGAAAGTGCTGCACTCAATATGCCAGCAAATTTGGAAAACTCAGCAGTGGCCACAGGACTGGTAAAGGTCAGTTTTCATTCCATCCCAAAGAAAGGCAATGCCAAAGAATGCTCAAGCTACCGCACAATTGCACTCATCTCACATGCTAGTAAAGTAAAGCTCAAAATTCTCCAAGCCAGACTTCAGCAACACGTGAACTGTGAACTCCCTGATGTTCAAGCTGGTTTTAGAAAAGCCAGAGGAACCAGAGATCAAATTGCCAACATCTGCTGGATCATGGAAAAAGCAAGAGAGTTCCAGAAAAACATCTATTTCTGCTTTATTGACTATGCCAAAGCCTTCGACTGTGTGGATCACAATAAACTGTGGAAAATTCTGAAAGAGATGGGAATACCAGACCATCTAATCTGCCTCTTGAGAAATCTGTATGCAGGTCAGGAAGCAACAGTTAGAACCGGACATGGAACAACAGACTGGTTCCAAATAGTAAAAGGAGTACTTCAAGGCTGTATATTGTCACCCTGCTTATTTTACTTCTATGCAGAGTACATCATGAGAAATGCTGGGCTGGAAGAAACACAAGCTGGAATCAAGATTGCCGGGAGAAATATCAATCACCTCAGATATGCAGATGACACCACCCTTATGGCAGAAAGTGAAGAGGAGCTAAAAAGCCTCTTGATGAAAGTGAAAGAGGAGAGCGAGAAAGTTGGCTTAAAGCTCAACATTCAGAAAACGAAGATCATGGCATCCGGTCCCATCACTTAATGGGAAATAGATGGGGAAAGAGTGGAAACAGTGTCTGACTTTATTTTTGGGGGCTCCAAAATCACTGCAGATGGTGATTGCAGTCATGAAATTAAAAGACGCTTACTCCTTGGAAGAAAAGTTATGACCAACCTAGATTAAGCAGAGACATTACTTTCCCAACTAAGGTCCATCTAGTCAAGGCTCTGGTTTTTCCAGTGGTCACGTATGGATGTGAGAGTTGGACTGTGAAGAAAGCTGAGCGCCTCCGAAGAATTGATGCTTTTGAACTGTGGTGTTGGAGAAGATTCTTCGGAGTCCCTTGGACTGCAAGGAGACCCAACCAATCCATTCTGAAGGAGATCAGCCCTGGGATTTCTTTGGAAGGAATGATGCTGAAGCTGAAGCTCCAGTACTTTGGCCACCTCATGCGAAAAGTTGACTCATTGGAAAGGACTCTGATGCTGGGAGGGATTCAGGGCAGGAGGAGAAGTGGAAGACCGAGGATGAGATGGCTGGATGACATCACGGACTGGATGGATGTGAGTCTGAGTGAACTCCGGGAGATGGTGATGGACAGGGAGGCCTGGTGTGCTGCAATTCATGGGGTCGCAAAACTGAACTGAACTGAACTGAACTGAACTAATTTCTGAAATGTAAATGTCTGTATTGCTTAAAGGCAGATTATGAACTAAGGCCAGTAGTTCTCTAACATGAGGTCAATTTTGCCTCCAAGGAACATTTGACAACATCTAGAGAAATTGTCACAACTTGCAGGAGGCAGGTGTGCTACTGGTATCTAGGGAACAGAGACCAGGGATGTGAATAAACATCCTACCTTGCACAAGACAGCTCCCACAACAAAGAATTATGTGACCCAAAATATTATTAATGCCCAGGTTGAGAAATCCTGGCGTAAGAAGTGGTAAGATTGTAAGCGTGACAGTAAAGAAACCCAACTTTTAGTTTCACTTTCACTGCTAAAAGGATGACCTTGAGCCAGTTACTTAAATCCAGCCCCTCAATTTACTTAAGTGTAAAATGGAGATAAATTACATTTATCCTATCTTATGGGTTGGTTCTGACAGTAAAATGGGAGACATAATGTGACAGTGCTTTGAGGAGCTAAAATATTACCATCACATATTGACCTATCTCAGAGTTAATTACCCAAAAAATGAAGGTGGAAACAATTATTCAATACTTAATGAGCAACTGCTTTGAATATTTTTAATGCTGTGTTTCAATGGAAAATATTAATGAAAATTGTGACAAAACATTGCAATCTTACAATATTTCCAGATAAAATAGTCTAGCTTCCTTAATCAATTGTCTGCCCTGTTCTGCATCTTAAGTTTCTTCATTGTCATTGGATCCTTGCCTTTAGAGACAAACACTCCCAGGATCATTCAGGTATGACCTAAATCAAACCCCTTATGATTATACAGTAGAAGTGAGAAATAGATTTAAGGGCCTAGATCTGATAGACAGAGTGCCTGATGAACTATGGATGGAGGTTCGTGACATTGTACAGGAGACAGGGATCAAGACCATCTCCATGGAAAAGAAATGCAAAAAAGCAAAATGGCTGTCTGAGGAGGCCTTACAAATAGCTGTGAAAAGAAGAGAGGTGAAAAGCAAAGGAGAAAAGGAAAGATATAAGCATCTGAATGCAGAGTTCCAAAGAATAGCATGGAGAGATAAGGAAGCCTTCCTCAGTGATCAATGCAAAGAAATAGAGGAAAACAACAGAATGGAAAAGACTAGAAATCTCTTCAAGAAAATTGGAGATACCAAGGGAACATTTCATGCAAAGATGGGCTCGATAAAGGACAGAAATGGTATGGAGCTGACAGAATAAGAATAGGTGGCAAGAATACACAGAAGAACTGTACAAAAAAGATCTTCATAACCCAGATAATCATGATGATGTGATCACTCACCCAGAGCCAAACATCCTGGAATGTGAAGTCAAGTGGGCCTTAGAAAGCATCACTACGAACAAAGCTAGTGGAGGTGATGAAGAATGTTGAGCTATTTCAAATCCTGAAAGATGATGCTGTGAAAGTGCTGCACTTAATATGCCAGCAAATTTGGAAAACTCAGCAGGGGCCACAGGACTGGAAAAGGTCAATTTTCATTCCAATCCAAAAGAAAGGCAATGACAAAGAATAAGCAAACTACTGCACAATTGCACTCATCTCACACACTAGTAAAGTAATGCTCAAAATACTCCAAGCCAGGCTTCAGCAATACGTGAACTGTGAAATTCCAGATGTTCAAGCTGGTTTTAGGAAAGGCAGAGGAACCAGAGATCAAATTGACAACATCCGCTAGATAACCAAAAAAGCAAGAGAGTTCCAGAACAACATCTATTTCTGCTTTATTGACTATGCCAAAGCCTTCGACTGTGTGGATCACAAGAAACTGTGGAAAATTCTGAAAGAGATGGGAATACCAGACCACCTGACCTGCCTCTTGAGAAATCTGTGTGCAGGTCAGGAAGCAACAGTTAGAACTGGACATGGAACAACAGACTGGTTCCAAATAGGAAAAGGAGTACGTCAAGGCTGTATATTGTCACCCTGCTTATTTAACTTCTATGCACAGTACATCATGAGAAATGCTGGGCTGGAAGAAACACAGGCTGGAATCAAGATTGCCTGTAGAAATATCAATAACCTCAGATATGCATATGACACCATCCTTGTGGCAGAAATTGAAGAGGAACTAAAGAGCCTCTTGATGAAAGTGAAAGAGGAGAGTGAAAAAGTTGGCTTAAAGCTCAGCATTCAGAAAACGAAGATCATGGCATCTGGTCCCATCACTTCATGGCAAATAGATGAGGAAACAGTGGAAACAGTGTCTGACTTTATTTTGGGGGGGGCTCCAAAATCACTGCAGATGGTGATTGCAGCCATGAAATTAAAAGATACTTGCTCCTTGGAAGAAAAATTATAACCAACCTAGACAGAATATTAAAAAGCAGAGACATTACTTTTCCAACAAAGGTTCATCTAGTCAAGGCTATGGTTTTTCCAGTGGTCATGTATGGATGTGCGAGTTGGACTGTGAAGAAAGCTGAGCACCAAAGAACTGATGGTTTTGAACTGTGGTGTTGGAGAAGACTCTTGAGAGTCCCTTGGACTGCAAGGAGTTTCAACTAGTCCATCCTAAAGGAAATCAGTTCTGGGTGTTCATTGCAAGGACTGATACTGAAGCTGAAACTCCAATACTTTGACCACCTCGTGTGAAGAGTTGACTCATTGGAGAAGACCCCAATGCTGGCAAGGATTGGGGCCAGGAAGAGAAGGGGATGACAGAGGATGAGATGGCTGGATGGCATCACCGACTCAATGGACATGAATTTTGGTAAACTCCAGGTGTTGGTGATGGACAGGTAGGTCTGGCGTGCAGCGACTCATGGGGTTGAAAGAGTTGGACATGACTGAGTGACTGAACTGAACTGAACTCCCAGGATCTTTTGGATGGTCACCATCCAGGCTCCACCTCAAGCTACCACTTCCCTTCTACCACTTTTTACTTTCACTGGCAATTTCTCACTTTCATTCACTCTACTGCCAACTGACATATAACCCATGCTATTCTTCATTGCAACTGCTCAGAGTAATCTAAACCTCCCTTCTGGCCTCCTAGCAGCTAAATAGACTGGCCTAGAAGCAGTGACATTCCCATAGCAACAAGCTCACTCAATACCTATATCTTGGTTTTATCATTCTCCAGGAAGAGGAAGTAGAGTTCTCCAGAGAAATGGCTGATCCTAGAACTGGGGCAAGGAATATGCAAGGTGTGTCTAAGACATCTTGTAGTGCCAGAAAGAGAGGGAGAGATCACACACAGTGAGAGTGGTGGGGTATGTTGAAGAAAAACAGGAACCTACTAAAAGAACTCCCAGTGACCCAAGCTGGAACAATTTGTGCAACCAAATAAAGTAGTACTGGATTATAACCCAAGGTATAAAACAAATACCAATGATCTCATGTTTATATAAATAAATGATTGAATAAATACATGGGGGAGAATTGACAAATCTGTGCAGCAGAAGTGTTAATTTATGGAGCTACTTAGCTCTCTGAAAGATGGCACATAACACCCCACTCCTTAAGTGGGGACTGAGTTTGATGACTTCCATCCAGTATGGAAAGAGAAGAAAAGAAATGATTTTACAGTGAAGAAACCTGTCAGTTACCACCTCAGCCAGGCAATCAAAGCTATTATCAATAGTCATATATTGTGTTTATAGCATGTATCCTTGATATAATGTGATGAGAATGGTACTTTACTTCATCTTCCCAAAACCCATAAAACCAATATAATTATGAGAAAAACATCAAACAAGTCTCCACTGAGAGATACTCCACAAAATACCTGATCAGTAGTCCTCAAAGATATCAAGATCATCAAAAACAAGCCAAGTCTGAAAAATAATCACGGTCAAGAGGAAATGGGTCAAGGAAATGCAGTATGATATCCTGGAAGGGATTTAAAACAGAACAAGTACAAAGGACAGGGAAGCCTGGCAAGCTGCCGTCCATGGGGTCTCAGTCAGACATGACTGAGTGACTGAACAAAGACAACAAAGGGCTGAACCACCACAACAAAGAATATTAGGTAAGAACTAAGAAAATTCGAATAAAGTGCAGAATTTAGTTAATAATGAGTGACTATTGGTTCACTAACTGTGAAAAATGAGCCATAGAAAGGTAAGATATTAATAAGAGAGAAAACAGTGTTTAGGTATTCAGGAACTCTTCTTGTACCATCTTCACAACTTTTCTGTAAACCTAAATATTTTGAAACAAAGTTTATTTTAAAATAATACTGATTGAAAAAAAAAAAAGGCTGTTCTCAGAGACTAGCCAAACTATCTGAAAGTCACAGAGACAGATACTAAGTCCACATTCCCTAACATAACATTGTAAAGCAATTATACTTCAGTAAAAACAAGCAAACACAAAAAACCAAATTCCATATTTTTTACCATCCAGACTTCAACTCCATCTATTGGCTGCTACTAGTTATTCACAAATATGTCTAACATCTATTTGGCAGCCTCTCTATAAATATTAGTTTATATATCAATTAAGAACTAGAGATATTTTATTAAAAAAAAAAGAGGGATATGGAAGAGAAATAGCTTCATGCTTCTTTAAAAGAGCAGAGCTTACTGGGTAGGCTTTAATGGGATAACTCTGACTGAGGGATGGGGCTGCAGGGTTTTAGGCATGGTGGCCTTGCTGGCCCAAAATGGAAGGCCAATCTTGTACGTAATAATGCAATACTCCCAGAATCACAGGGGAAGAGAAAACAAGAGGTAATGCAGACATTTTTCTCCTTCATCCTGCTCTGCTCCTAAATAAAACTATGAAGGCAAACCTCAGTCCTGACATGATCAAAGTAATTAATAGGCTTGTCATAACAGCAGTCATGAAGACATGAGGATCAAATAAAAATCTGATTACCAGTGGAAATAGAAGATTAAGATCAGACATTGGGACAAAGCAGAAACCTGGGTTTATTCAGCAAACATTTAGCACTTATGTATCAGACTATACTAAAAAGCACTTCAGAAGTACTAATTCATGGAATCCTCATAAAAAAGATAATTTTTTATCATTATTTCACCCTTAATGATTACGAAAATACTTATTTGTAATAGGCCCTCAGTAATTTTTTTTTTTTTTTGCAGGGAAGAAAAGAAAGAAGGGAAGGAGAGGAACAACAGGAGAGGAGGGGAGTAAAAGAGAGACAGGAAGGAGGAAAGAATGGATCACTACTCCTGAAAGTGTAGGTTGAATCTACCCAAATATCTTGTGTAGATCTGGACTGGTTCCAGGAAATTAAAAGGAACAGAGAATATAAGTGGGGAGATAAAGAAGTTTAAACTATCTTTGAGGAGAGGATGGAAAGATAATAAAATGATTAACATTTATTGATCACTCACTCTATGTCAGCACTGCAGATGTATAAGCCTATGTGATCCCCATAAATCACCTTTATCATTAGTATTATTATCCCACATTTTACATATAAGGAAAGTATAACACTTAATAACTTACTTGAGGTGACAGATTGCAAGGTCTAAACACGTTGAAACTCAAATCTGAGTTAGATTCTCTGCTCTTAGCCATGAGGCTAAAAGCTGACAGAGCCTGACAAAGTAGAAAAAAGGTGGATCCCTCTTTTAAGAGATCAATGTTGTGCTTGTTTTAAGCAATCAGGGCTGCTTATTAGTGTAAGAAGCACATTCTAGAGAGTCAATATAGTCAGCATTTGTGAACACAAGTCAGAAACTGGTAGACAAAGACCTAGGCTGGAGGGAGTGTTGGAGGGTGGACAGGGTAAGATAAAAAACCTTGACATTTACATTATTATAATTTTATAAATTATAAAATCATATATTAAAATTATATATAAATTATAAAAATAAAATATAATATTATAAAATTATTCTAACTTTTTTTTTTGGTTTTCAACTATTACCATCATCTGAAGGGGCAAGATCTTTGTAACAGTAAAATATTAACTAATCTCAAACTGATGAAATCAAAATACTGTATAATACAATAACACCTTTAAGCAAGAACCAAAGCATCTTCATTTTTAGGCACTTTGTTCAAACTGCTCCATATTCAAGGGTCTCAGAGACACATTGAGAGCAGAGTCACAAAGCTCAGGAGATGGCCCATGTCTTGACTTCTTGTATCCTTGTCTTTGAACTTCAATTTTCCCAGTGTTTATTTTAGTCCAAAGCCAAGTGGAATTGTACTGTCTGAGAATCTGTTCTCCGACCTGAAATGTCAGATTAGTTTCCAATCACTATTAAAAATTGGTGCCTGGGTTGCTCGGTTAAGATTGTGAAGCTGCTTGCAGTGGGAAAGAATCCAGTGATCGATTAGCAATGTCTGCCACAATTACTGGGGGGCACATTGTGGGAAAATGTGCCATATTTGGTATCTATGGCCCCTTGAGGCTTCTATTTCTAGCACAGCCTAAATAGGACTCTCTTCATGTGCTTTCCATCCACCCACACTGAAAGGAGCGGATAGGTTAATCAACCCTCTGTAAGCCTAGAAACTTCCTCTTCCATGCATATTCCTGGGGATTGAGGTTGGGGACATTTCACAGCTGTTAAAGTGAAAATGTTAGTTGCTTCCATTGTGTCCAGCTCTGTGTGACCCTATGGGCTGCAACTTGCTAGCCTCCTCTGTCCATGGGATTCTCCAGGCAAAAGTACTGAAGTGGATTGCCATGCCCTCCTCCAGAGGATCTTCCTGACCCACGGATTAAACCTGCATCTCTTACGTTACCTGCATTGGCAGGGGGGTTCTTTACCATGAGTGCCACCTGGGAAGCCCTCTCACAGCTGTAGAAGGAATCAAATTTGAACACAGCTCCTCCCAGCTCTGGGCTGCCAAGTCTCACTCCCATTTGCTTCTCCCCATGTGATAAGCCGACTCCCAGATCTACCAAGAGTGTCCTGGGACATTGGCCTGGGAACTCGCCTGATTCTTGCCATCCCTGCCTTCAATATATAAGCCAAGACATTCCTAAAGGCAGCATTATGACAAATTATTCTTGGTCCATTTTGCCAAATCTTATCTCCCACACCCCGAGTTTTCACGGCAGATGGTACTAATCCATCACTGACTGAATCACTTGTCACCTAGACTGTGTGCAGCTTCAGAATCAGCTTAACTCAGCCACCCAGAGCGGATAGGGAAGGACCAATCCAGTCATGGATAGGAATCAGAGGGGTGTGTCTCCCCACCACCAGAGGAACAAAAATCTACGAGGACTCAGAGTCACTCTAATGACATTGTATCTGCTCAGGGAGAGAGAAATTTAATTATAGAGCCAAAGAGGACCAAAGCCAGTATATTCTGAGTCATAGCCAGGGCTGAATATAGACAAAATTACGAAGGAGACTAAGTTTTTTTTTTTTTTAATGAAGAATAGTTGATTTACAATGTGTCAGGTGTACAGCAAAGTGATACATACGTGTGTGTGCGCGTGTGTGTGTGTGTTAGTTGCTCAGTTGTGTCCAACTCTTTGTGATTCATGGACTGTAGTCTGCCAGGTTCCTCTGTCCATAGAATTCTCTAGGCAAGAATACCAGAGAAGGTAGCCATTCCCTTCTCCAGAGGGTCTCCCTGACGCAAGGATCAAACCCATCTCTCTCATATTGTGGGAAAATTCTTTACCGTCAGAGCCATCAGGGAAGCCTGATATATATATGTATTCAGATCCTTTTCCATTATAGGTCACTACAAGATATTGAATATATAGTTCCCTGTGCTATACAATAGGATTGTGTTCTTTACCTATTTTCTATATATTTGTTGTATTTGTTAATTCCAAACTCCTAATTTATATATTCCAACCCTTTCCCCTTTGGTAACCATAAGTTTCTTCTGTGAGTCTATTTCTGTTTTGTGAAGAAGTTCATTTGTATCATTTTTTTAGATTCCATATAAAAGTGATAGACTAAATAGAGTTTTAAATTTCCTTCCTTTTAAAATTTCTTCACAATTCAACTGGCCTAGAGTCCCTCACCACAGTCTCCCCTCTTGCCAAAAGTTCTTTTTCCCTTTAATGACTTCTTCCACCTCAAACTTAGTAATTCACTGCTTCGTTCCTTCAAAACTAAGCTCTCAGTTCAAGTACATCTTAAGTATTTAGATGCTGACTCTCTGATCTGAGAGGGGAAAGTGTCAAGAAAAAAATGCCCATTAGTTATAAGGGGTTCTTCCCAATAGGTAATAAAATATATTGAATCTTGCGACATAGTGGAAGATCATGACTACTTGGATGAGACTTACATGCAGTGGGCATGAAATAGTTAAATGGCAAGTCTCAGCTAGGTGGCACTGTGTTTTAAGTAAATAGTTTTAAACCCAACTACAATAAGCCTGAGGGAAAGCTTGCTACACAGAAAATGGCTTCCAAATAGTAAGGAGCAATTAATCAAGCTATATGTATGCTAAGTCATTTTAGTTGTGACCAACTCTGTGCGACCCCATGGGCAGAAGCCTGCCAGGTTCCTCTATCCACGGTATTCTCCAGACAAGAATACTGGAGTGGATTGCCATGCCCTCCTCCAGGGGATCTTCTCCACCCGGGGATCGAACCCGCGTCTCTTACATCTCCTACACTGGCAGGCAGGTTCTTTACCATTAGCATCACTTAGGATGCCCATTCAAGCTATAGTATGAAGTGTTAGTCACTCAGTCGTGTCTGACTCTATGAAACCCCACAGACTTCCAGGCTCCTCTCTCCATGAAATTATCCAGGCAAAAATACTGAAACAGGTAGCCATTCCCTTCTCCAGGGGATCTTCCCAAGTCAGGGATCGAATCCGGGTCTCCTGCACTGCAGGCAGTTTCCTTACCATCTTAGCTACCAGGGAAGCTGTCACCATAAAAACAAATGATGTTTTAAGGACATAAGGTTGTCAGGCTTGGAAAACTAAAATACAGATCCCAGTTAGCTTTGAGGCTGATAATTTTGTTCATAGCATCGCTACTAACAAAGCTGTTGGAGATGATGGAATTCCAGTTGAGCTATTTAAAATCCTAATAGATGATGCTGTGAAAGTGCTTCACTTAAAATGCCAGGAAATTTGGAAAACTCAGCAGTGGCCACAGGACTGGAAAAGGTCAGTTTTCATTCCAGTCCCTCAAACTACTGCACAATTGCACTCATCTCACACGCTACAAAGTAATGGTCAAAATCCTCCAAGCCAGGCTGCAACAGTACGTGAACTGTGAACTTTTAGATGTTCAAGCTGGATTTAGAAAAGGCAGAGGAACCAGAGATCAAATTGACAACATTTGCCGGATCATCAAAAAAGCAAGAGAGTTCCAGAAATACACGTACTTCTGCTTTATTGATTATGCCAAAGCCTTTGACTGTGTGGATCACAACAAACTGTGGAAAATTCTTAAAGAGATGGAAATACCAGACTACCTGACCTGCCTCCTGAAAAATCTGTATGCAGGTCAAGAAGCAACACTTAGAACTGGACATCGAACAATGGACTGGTTCCAAATAGGGAAAGGAGTACGTCAAGGTTGTATATTGTCACCCTGTTTATTTAACTTATATACAGAGTATATCATTTGAAATGCCAGTCTGAATGAAGCACAAGCTGGAATCAAGATTGCCAGGAGAAATATCAATAACCTCAGATATGCAGATGACACCACCCTTATGGCAGAAAGCGAAGAAGAACTAAAGAAACCCTTCCCTGGTGGCTCAGACGGTAAAGCGTCTGTGTACAATGCGGGAGACCCGGATTTGATCCCTGGGTCAGGAAGATCCTCTGGAGAAGGAAATGGCAATCCATTGCAGTACTATTGCCTGGAAAATCCCATGGATAGAGGAGCCTAGTAGGCTACAGTCCATGGGGCTGCAAAGAGTTGGACACGACTGAGTGACATTCCTGTTACTGACGAAAGTGAAAGAGAAAAGTGAAAAAGTTGGCTTAAAGCTCAATATTCAGAAAACTAAGATCATGGTCCCATCACTTCATGGCAAATGGATGGGGAAATGGTGGAAACAGTGGTTGACTTTATCTTTTTGGGCTCCAAAATCACTACAGATGGTGACTGCAGCCATGAAATTAAAAGATGCTTGCTCCTTGGAAGAAAAGCGATGACCAACCTAGCAGCTTGTTAAAAAGCAGAGACTTTACTTTGCCAAAAAAGTTCTGTCTCATCAAAGCTATGGTTTTTCTAGTAGTCATGTATGGATGTGAGAGTTGGACTATAAGGAAAGCTAAGCGCCGAAGAATTGATGCTTTTGAACTGTGGTGTTGGAGAAGACTTTTGAGAGTCCCTTTGACTGCAAGGAGATCCAACCAGTCCATCCAAAAGGAGATCAGTCCTGCATATTCATTGGAAGGACTGATGTTGAAGCTGAAACTCCAATACTTTGGCCACCTGATGCAAAGAACTAACTCATTTGAAAAGACCCTGATGCTGGGAAAGATTGAAGGCAGGAGGAGAAGGGAATGGCATCACTGACTCATTGGACATGAGTTTGAACAAGCTCCAGTATTTGGTGATGGACAGGGGAGCCTGGTGTGCTACAGTCCATTTGGTAGTAAAGAGTTGGACATGACTGAGAGACTGAACTGAACTGAACTGATACTTTATTCAATATTTGGGTATGCTTGTACTAAAAATGTATTCACTGTTTCTCTGAGATTTTAAGTTAACTGGGCATCCTGTATTTTATCTGGCATGTATATATGGATATTTACTCTATGTCTGGCACAGTATTAACATTATACACATATTTTCCTGTCTTTTATTCCTACATTCAGATCTCTAGTCCTGGGCTATCCAGCTGTCAAGTTTCTCTGTAAAGCTTCAAAGTGTCTTTCACACATGCTACCAGTAAGCTACTCTATTACACAACATCACTTTTTCCCTCTGCCTGTCTGCTTTCCTCTTTTGCCAGCATAGCCCAGCCACTTCATCAAGCGGTAATGCTGATACTGCCACTCCTGTCTGTACTACAGCACCTTCTGAGTACTATACTGCTCCTTAGGTGCCTCTAGCATCACCAGGTATCTCTGTCTTCCTATGAACACCTGGGTTGCTTCTGCTGAGTACCACCATTTCCTCTGGGCACCGTTTATTTCCCAGGCACTATAGCAGCCTCGGATAAGGAGTGCCACTTCCTCCAGGAACTCTCTCATCCAGTCAGCTTTACCACTGCTCCTCTGGGGACTGCCATCTCATGCAAAGTATGTTGCTACTGAAGCCAAAGCACTAGATCCAGTTGTGTGCTCCGTAGAAATAGAACTCTCTGGACCTGTTAGATTTGTACATTCTCTCGGGGACCCCAAGAAATCTTGCTTGTGTTCCAGTATCTCAAGGGTTTTAAGTGCAAGTAGATTGCACTTACAACTTTTTACTTCCGTCTCATTCTGTATGTCCCTCAAGAGCATCTTAGTCCCACATAGTCCACAGTAGTCAGACACGACTTGATATGAGACTGAATACGCTTACATTATATAAAGGAGTGAGGTGTACCCAGATAAACGGCTGGTGACTGCAAGGTGCAACTCTTGTTAAATGTTTCCACTTACTTCTGGATCTTCTAAGATTTCAAGAGAAGCCAAAAATCTGGGTTTTTAGGGGAAATCTGCTAATTTTAGTTTACAACTCACTTTAGGCTACATAAGTATGTCTGTGCACCAAATGAAACATTCTGGCAGTTGGTTTGCAACTCTAAGCTAGTGATTCTCTGGTTATTCCTTTAAGACACATGCAGCCTTTGGCTAAGACCTTTGACTCTCTGTGTTTAGATACATTATTCTACCAGGCTGTTTGTGTGGGGCAAACAAGTGTCATGGGTACTCTTGATTAACAGAAATTACAGTCTTTTCTTCCAGCTCATGTAAGTACCTAAAACAGTCCTGGTTATTGACAGCACTGAATAATATTAAAATAACCTTGTCTTTGCTCTGGATCATATATTTGGTTTGTAAATGTTGGGGATGTCTGCATTTATTCTTTATTACAGACCTTGTTGCTTTCTTTTGTAGGTTGCTGGCATTTGAGCCGTGGATATAGTTCAGTCGTATCATTGAATAATGATTCTCAATAACCTAATGTGTGGAGTGGTTTTCTTTTTCCTTCACAGTTTTTCTTCAGCTAATAATCTAATGTACTGTGTTTAATTTGGTCCATTCTCTGCATTCAAACAGCATGCTCTGTATTCCTCACCAGAACTATTGATTATATGTTAAAATTACCTTGTAAATCCAGCCCTTCCTCTTCGCCAGATCAATTCCTGTCAGTTTAGTTTTACTTTTTCCATTACAGTAGGTTTCCAGTTGTTTCCTGATCTCGTCTCATGCCCATTTTTCCAGTCATTTACACTGCTGCCTGAATAAATATTCTAAGATCACAGTTTTACAATAATCAGATAAATATTCTAGCTAATTATCTGTAAGAGAAAGTCTATGTATCAGAGCATCCAATATTATCAAATCTTAATGTATATTTAAAATGACACCTTTTGGTAGTCTCCCAAACAATATAATCTTCCCTGTCTTTGCCATATTCACATTCTTTAGTGCTTAAAGATTACAGTTTTACTTTAACATAGCCAACTTCTTCATCTGATGCGGAAGAAGCTAAACAACTATTTGTTGAGCTGTCTGAAAGATGGTATGTAAATCTATGTTCCAAGGGCTTTTCAATGGTAAGTTGGCATACATGCAGTTGTTATCTTAGATGTCAAGTTTAGAATTTACCCTCTATACACCCCATCACCATCTATACCACTAACAGCACTTAAAATGTGATTTTACTACCTTAATTACTCTTAATTTCTGTAGAACATTTACCTAGGACTGAAAAATGTAACATTTAAATTTTTCCGTAGGGAGAAACTTCAAACTCCATTAAAATATTTAAAAATAACAAAATTATAATTCAGTTCCTTACTGAGAAGCTGGTATTAGAATTACCCTCATGTAATAAAAAAGCACTATTTACAATAGCCGGGACATGGAAGCAACCTAGATGTCCATCAACAGATGAATGGATAAAGAAGTTGTGGAACATATATACAATGGTATATTACTCAGCCATAAGAAGGAACAAATTTAGGTCAGTTGTAGTGAGATGGATGAACCTAGAGCTTGTTATGCAGAATGAAGTAAGTCAGAAAGAGATAAATATCATATATTAATGCATGTATATGGAATCTAGAAAAATAGTACTGATAAGCTCATCTGCTGGGAAGGAATGGATACACAGACATAGAGAGCAGAGCTGTGGACTCAGCTGGGGAAGGAGAGAGTGGGACAAATTGAGAAGGCAGCATTGACATATATACACTACCATGTGTAAATAGTAGCTAGTGGGAAGCTGCTGTACAACAAAGGGAACCCAGCTTAGAACTCTGTGATGACCTAGAGGGATGGGGTGTGGGTGTGGGAGGGGGTTCAAGAGGGAGGGGATATATATCATTATGATGGATTTGCCTTGTTGTACAGCAGGAGTCACCACAACTTTAAAACGATTGTCCTCCAATTAAAATTTTAAAACCTGTAATATTGGAGAAGAAAATGTCTCTGTTTTCAAATGCTGAAAAATGGACAAGGTGAGGCTGTCCATTGCTTTGAGAGCAGGCAAGCTCATGAGGTTAATTTTCCATTCATGCTGGCTTTCTGTCAGGGAAAGATGTCCAAATCATTTCTCAGAAGATTGAACAAGCAAAAGGAACTACGCGACTGGTATAGGAAAACCTAAGTTGGTAAAAGAAATAAATATTAGTCTTTGGAGATTTTAAGGCATCTGTAATTATAAGGGCAGGACCCTGGAGAGAGGGAACCATGAAAAGAAGTCTGAAAAATTAACATAAATTCCCCTCAAGTTGTTGGCTGAATTCTAAGTTGTGGGACACAAAACTCGGAGGACACGGAGAAAGCAACTTCTGGCAGGATAAGAGGTGAACAGAGATTTCAGAGTCCTCACAGTGCTGGGGAAACATTTGGTATCCCCATCCAATGGGAGACCTTCAGGAATGACTTGACCATCCAATCGAGGACTTAGAAAGCCTATGCCTTAGGAGTTGACTGCAGCCTAAGATCCTTACTCTGGTAACATGCTAAAATCAAGAGCAAGAGCAAAATTACCTGCTGAAAATTTAACTATTCATCAGGACAAACCCCCCATTTTTAGAGGAAAATTTAATCCAGAAACTCTCCAATATATCATTCACAATGTTCAGCATATAATAAAATTACTGGATATGCAAGAAGATGAGACATGAGATCCATCTTAACAGAAAGTTGGGCAATAGAAAAAAAAAAAAGAAAATCCACACATTATTCAGATGTTAGAATTAGCAGTAAGGGGTTTAAAATAGCTATTATAAATATGTTATGAGTATGTTACAGCTTCCCAGGTGGCACTAGTGGTAGAGAACCCTCATGCCGGTGGTGGAGATGAGGTTTGATCCCTGGGTTGGGAAGGTCCCCTGGAGAAGGAAAAGGCAACCCACTCTAGTGTTCTTGGCTGGAGAACCCCATCCAGGCTACAGTCCATGGGGTTGCAAAGAGTTGGACATGACTGAAGTGACTTAGCATGCATACATTATAAATATGTTAAATAATTTACTAAAAAGTATGGACAAAAGATATGAAAAGATGGAGAATTTTAGTAAAAAGTTGAAACTCCAGAAAAAGACCAAATGAAAATTTTAGAACTGAAAAGAAAATCTCTCTGAAAAAATTTTTAGATGCTTAAACAGATTTGAAAAAAAGCATGAAAGTTTTAGTAATCTCAGAAACCATAGAAATTGTCTAATCTGAGGTAAAGAGAAGAAAAATGAAAGAATGAAAAATGTGGGCCAAATTTACATATCATATGGACTAATGGCAAAGAGTTGGAGATACATACAAGTAGCGTATAAGAGTAAAGAGAGAAAATGGGGCAGAATACAAAATATTTGAGAAAATAGTTGCCAAATTTTTAAAAAATTTGATTAAAAATATTAATCAACAGATGAAAAAAATCATCAGATTCTGGGAGAATGAATAAATAAAGACCACGCTGGGGCACATAAAGCTGGGAGCTGAAGAAAAAAAAAAAAGTGAAAACTGACGCATGTCAAAGACAAACAGAAAAATCTTGAAACCAATAAGGAGCAAAACACATGTTATATTTAATAGCAGAACAATAAAAATGAAACACATGCAAATCAAAACTATCAATACATAGAGGAATTACCTCACCCTGATCAGAATGACCATTATCAAAAAATCTACAAACAATAAATACTGGAGAGAGTGTATAGAATGGGGAACCCTCTTGCACTATTGGCAGGAATGTAACTTGATACAGCCACTAGGGAGAATAGTATGGAGATTACTTAAAAAACTAAAAGTAGAACTACCATATGACCCAGCAATCCAACTCCTGGGCATATACTCAGAGAAAACCATAATTCAAAATGATACATATTTCCCAGTGTTCACTACAGCACCATTTACAATAGCCAAGACATGGAAGCTACCTAAGTGTCCATCAGGGCTTCCCTGGCGGCTCAGAGGTTAAAGCATCTGCCTCCAATGCGGGAGACCCGGGTCAATCCCTGGGTTGGGAAGATTCCCCAGGAGAAGGAAATGGTAACGCACTCCAGTACTCTTGCCTGGAGAATCCCATGGACGGAGAAGCCTGGTAGGCTGCAGTTCAAGGGGTCTCAAAGAGTCGGCACGACTGAGCGACTTCACTTTCATTTTCACTTTTACTTTCACTTTTCAAGTGTCCATCAACAGATGACTGGATAAAGAAGATGTGGTACATATATACAATGGAATATTACTCAGCTATAAAAAGTAATGAAACTGTGTCATTTGCAGAGAAGTGGATGGACCTATAGAGTCATATACTGTCATACAAGGTGAAGTAAGTCAGAAAGAGGAAAATAAATAACATATATTAACACATATATGTGGACTCTAGAAAAATGTTAAATATGATCTTATTGGCAAATGTTAAATATGATCTCTTAAAGCAGAAATAGAGACACAGATGTAGAGAACAAATGTACAGATACCAAGGAGGAAAAGGGGGTTGGAATGAATTGGGGGATTGAGATTGACATATATTCACTACTAGGTATAAAACAGATAACTAATAAAAAACCTACTGTATAGCACAAGGGACTCTACTCATTGCTCTATATGACTTGAATGTAAAGGAAATTCAAAAAAGCAGGGATATATGTATGTATGCCTGATTCACTTTGCTGTATAGGAGAAACTTACACAGCAGTATAAATCAACTATATGCCAATAAAAAAAAAAAGAAATGAAGTTCCCTAGATTGATCAGCAACTGCTTAGGTGCCTTTTGGGGAAGGTAGTCACTCAAACCAAAGTGTGGTTCTTTAGCAAAGAAAAAACAAGTATGTTTTTTTGAAAAGGACAGTGGACCTCCAGTGTCAAGGCCAGTGCAACTTAGAATACTGGATGATCCATTCAAAGAGATGTTGCAGGAGATCCAGGGTCATAGTGTGTTGGGAGAGTAGTTTAGGGAGGATATTGTTGATTACATCAGGAGGTCAATATGCAGCAGCAGCAGAGACACATGAATGATATGAAGCATAGGATTATGGAAAGAGGCTTTGTTTTTGTTTATGTTTGGTTAAAAGGGCAAATAAGGATTTCCCTGGTGGTTCAGTGGTTAAGCATTCACCTGCCAATGCAGAGGATATGGGTTCAATCCCTGGTCTGGGAAGATCCCACATGCCTCAGAGCAACTAAGCCTATGGGCCACCACAACTACTGAGATCATACACCTCAGCCTGTGCTCCGCAATAGCGAAGGTACCACAGTGAGAAGCCTGTGCACTGCAGTGAGGGATTGTTCTCTGCAACTAGAGAAAGCCTGTGCCCAGCAATGAAAACCCAGCACAGCCAAAAATAAATAGATAAAGAAATAAACATTTTTTACAGAGGGCAAATAATGGCCTCGAAGTAGTAGCAAACACGACGATACAAAGTGCAAGAAAAAAAAAACCTTGTCACCCATCCTTTCATAAAAGCAAGATGAGAGAATGAATACATGCTCCAATGTGACCAGGTGGAGGAGGGAAAGTAAAGTTTTTCTAGGAAAAAAAAAACCAAATCATATCAGTAATTACAATAAATCTAAGCAGATTAAACCATTCTATTTAAAAGACAGTGATTACCACACTGGAAAAAAAAAAGAACCAAATTATTGCTATATATGAGATCTATTTTTAAATATAAGGACACAGATACATTGAAAGAAAATGGACAGGAAATTGTATAGCATGCAAACACTAATTTTAAAAAAATAGTGTGTCTATATTGACATAAGACAAAGTAAACATGTTTTCTGGCTCAAAGATAGGATTATTAACAGAAATAAAGAGGGAGAATTCATAATGATAAAAAATGTCAATTCATTAGAAAGTTATAATGACCTTAAACATATTTAACCAAATAACACATTTCAAAGTGCTTGGGAAAATGGAGGAAAAAAGGAAAAGAAAAACAGTAGGTAAGTCCACAAATAACACTTGGAAATTTTCACACTTTTTCTTCAGTAATTTATGATGGAAGCTGACAAAATTTCAGTAAGGATATGGAAATTGGAAGAACACTCACTATTAACCAACTTGACCTAAATAATATTTCTAGTGCACTGTCCCCAATAACTGCAGAAAATACTTTGCTTTCAAGTGTACACAGAACATTGACCAAAACAGACCATATGCCAGGCAGTAAAAATGAGTCTGAATAAATTCAAAAGATTGAGCTCACACAGAGCACATTTCTTAAACACAATGGAATTAAAACTAGAAATCAATTTTAAAAAGTCGAACATCTCCTAATAAATAAAAATTGAATAGCACACTTCTAAATAACTTAGGGGTCAAAGAACAAATTGCAATGGAAATTAGAAACTATTTTAATCCCTCTGACTGTTGTGTAAGAATAGAAAAGAAGGAGAGAGGTAGCAAGGGTAGAAACAATGAGACCAGTTCAGTGGTTGTTACATTTATCCAGGTGAGAAATGATGGCATAGATGACTGTGTAAATTCGTCAGATTTTGAATATGATTGAAGGCACACACAATAGGATTTGTGGATAGGTAAATGTGACAATTGATAGAAAGAGAGAAATTGAGGATTAATTTGAAAATGTTGGCAAAAAGATGGAGCTGCCATTAACTGAAATGAAGAAGATTAAAAGAGAAATAGCATGAACTGAGTTCTGACCATAGAGATTTATTATCTATTCAAGAGATGTCCAGCAGACAGTTGGATATATGAGTTTGTTATTCAAGAGACAGTTGGAGTTAAATTATATATATACATACACACATGTGGATATAAATTATATATGTGTGTGTGTGTGCGTGTATAATTTATCCCTGAAATAAATTCAACACCCTATTCTGGGGCTTCCCAAGTGGCTCAGTGGTAAAGAATCCTCATGTCAATGCAGGAGACATGGGTTTAATCCCTGGGTTGGGAAGATCCACTGGAGGAGGAAATGGAATCTACTCCAGTATTCTCGCCTGGAAAATCCCAAGGACAGAGGAGCCTGGTGGGCTACAGTCCATGTGGTTGCAAAGAGTGAGCCTGACTGAACACACACATACATATACTATACTGAGATCACCAATAGAGTAAGACCTACCTCTGAGGCACCCCAATACCAAAACTAAGTGGCCAGGGAAAGGCAAAAGGAAATTGAGGAGAAGCAGGAAAAGCAATATTGTGATATTCTGGAAGCCAAGTGAAATTGTTTCAAGGAGGAAAGAATGATTAAATATGTCAGCTTCTACTTGTAGGTTAAAGGAGGTGAGAACTATAGACTGGCCCTTGGTTTAGAATGAGCAAGCCAGCTGATGACCTGAGGAAGACTAGCTGTGGTGGAATGGTGAGAGTGAGAGCCTGACTAGAATGAGTTCAATACAGCAGGCAAACCAGTATGTGACTCTCTACTGTCTGGGTCACCAGGGAAGCCCCAAACCAGTGTGTGGAGACAGCTATTTTTAGTAGGGCTGCTCTCAGACAAGAAAAAAAATAGAATAGTGACTGAGGGGGAAGTTAGGTTAAGAGATGATTCTTTAAGGTGGAAGGAATGGTAGTGTTTTCGTATACCAATGAAGAAAATCTGACAGAGAGAAAATCACTATCAACTTGGACATAAAAGAAGAGAATTGGTTGACGTTGTATCCTTAAATGAGCAGAAGGTAAAGGGATCTAGCACAAAAGAGAGAGGCTGGCTTTACCTCAGAGTACAAGCAATTCTACTGTAACATGAGGAAATAAAGTACATAGAAATGGCAAGAACTTGACAGATCCTTTTCTGATTGCTTCCTCAAAAAATGTGAGAAAGAGATTAGAAGTGTGAAAAGAGAGGTATAAAATAGTCATTTAGGAGAACTGGGAAATGCATCGAGTATGAAATACCACACTACTGTTGAGCAGTGTTAGAAGCCCAATGAAAGTTATCGATTATGAACTTAAGTAAGACCAGTCACTATGGTTGCTTATTTTTCACCAGACACTTGCCCCTGAATAGTTACAGGATAAGGCAGGCAGAGATTTATATTTAAACAGGATTGGGACATTGCCAAAAAGATATAAGAAAGATAAATGCATTTTCAAAGAAATGATTATATGATTGACAATGGAATTTCAGGAATGAAGGGAGGACATGAGAATAAGTTAAAAAGTGGTAGAATCAGTGGATTTTAACTCTGAAAGGGGGTTGAAACAGTAATCAGAGCAATAACATGAGTGAGCAAAAGTGCTAAGAGATGCTGTTCAGAGACTAGGATACTTGGATTTAAGTTATGAAGGGATTTCAGTATCAGTGGAAATAATGTGTGTGGTGGTTGAGAAGAAAAATATCAGAGGAGAGGGGTTAAACTGAGATTTTATGGGGTTGGAAAAATGACTCAAGTGGATATTGAAATCGTCCACTGTTATGATAGGAGTAATGCTGGAGAGAGTGACAGTAAGCCTGGGTCTAACGTCTTCAAGGAATAAGGAGGTGTTGGTTTGGCAGATGGGTTAATAGACGGGATGCACTGGGTGTTTTCTGCCGGTTTAGAAAGGAAAGAGAAGGAAGGGTCCACCAGGGACTGTAGGGCAAGCGGGGCTCCTGCCTCACCTCTAGCACCTGCTTGTTTCAGGTGCAGGAGAGAAGACAGCCTTCCAGAGAGCCTCATGGGAAAGAGACGGTCTTCAGAAGAGGCTCTGGTTTTGAATTTGTTCTTCATGACAGGAGAATCCTGGTCTCCAGGAATGGCCTGGGAGAGAATGGCTGTCGCTGCATCTGTTTTCCTGGCTACTGAAGTGTCTGCTCTATCCTGACACTTTCTTCAGTGCTACAGGAAAGTGTTAGTGCTACATCTCTGGCAGTCTCAACCAGCCCCCACACCACTGACAACGCTGAAGGCCTCACATTTATTAATGATAAGATTAGTTTCCACTTGGTGAGACAGAGGTTTCCCTCTCTCTCTCTTCCCTCCTTCCTCCCCGACATCCCTCTCACATCTTCCTTTCTCTGTCTTTTGGGGAAGGAGGATAAATGAAGAGACAATGTGATAGTTTAAATCTCATTTAGTTACTGTTAGATGCAGAATGTAGGAAAATTATACTGTCAGAAAATACTAAATATAAAAGTGAAGTATGTAATTTGTTAATACTCTGCAACATACTAAGTGGAATGTGGTGGATCCTGAAATCAACCAGAGAGAGTTCTGATAGGTGAAGCTTCCAAGCTGGGAAAATGTCAGCAGACTACACTGAAGAAGAAACACTGCCGATGGCCAGATGCTCATCTCTCTCCTAGTTCTGCACACATTTCTTATTTCCAGATGAGTTTTTCAGCAGAGGAAAACTATTCTTAGGAGTTAATGTACTTGACCATTAGATGACAGTCAGGAATCAATTCCTAACATTTATCTGATGAAATGAAGTGAAATAACTTGCAGTGGATCTCACAGTAAATTTTCTTTTCTAATATGGCTTGCTTTAGAGATAAGATCATTGAAATTCAAGTCAGAATATTGGCGTTCCAACATTGATGCTGTTTTGGGACCGACCTCTTACTCACATCTGAGAAAAAGTTCATCGTTCTTTTCTTTGAATCATCTTAGGTGACTACATAGCTGATTTAATAAAGATTGCTCCTTCAGTCTCACAGATGGTTAATATTTAGTCACACCAAGAAAACATTCACTTGTGTACACCTATACAGTACATGGGTACTACTACATGGTAGCCAAGCCCCAAGAAGGTCTCAGAGAAACTCCCCTCCTTGTATTTCTGCCCTTGTGTAGTCCCCTCCCACAATGTTTCATGGCTGGTCTGGGTGGCCAGTTGGACACTGTGGAGTTCACAGTGTGTGACTTCCAAAGGGAGTCCATAAAACATTGCGTTTTTCACCTTGCTTTTTCTTGGAATATCTCTGGAGAAAGTCAGTTGCTATATCAAGACACTCAAGAAGTCTATTTAGATGTCTATTTGGTTAAGAACTCCAATATCCAGCACTAGTTTGCTATCTGGGTCTCTGAATGTCCTTGGGACCCTGGAAACAGGTCCTGCAGCCCAGTGAACCCACAGATGACTGTAGCCCCAGATGGCATGTGAAACCTGTGAAAGAACCTGAGCCAGAGCCACCCAGCTAAGCCACTACTGTACTCCTGACCCACAGAAACTGTGAGAGATAGTTTTAAGAGATAGTAAATCTTACTGTTTTACAGCAAAGTTTTTATCATTATCAGTCAGTTCAGTCATTCAGTTGCTCAGTCATGTCCGACTCTTTGCGACCCCATGAATTGCAGCACACCAGGCCTCCCTGTCCATCACCAACTCCCGGAGTTCACTCAGACTCACGTCCATCGAGTCAGTGATGCCATCCAGCCATCTCATCCTCTGTCATCCCTGGTGCGTCAGTGGTGAGGAGTCTGTGCAGGAGACACAGGTTCAAACCCTGGTTGGGAAGATTCCACATGTTGCAGAGCAACTAGCCCCACACAGCATAACTATTGAGCCTGTGCTCTGGAGCCCGGGAGCCGCAACTTCTTAGCCCATGGGCTGCAACTACTGAAGCCTGCATGCCCTAGAGCCTATTCATACAAAGTCATGTGCATAAAGTTTTATATCAGATGTATTAATAACTGGGAAAAACAATGGCACCCCACTCCAGTTCTCTTGCCTGGAAAATCCCATGGACAGAGGAGCCTGGCGGGCTGCAGTCCATGGGGTCGTGAAGAGTCGAACACGACTGAGTGACTTCACGTTCACTTTTCACTTTCATGCATTGGAGAAGGAATGGCAACCCACTCCAGTGTTCTTGCCTGGAGAATCCCAGGAACGGTGGAACTTGGTGGGCTGCCATCTATGGGTAGCACAGAGTCAGACACGACTGAAGCGACTTAGCAGCAGCAACAGCAGCAGCAGCAGCAAAATAGCCTAAATACCCTTCAGTTGGTAAATAGAAACAACCTAGATGTCCATCAGCAGATGAATGGATAAGAAAGCTGTGGTACATATACACAATGGAGTATTACTCAGCCATTAAAAAGAATACATTTGAATCAGTTCTAATGAGGTAGATGAAACTGGAGCCAATTATACAGAGTGAAGTAAGCCAGAAAGAAAAACACCAATACAGTATACTAACACATATATATGGAATTTAGAAAGATGGCAATGATGACCCTGTATGCAAGACAGCAAAAGAGACACAGATGTGTAGAGTGGACTTTTGGACTCAGAGGGAGAGGGAGAGGGTGGGATGATTTGGGAGAATGGCCTTGAAACATGTATACTATCATGTAAGAAATGAATTGCCAGTCTATGTCCAATGCAGGATACAGGATGCTTGGGGCTGGTGCACGGGGATGACCCAGAGAGATGTTATGGGGAGGGAGGTGGGAGGGGGGTTCATGTTTGGGAACACATGTATACCCGTGGTGGATTCATGTCAATGTATGGCAAAACCAATACAGTATTGTAAAGTAAAATAAAGTAAAAATAAAAATTTAATTAAAAAATAAATAAATAAATGGTGGTACATCCAGACAACAGAATACCACTCAGCAATAAAAAGGGAAGAAAAAGAAAACAGGTAAAAACATGAATGAATCTCAAATGCATTAAACAAGGTGCAAGAAGTCAGACTCAAAGGCTATATACTGAGTGAATCCATTTGTATGACACCGTGGAAAAGGCAAAAGCATAGGAAAAGAAAACATTTTAGTGCTTGCTGGTGTTAGGAGATAAAGCAGGAGTTTGCTATCATTTTAGGGTGGTAGAAATGTCCTATAACTTGAATATGGTGATGGTTACACAATGGTAGGCATTTGTCAAAAGTCACTAAACAGTGTTATAAAAGGGAATTTTATAGGATGTAAATTATGCCATTGAGTCCACTTCAGTCGCTCAGTTGTGTGTGATTCTTTGCAACCCCATGAATCGCAGCACGCCAGGCCTCCCTGTCCATCACCATCTCCCGGAATTCACCCAAACACGTCCATCGAGTTGGTGATGCCGTCAAATCATTTCATCCTCTGTCGTCCCCTTCTTCTCCTGCCCACAATCCCTCCCAGCATCAGAGTCTTTCCCAATGAGTCAACTCTTTGCATGAGGTGGCCAAAGTACTGAAGCTTCAGCTTTAGCATCATTCCTTCCAAAGAACACCCAGGGCTGATTTCCTTTAGGATGGACTGGTTGGATCTCCTTGCAGTCCAAGGGACTCTCAAGAGTCTTCTCCAACACCACAGTTCAAAAGCATCAATTCTTCGGCATTCAGCTTTCTTCACAGTCCAACTCTCACATCCATACATGACCACTAGAAAAACCATAGCCTTGACTAGACGGACCTTAGTTGGGAAAGTAATGTCTCTGCTTTTGAATATGCTATCTAGGTTGGTCATAACTTTTCTTCCAAGGAGTAAGCGCCTTTTAATTTCATGGCTACAATCACCATCTGCAGTGTTTTGGGAGCCCCCTAAAATAAAGTCTGACACTGTTTCCACTGTTTCCCCATCTATTTCCCATGAAGTGATGGGACCAGATGCCATGATCTTCATTTTCTGAATGTTGAGCTTTAAGCCAACTTTTTCACTCTCCTCTTTCACTTTCATCAAGTGGCTCTTTAGTTCCTCTTCACTTTCTGCCATAAAGGTGGTGTCATCTGCATATCTGAGTTGATTGATATTTCTCCCGGCAATCTTGATTCTAGCTTGTGTTTCTTCCAGCCCAGCGTTTCTCATGATGTACTCTGCATAGAAGTTAAATAAGCAGGGTGACAATATACAGCCTTGACATTCTCCTTTTCCTATTTGGAACCAGTCTGTTGTTCTATGTCCAGTTCTAACTGTTGCTTCCTGACCTGCATATAAGTTTCTCAAGAGGCAGGTTAGGTGTCTGGTATTCCCATCTCTTTCAGAATTTTCCACAGTTTCTTGTGATCCACACAGTCAAAGGCTTTGGCATAGTCATAAAGCAGAAATGGATGTTTTTCTGGAACTCTCTTGCTTTTTTGATGATCCAGCAGATGTTGGAAATTTGATCTCTAGTTCCTCTGGCTTTTCTAAAACCAGCTTGAACTCTGGAACTTCACAGTTCACGTACTGATGAAGCCTGGCTTGGAGAATTTTGAGCATTACTTTCCTAGCATGTGAGATGAGTGCAATTGTGTAGTAGTTTGAGCATTCTTTGGCATTGCCTTTCTTCGGGATGGAATGAAAACTGACCTTTTCCAGTCCTGTGACCACTGTTGAGTTTTCCAAATTTGCTGGCATATTGAGCAAGCAGAAATTTTATTCATTGATTGAGGGATGGAGAAGGCAGAGCTTGTGCTCTGAAAACACCTTCTCCCCAAAGGGAGGGGAGTAATGAAAGTTTTTTAAATTGAAGTATAGCTGATTTACAAAGTTGTGCTAGTTTCAAGTGTACAGCAAAGTGATTCAGTTACTTATGCGTGTGTGTGTATCTGCATATATATATATATATATATATATATATCTGTGTGTGTTTTACATATATATGTGTGTGTGTGCATGCCTGCTAAGTCACTTAGTTGTGTCCAACTCTTTGAGACCCCATGGACTATAGGCTGCCAGGTTCCTCTGTCCATGAGATTCTTCAGGCAAGAATACTGGAGTGGGTTGCCCTGTCCTCTTCCAGAGGATCTTCCTGACCCAGGGATCAAACTCAAATCACCTGTGGCTTTTGCATTTCAGGCAGATTCTTTACTGCTGAGCTACTTGGGAAGTCTATATATATATATATATATATATTCAGATTCATTTCCCTTTTAGGCTATTTCAAAATATTTATATAGCTCTTTTAGTATAGTTCCCTTGCTATACTGTAGGTTATTATTGATTATCTATCATATATATAGTTTTAATAGTGTGTTTATGTTCATCTAAGCAGCAAGTTTTGCATTTATTTATTACACAACAACTAGAGCTATCTAATAAACATGATCAAGACACCTAATACATCCCACAGATTGATCACTTATAATCCTAGGAAACAGTGAATCTAATTCTACTAAAAGAAACCATTCAAGAAGAGAAAATGTTTTGGGTATCATGGTAAACAGAATAACAGCCTCCCAAAGATGTCCATTGGACTAACGAGGTTCAACTTTCTGGACCTCTATTGTTTTGTTTTGTTTCTTTGCATGTATTGTTTCCTTACATGACAAAATAGTACAGATGTGATTAAATTAAGGATCTTGAAGTGAGGAGGTTACCCTGGATTGTCCAAGTAGGCCCAATATAACCACAAGCATCCTTAGGAGGGGGAGGAGAGAGAGTCAAACAGGATGTAGGAGGTGCAACAGTGGAAACAGGAGGTTGGAGTGATACATGGATGGGACCATGATCCAAAGAATGCAGGCAGATTCCATAAGCTGAAAAAGATGGGAAATTGATTCCACACTGAATCCTCCAGATATGTTTAATTTTATTCTTCTGCCCTCCAGATTTATAATAGTATAAATCTGTGTTTTTTCAGCCATTAAATTTGTGGTAATTTGTTATAGCAGCAAGAACCTAAAACAGTAAAACCTATACCATGCCTCAGGAAAGAAAAACAAACAGAAGTCAAAACAGTGATTTGCTTCACTTTATCTTACAGAAGCCTCCCTGAGCCTACTATAAGCAAACCAAGCTTCTACTCTGAGCAAACACACTACAAAGGTTGCCATACTCAAAAGGAAAGAACTCAAATAACTCTTACCATTTAACCAGAAAACGCATTGGATGATGCCAAACTTCCTGCACTTTCACAAAAATACAAATGAATAAATTCTGTTTCCAGCACAAGTTCTATAAACATTTGTTGACAATGATCAGAGCAAAATTTACCAAAAGAATATTTGGTGATAAAGCAGACTTGAAGATCTTTGGGTACTTGTTCTTTCCATAAGTGAGTTTTATGCAGTCTGACTTTTGACACTGATTTTTTAGTGATAATAACAAACTTAATACTTTAACAAAATGTTTTTTGTATACGTCTTAGGCAATCTTCACAACATCAATGACAGGTGGATGAGATTTTTTGTATTCATGAGAGGCTAAGTTTCATCAAGATTGACTTCTCAAATGTCATTCAGCTATAAATGAAAGAGCAGACAGAAAATCCCTTGTTTAATAATGAATACTGTATATCTGCATGCTTCTTCATTTTATACTGTTTCCCTTTTTTTAATATAAATTTTTTATTTTAATTGGAGGTTAATTATTTTACAATATTGTATTGGTTTTGCCATACATCAGCATGAATCTGTCACAGGTATACACGTGTTCCCCATCTTGAACCCCCCCTCCCCCTCCACGTACCATTCCTCTGGGTTGTCCCAGTGCACCAGCCCCAAGGATCCAGTATCATGCATCGAACCTGGCCTGGTGATTTGTTTCATATATGATATTATACATGTTTCAATGCCATTCTCCCAAATCATCCCATCCTCTCCCTCTCCCACAGAGTCCAAAAGACTGTTCTATACATCTGTGTCTCTTTTGCTGTCTCGCATACAGGGTTATCATTACCATCTTTCTAAATTCCATATATATGCGTAGTATGCTGTATTGCTGTTTTTCTTTCTGGCTTACTTCACTCTGTATAATCGGCTCCGGTTTCATCCACCTCATTAGAACTGATTCAAATGTATTCTTTTTAATGGTTCAGTAATACTCCATTGTGTATATGTACCACAGCTTTCTTATCCATTCATCTGCTGATGGACATCTAGGTTACTTCCATGTCCTGGCTATTATAAACAGTGCTGCGATGAACATTGGGGTACACGTGTCTCTTTCAATGCTGGTTTCCTCGGTGTGTATGCCCAGCAGTGGGATTGCTGGGTCATAATGCAGTTCTATTTCCAGTTTTTTAAGGATTCTCCACACTGTTCTCCATAGTGGCTGTACTAGTTTGCATTCCCACCAACAGTGTAAGAGACTTCACTTTTCTCCACACCCTCTCCAGCATTTATTGCTTGTAGACTTTTGGATCGCAGCCATTCTGACTGGCGTGAAATGGTACCTCATTGTGGTTTTGATTTGCATTTCTCTGATAATGAGTGATGTTGAGCATCTTTTCATGTGTTTGTTAGCCATCTGTATGTCTTCTTTGGAGAAAGGTCTGTTTAGTTCTTTGGCCCAGTTTTTGATTGGGTCATTTATTTTTCTGGAATTGAGCTGCAGGAGTTGCTTGTATATTTTTTAGATTAGTTGTTTGTCAGTTGCTTCATTTGCTATTATTCTCTCCCATTCTGAAGGCTGTCTTTTCACCTTGTTTATAGTTTCCTTTGTTGTGCAGAAGCTTTAAGTTTAATAGGTCCCATTTGTTTATTTTTGCTTTTATTTCCAGTATTCTGGGAGGTGGGTCATAGAGGATCCTGCTGTGATGTATGTCAGAGAGTGTTTTGCCTATGTTCTCCTCTAAGAGCTTTATAGTTTCTGGTCTTATGTTTAGATCTTTAATTCATTTTGAGTTTATTTTTGTGTATGGTGTTAGAAAGTGTTCTAGTTTCATTCTTCTACAAGTGGTTGACCAGTTTTCCCAGCACCACTTGTTAAAGAGATTGTCTTTTCTCTATTGTATATTCTTGCTTCCTTTGTCAAAGATAAGGTGTCCATAGGTGCATGGATTTATCTCTGGGCTTTCTATTTTGTTCCATTGATCTATATTTCTGTCTTTGCGCCAGTACCATACTGTCTTGATGACTGTGGCTTTGCAGTAGAGCCTGAATTCAGGCAGGTTGATTCCTCCAGCTCCATTCTTCTTTCTCAAGATTGCTTTGGCTATTTGAGTTTTTTTTTTTTTTTTTGTATTTCCATACAAATTGTGAAATTATTTGTTCCAGCTCTGTGAAAAATACCGTTGGTAGCTTGATAGGTATTACATTGAATCTACAGATTGCTTTGGGTAGTATACTCATTTTCACCATATTGATTCTTCCAATCCATGAACATGGTATATTTCTCCATCTATTAGTGTCCTCTTTGATTTCTTTCATCAGTGTTTTATAGTTTTCTATATATAGTCTGTTGTTTCTTTGGGTAGATATATTCCTAAGTATTTTATTCTTTTCATTGCAATGGTGAATGGAATTGTTTCCTTAATTTCTCTTTCTATTTTCTCATTATTAGTGTATAGGAATGCAAGGGACTTCTGTATGTTGATTTTATATCCTGCAACTTTTTATATTCATTGATTAGCTCTAGTAATTTTCTGGTGGAGTCTTTAGGGTTATCTACGTAGAGGATCATGTCATCTGCAAACAGTGAGAGTTTTACTTCCTCTTTTCCAATTTGGATTCCTTTTATTTCTTTTTCTGCTCTGATTGCTGTAGTCAAAACTTCCAAAACTATGTTGAATAGTAGTGGTGAAAGTGGGCACCCTTGTCTTGTTCCTGACTTTAGGGGAAATGCTTTCAATTTTTCACCATTGAGGATAATGTTTGCTGTGGGTTTGTCATATACACCTTTTGTTATGTTGAGCTATGTTCCTTCTATTCTTGCTTTCTGGAGAGTTTTTATCATAAATGGATGTTGAATTTTGTCAAAGGCTTTCTCTGCATCTATTGAGATAATCATATGGCTTTTATTTTTCAATTTGTTAATGTGGTGTATTACATTGATTGATTTGCAGATATTGAAGAATCCTTGCATCCCTGGGATAAAGCCCACTTGGTCATGGTGTATGATCTTTTTAATGTGTTGCTGGATTCTGATTGCTAGAATTTTGTTAAGGATGTTTGTGTCTATGTTCATCAGTGATATTGGCCTGTAGTTTTCTTTTTTTGTGGCATCTTTGTCAGGTTTTGGTATTTGGTGATGGTGGCCTCATAGAATGAGTTTTGAAGTTTACTTCCCTCTGCAATTTTCTGGAAGAGTTTGAGTAGGATAGGTATTAGCTCTTCTCTAAATTTTTGGTAGAATTCAGCTGTGAAGTCGTCTGGACCTGGGCTTTTGTTTGCTGGAAGATTTCTGATTACAGTTTCAATTTCCATGCTTGTGATGGGTCTGTTAAGATTTTCTATTTCTTCCTGGTCCAGTTTTGGAAAGTTGTACTTTTCTAAGAATTTGTCCATTTCTTCCATGTTGTCCATTTTATTGGCATATAATTGCTGATCCTTTGTATTTCTGTGTTGTCTGTTGTGATCTCTCCATTTTCATTTCTAATTTTATTGATTTTATTTTCTCCCTTTGTTTCTTGATGAGTCTGGCTAATGGTTTGTCAATTTTATTTTTCCTTTCAAACAACCAGCCTTTGGCTTTGTTGATTTTTGCTATGGTCTCTTTTTGTTTCTTTTGCATTTATTTCTGCCCTAATTTTTAAGATTTCTTTCCTTCTACTAACCCTGGGGTTCTCCATTTCTTCCTTTTCTAGTTGCTTTAGGCTATTTATTTGACTTTTTTCTTGTTTCTTGAGGTATGCCTGTATTGCTATGAACTTTCCCCTTAGCACTGCTTTTATAGTGTCCCACAGGTTTTGGGTTGTTGTGTTTTCATTTTCATTCGTTTCTATGCATATTTTGATTTCTTTTTTGATTTTTTTTTTTTTTGTGATTTGTTGGTTATTCAGCAGCATGTGGTTCAGCCTCCATATGTTGGAATTTTTAATAGTTTTTCTCCTATAATTGACATCTAATTTTACTGCATTGTGGTCAGAAAAGATGCTTGGAACGATTTCAATTTTTTTGAATTTACCAAGGCTAGATTTATGGCCCAGGATGTGATCTATCCTGGAGAAGGTTCCATGAGCACTTGAGAAAAAGGTGAAATTCATTGTTTTGGGGTGAAATGTCGTATAGATATCAATTAGGTCTAACTGGTCTATTGTATCATTTAATGTTTGTGTTTCCTTGTTAATTTTCTGTTTAGTTGATCTATCCATAGGTGTGAATGGGGTATTAAAGTCTCCCACTATTATTGTGTTGTTGTTAATTTCCTCTTTCATTTTTGTTGCATTTTTCTTACATATTGTGGTGCTCCTATGTTGGGTGCATATATATTTATAATTGTTATGTCTTCTACTTGGATTGATCCTTTGATCCTTATGTAGTGTCCTTCTTTGTCTCTTTTCACAGCCTTTGTTTTAAAGTCTATTTTATCTGATATGAGTATTGCTACTCCTGCTTTCTTTTTGTCTCTGTTTGCATGGAATATCTTTTTGCAGCCCTTCACTTTCAGTCTGTATGTGTCCCCTGTTTTGAGGTGGGTGTTTTGTAGACAACATACATAGGGGTCTTGTTTTTGTATCCATTCAGCCAGTCTTTGTCTTTTGGTTGGGGCATTCAACCCATTTATGTTTAAGGTAATTATTGATAAGTATGAACCCATTTCCATTTACTTTATTGTTTGGGGTTCAGGTTTATACACTCTTTTTGTGTTTCCTGTCTAGAGAAGATCCTTTAGCATTTGTTGGAGAGCTGGTTTGGTGATGCTGAATTCTCTCAGCTTTTGCTTGTCTGTAAAGCTTTTGATTTCTCCTTCATATTTGAATGAGATCCTTGCTGGGTACAGTAATCTGGGCTGTAGGTTATTTTCTTTCATCACTTTAAGTATGTCTTGCCATTCCCTCCTGGCCTGAAGAGTTTCTATTGAAAGATCAGCTGTTATCCTTATGGGAATCCCCTTGTGTGTTATTTGTTGTTTTTCCTTTGCTGCTTTTAATATTTGTTCTTTGTGTTTGATCTTTGTTAATTTGATTAATATGTGTCTTGGGGTGTTTCACCTTGAGTTTATCCTGTTTGGGATTCTCTGGGTTTCTTGGACTTAGATGATTACTTCCTTCCCCATTTTAGGGAAATTTTCAACTATTATCTCAAGTATTTTCTCATGGTCTTTCTTTTTGTTTTCTTCTTCTGGGACTCCTATGATTCGAATGTTGGAGCATTTACTATTGTCCTGGAGGTCTCTGAGATTGTCCTCATTTCTTTTAATTCGTTTTTATTTTTTCCTCTCTGATTCATTTATTTCTACCATTCTATATTCTACTTCACTAATCCAGCTTCTGCCTCTGTTATTCTACTATTTGTTGTTGCCTCCAGAGTGTTTTTGATCTCATTTATTGCCTTATTCATTATATATTGACTCTTTTTTTTAATTTCTTCTAGGTCCTTGTTAAACCTTTCTTGCATCTTCTCAATCCTTGTCTCCAGGCTATTCATCTGTGATTCCATTTTGATTTCAAGATTTTGGATCATTTTCACTATCATTATTCAGAATTCTTTATCAGGTAGATTCCCTATATCTTCCTCTTTTGTTTGGTTTGGTGGGCATTTATCCTATTCCTTTACCTTCTGGGTATTCCTCTGTCTCTTCATCTTGTTTATATTGCTGTGTTTGGGGTGGCCTTTCTGTATTCTGGCAGTTTGCAGAGTTCTCTTTATTGTGGAGTTTCCTCACTGTGGGTGGTGTTGTACAGGTGGCTTGTCAAGGTTTCTTGGTTAGCGAAGCTTGTGTCGGTGTTCTGGTGGGTGAAGCTGGATTTCTTCTCTTTGGAGTGCAATGAAGTGTCCAGTAATGAGTTATGAGATGTCAATGGTTTTGAAGTACTTTTGGGCAGCCTGTATATTGGAGCTCAGGGCTGTGTTCCTGTATTGCTGGAGAATTTGTGTGGTATGTCTTGCTCTGGAATTTGTTGGCCCTTGGGTGGTGCTTGGTTTCAGTGTAGGTATGGAGGTATTTGATGAGCTCCTGTCAATTAATGTTCCCTGGAGTCAGGAGTTCTCTGGTGTTCTCAGGATTTGGACTTAAGCCTCCTGCTTCTGGTTTTCAGTCTTCTTTTTACAGTAGTCTCAAGGCTTCTCCTTCTATATAGCACCTTTGATGAAACATCTAGGTTAAAGATGAAAAGTTTCTCCACTGTGAGGGACACCTAGAGAGGTTCACAGAGTTACATGGAGAAGAGAAGAGGGAGGAGGGAGTTAGAGGTGACCTGAATGAGATGAGGTGGAATCAATAGAGGAGAGAGAAAGCTAACCAGTAATCACTTCCTTATGTGCACTCCACAACTGGACCGCTCAGAGATGTTCACAGAGTTATACAGAGAAGAGAAGAGGGAGGAAGGAGACAGAGGTGGCCAGGAGGATAAAAGGGGGGAATCAAAAGGAGGGAGACAGATCCAGCCAGTATTCAGTTCCCTAAGTGTTCTCCACCATCTGGAACACACAGAGATTCACAGAGTTGAGTAGAGAATAGAGGGGGTAGGGAGGAGACAGAGGCGACCTGGTGGAGAAAAAGGATAGTCCAAAGGAGGAGAGAGCTGTCAAGGGTTCTTAAAGGTAGAAAATTGATAACAAATACCAAAAAGTAAAGATTAAAAATCTAGAATAGAGTTTGGAATTTCAAAAATACAATATTTAAAAAAAAAGAAGAAAAAAAGAAAGAAAAATAAACAAAGTCACAAAAATTATTTAAAAAATATATATATGAAGTTTGCTTTAAAAAAATAGGGTCTTTCTTTTTTGCAAAGTAATAGTAGGTTATAAAAGTGAAAATTAAAAGAGTAATTGAGGTCTTTAAAAAAAAAAGAATGATAGTTAAAATATATCTAAGACTTTCTCTGGTGTTGTTGTGGGTATTGTGGGGTCAGTTCATTTTCAGATAGTTCCTTGGTCCAGCTGATACTTCTCAAGATCCGTAGGCCCCTTCCTATGTAGTCAGTACTGACGACAGGGTTTTATTCTATTGCACCTGTCACTTCCAAGGTGGTTCCCTCTGTTTTAGCTTCTTCTGTTTGCTGGTCTCTTTGGTGTCTGATTTCCGCCCTGACACAAAGCGGGTGGTGGTGGCCACTTTTTTTATGCTCACTTGTTCAGTTGCGCTGTGGGGAGGGAGGGATGCTGCAAACAAATAACACTGGTGTGTGCTCTCAGTGTCTCAGCCACACTGGGCCTGCCCCCGCTCATGGCGTGTGTGCCCTCCCTGTCCACACTGCTCAGGCTCTGGGTTGCTTTGTGGGAACCGTCTAAGGCCAGCCCTGGGCTGCATGCACCTCCCAGGTCTAAGCTGCTCAGGTTCAGGCACTCGGGTAGTCCTCAGAGGTGCAGACTCAGTTGGGTCTGCATTTTGTGCCCTTCCCAGGTCCGAGCAGCTCAGGTGATGAGGTGTTTGGCGAGCGTGGTTGCTGCGACTTATTGCCTCCCCCATCCCTACTGCTCGGTTTTCTGGGTGTACAACTGGCGCACCTTCTCAGGTGGATGTTGACTGTCCAGAACCCCATGAAGTCTTAGTTAGCAAAGAAGCCTGCTTTCAGTTTGGTAGATAATGTCTCTCTGGGGCTGTGATTGCCCCCTTCGAGCTCTGGCTGCCTGTCACTGGAGGGGGATGGTCTGTAGCCGGCTAGTTCTGTTCAGTCCTTTGTTCTGTGCAGGGGCCTGGTGGTGTCTTAGGGCTTTTCACATGGTAGCTATCCCACAGTCTGCTTTGCTAGCCCAAGTTAGTTGGCTCAGATTGCACACGGGGCATTCAGGCCATGTCCTTATTCTAAGCAATGCAGCCCTCGCCTCCCTGCCCAGTCCCCGCTTGCTAATGGCGGGTGCAGGTGTCCGTGCTGCTTCTCCGCTGAGGGAGTTACCATTGGGCTCATAATCTGTGGGTTTTAATTAATTATTTATTTTTTCTCCCTGTTATATTGCCCTCTGTGCTTTCAAGGCTCACCACAGACTCGGCAGTGAGAATGTTTCCTGGTGTTTGGAAACTTCTCTCTTTTTAAGACTCCTTTCCTGGGACAGAGCTCCATCCCTACCTCTTTTGTCTCTTTTTTTGTCTTTTATATTTTTTCCTACCTCCTTTCGAAGAAAATGGGCTACTTTTCTGGGTGCCTGATATCCTCTGCCAGCATTCAGAAGTTGTTTTGTGGAATTTACTCAGCATTTAAATGTTCTTTTGATGAACTTGTGGGGGAGAAAGTGATCTCCCCGTCCTATTCCTCCACCATCTTAGGACCGCCCTCTGTACTGTGCTTTTCTAATTTAACTTAATATGTTTAGAAAAATAACTGGATAAAATATTTACCATTCTGACCTTTTCTTTTGACAAATACATGTTGAGCACTGTATGTTTCAGGCATCAGGTCTACAACAAAGAATACAATGTAATCTTTAGCCTCAGAAAGTTCATTATGTAGTAGAAGAGACATGTTAGTGGGTTATCATTTACTCTTAAACCAGTGGGAACTGTTATAGGGGTAAGTACTGTGTTGGGGGGCACGGGCAGGCAGCAGATGATACTAATATGAAATTGGGGACATTGAGAAGAATTTCTCAGTGGTGGTAACTCATATTTGCCAACCGTAGCTGAGAAAACTAGCATGGAAAATGGGAGATGGGGATAGTGGATGATGTCCCCAAAAGAAGAACCAACGTGAGCTGGGAACCAGTTTCCAAGAGTGTTCCAGTTCAGCAGAACTGATCTGTCCCCCCACCCCACATTGTGTAACACACCTGCTACTCAACAGATGCTACCCAGATACCAACACCACTGTGTTGAGTCTCACTAGTCCAAGAGGCCATCTGAGTAGAAGGATTATTTTTTCTTTTCTAATTATTTTTTTCTCAAGAAATTGGCAGAACTCTTGGATATCATAAGGTTGATTCGTGTGCTTCACATCTCAAAGGACTGTTGCCTAATTTCTTCTGGGAGAACTTCTAAAACACATTTGTCATTTCAGACCGACTGTGCATTGATTCCTGTTAGCTCTTGCCCATAAGGATCTCTTTCCCTGAATCCTGCCAGCTTCCCTGCACTGGAAAGAGCAGATGTGGTAAGAACATTTGTTAGTATACCATTTTGCAAATTGCTAAGCTTCAGAAGTATCAGGCCTAGAGTGTCTAAGTTTTAATAGCTTAGAAATACAAAATTAGAGCAAAGCAGTGTTATGCTGAATAGCAATTAATTTGCTTACAATGTTGTATGTTATGTCATTTAACACACAGTCAGAATTAATTCACTGAAGGTCATGCTGGGGACCTAAAAAAAAAAAATCAGTAGTTTTTCTAACATCCAAACTTTATCCCCAGGTGGTATTCATTTATTAAATACAGCTGAAGTGTTTACTTCTTGCACAGGGTTTGAAAAATGAGAGATATGTGTATTAGCTCAGCTACTTAATATATGGGATTAAAATGTTAAATTAATTTGTTTAGAAAATTCATAAGGAGTCCAGTGAAATATAGCAGAAAGAACCTTGGGCTAGGCAAGTACCAGTGAGAAAACATATCATGAGGGCAGAGACTTTATTTGTTTCATTTATTGCTTACTCTCCTCCCACCCAAAACAGTGACTGGCACCCAAGAGATGTTTAGTAGTCATATGCTTATTAAGTAAATGCATAGATATCTCTTTGGAAACAATTTGGACACAGTTTGAATTATGTCCCCTCAAAACCCATATGTTGAAGTCCTAACCCCACATTCCTCAGAATGTGACTTATTTGGACATAGGGTCTTTAAAAAATTGATCAAGTTAAAAGGAGGTCATATGATTAAAGTCCTTATAAAAAGAGGAAATTAGGAGATAGATATGCACATAGGAATAACACTATGTGAAGGCAAAAGCAGAGACTAAGGTGATGTTTCTATGAGCCAAGACAAGTCAAAGCTTGCCAACCAACCACCAGCAGCTGAGTGAGAGGGATGGAACTGATTCTCACAACTCTGAGAAGGAACCTACCATGCTCACACCTTAACCTCAGATTTATAGCCTCCAGAAGTGAGACAAGATATTTAAGAAATTCAAGCCACCCCATTGTTTAAACCCTAGTGAACTAATGCAACATCTTTCTAATAGTTGTCTTGCATATCCAAATTACAGATTTTCTCAATTTTAATATTTAATTATGGATTGCTTAAGTTCCTTGGTTGTTTGTATCAGCACTTGGCTACCTAACTACTCTGTAAATTAGTAAATAAACTTACTTTCTTTGGATTTCACATATAAAAAAATGCACAGGAGAAGAGCTGGAAAGTTGCTGAAGTGTACAAAAGCTATAAAATAGTTTTGGCTATTCTATTATTACCTTTCACATATGCTTATTGGAGGACTCCTTGAGATAGTCTAGTCGTACAAAATACAAAGATGGCCCAGAGAAGGCCCTCTATAAATTAAATTTGAAAGGCTAACTAACTGCTTAGTGTAAAAAAAATGTTTCAAAATTAGTTATTACGGGCTTAAACTTTTATTAACTGTGTGAACTTGAGCAAGCTATGCCATTTCTTTGCATCCATGGAGCAGAGCAGTTCATTATTGTTACCCATTGAGTATAAGAACACTCTGCCAGTCACTAAATGGGAATATAAGTTTCAAAAATGAACGATTCAGTTTTATTTCTTGTTACATCCCTAAAAGCATACAAAACTATTATGGTTAGGAACTATTAGCTGCTGTAACAAATAAATCACCAAGTTTCCATGATTAATCCCAGAAGAAATTCTCTTCCTACTCATGCCAAAGTTCAGGTTGGCAATTCTGGTTTGGCAGGTGTGACATTCCTTCATACAGTGATTCAGAGAAACAGGTTCTTCTGCCTGTTCCTTTGTGGCTCTGGATTCCCCGGGGACTTCTGTGTCACCTGCTTGCAGCCAGCTGAAGGGGAAAGGGAGACAGTGTCAGAGACATTGAAGAAGGTATAATTGCTTTTTAAAAAATCCAGGTCCAAAAGTGATCACTGTGCTTCATTTCCAGTTCCATTGATGAAAATCGTTTCACCTGGATGCAAAATGTCTAGGAAATGTTGTCTCTGGCTCTGTAAAGCTCCCAGCAACAGCTCATGCTATGAAAATAGAAGATTGAGCTTAGCTATATCTGTCACAGAGATATAGCTATACATAATGACAAAATGGAGTGAGCCCAGGATGGGGAAAAAGTGTAGAGTATAGTCTGGTGTGAAACCAGCCATTCTCAAAGCTCCACTTAGAACTCTGAGAGTTCCAAAGTGAAGTGAAGTGAAAGTCGTATCTGACTCTTTGGGACACCATGGAGAATACAGTTCATGGAATTCTCCAGGCCAGAATACTGAAGTGGGTAGTCTTTCCCTTCTCCAGGGGATCTGCCCAACCCAGGGATCCAACCCAGGTGTCCTGCATTACAGGTGGATTCTTTACCAGCTCAGCCACAAGGGAAGCCCAAGAATACTGGAATGGGTAGCCTATCCCTTCTCCAGGGGATCTTCCCAACCCAGGAATCGAACCAGGGTCTCCTGCATTGCAAGCAGACTTTTTACCAGCCGAGTTACCAGGGAAACCCCAAGCTACTTTCAAATCCACTGTTTGTTGTATAATCAACAGAAGAAAATCCTACTTGGTGGTAGAGGCAGAAGAGAAATAAAAGTGAGAAGAATATCAGTAAAACCTATTTCAGGCATGTAATTAAAATTATAGGATTCCAAAGCAGTATTCTAAAGAAAGAATTTACACTTATAGGTTGAAGAGTTTTGACATAATTTTATTTCTGCTCCCTCCTCCTTATTCAGCAAATAAGACTGAATATAATGACTCTGTGTGACTATTCTTGAACAATATATATGAATCCCTATATGTATTGGGTCTGATTTTTATGAAGTATGATTGAGTTTTCCGATTTTCATTAGATTACTTAATGTGTGCACGCATGCTTAGTTCCTCAGTCGGGTCTGACTCTTTGTGACTTTTGGACTGTAGCCTGCCCGGCTCCGTAGTCCATGGGCATTCTCCAGGCAAAAAATACTGGAGTGGGTTTCCTATGCCCTCCTCCAGGGGATCTTCCTAAGGACTGAACCCGTGTCTCCTGTGCCTCTTGCATTGCAGGTGGATTCTTTACCCGCTGAGCCCTCAGGGAAGCCCTATCTTGCTTAACAGAAGCTCAATAAAACAAAGGTAGCTTTCCGTTAGCAGCACTTGGCTTTTCAGAAGACCTTTTCCCCAAACTAGCTAGGTCAGCAGGATTACTATACAGTTTGCTGTTGCACAGTAAGAGATTCCAAATGCTAATGCTGAGAATGCCATTCATTGAGATGCAGTGCATGGTGTGTAGATATGTTAGAAAGCTTCCAGATTGTTAAAGCATTTCTAAGACCTGATAAACCCAAGCAAATGGCTTATGGCTGGTCTCAGGGCAAAAAGGAAAAAAAAAAAAAGGTTAGCCAAAGGGAAATGTGCACCAACCAGCATTAATTTATCTGTGAGCCAGCTCTTCCGTTTTAAAGGGAGTAACTATAAAATGCTAGGACTTAGACTTGGATTCAATTTGAAACTAATTCATTACATTATCTTACTAAAGTGATGTCACAGCAGAAGGATAGAGTTTGCTCTTATTTCATGAGGGAACTTTTTAAATTGCACGATTTAACAACATAAAGTTGTTTCTTTTCAAATAACCTTAACAAGTGATGAAATCGCATTATGGCATACACTTGCTGTGGCTGAAGTGCTTTCTCACTTATATTCTCTAAATCATTACATTTTTGAGTAATGATTAAAACAAAGATGTCTGTAATTTTATCAGCAAATATTAAAGCTTAGGGTCAAATTTCACTCAAAAAGCATGTGAAATTTCTGTGTCCTACTTCTGCTTTACAAAACATTTTCTTATTTAATGGTAGTCCTCCTTAATATATGTCATATTGAATCACATTCTTAAGCTGTCTAAATATTCCATTAAAGTTCACCAAATAAAAATATGAGCACTATAATTTAGTACAAAAATGTAGCTAGTAATACATGAGAATTAGCATATCAAAATAATTATAATGAGACAGTTGCTAATTGGAGATAATAGTTTATAAGTTGCATCAAATGGCTAGCTCTTCTATTTGTTAGGTCAAAAGAGATAATTCAATTTATTTAATGCTCTTTGTCTCTAATGCAACTAAAGGCTTATGTATTTAGGAAGATACAGATTCAGGCAATACAGTAGGAGCCTACCTAAATGGGCCCAGACATTTAGTGGAAGTCTACCATATCCAGGGGCTTTCCTGGTGGCTCAGCAGTAGAGAATCCATTTGCCAATGCAGGGGACATGGGTTCAATCCCTGGGTCCAGTGAGTTGAGGAAATGGCAACTCACTCTAATAATCTTTCCTGGGAAATCTGATGGGCAGAGGAGCCTGGTGGGCTACAGTCCATGGGGTCGCAAAAGAGTTGGACATGACTTAGTGGCTCAACAGCAACAATAAACCATACCCATGGCAGGAAGAAGACGACCTGTTATCAACAGGGAACATCCATGTGATACATTATACATGACAAGGATGAAAACTTAAGGTCTGAGAATGATTCCTCTGTCCAGTAGTAAAAGGAGATACAAAACATACAAAAGTCATTATCACAATGAGGAGAGCTTTAACCAGTCATTTATCCCAAGAGTTCCAAATATTCAACATATTTCATTCCTGGGGGTTAGTAATCAAAAGTAATACCCAAAAATGAGTCTAATAGCTCACGGTCATCCCACTTTATAGTACTGACTCACCTCATTGCTTTAATCTTTATATGGTAACAGAAGAGTTCAGTGGAGAGGGGAGTCACTGCTGATCTGAAGATATACAACAGGTGACTTTAGGAAAAAGCAGTTATGCACTCTTGGACTCCATGACTGGAGAGGTAAAACAAAAGCTTTAAGTTGAATTACTCTAATCTTTGTTTTGCTCCAGTATTCTGAGGCTCTGTATTTCATTATTCTAGTGCCAGGGTTTCCAGTTCAATGATATAAAGAGGGAAGGGCCACCTCTTTCAGGCTAGGTTTGGTACAGCCATCTGAGGCTTCCCAGAGATGCCATATTTATAGTCCAGAAATGAAAGAAAGAAGTATAAGCCTGTAGCAAAGCAATCACTGAGGCAGGGCCTTTAAAAAAAAATTGGGGTATAGTTGTTTTATAAAGCTGTTAGTTTCTACTGTACAATGAAGGGAATCAGCTATATGTATACATATATCACCTCTCTCTTGGACCTCCCTCCCACCCCCATGTCCTACCCATATAGGTCATAACAAAGCACTAGGCTGAGGTCCCTGTGCTATACAGGAGGTTCCCACTAGCTGTCTATTTTACAGATGCGTGTGAGCTATGTTGCATCAGTCATGTCTGACTCTTAGTTACTCTATGGACTGTAGCTCGCCAGGCTCCTCTGTCTTTGGAATTCTCCAGGCAAGAATACTGGAGTGGGTTGCTGTGCCCTTCTCCAGGTATAGTCCCCATCCAAGGATCAAACCTGCATCTCCTGCATTGCCAAGCAGGTTCTTTACCACTGAACCACCAGGGAAGCCCTATTTTACATGTAGCAGTGTAACAATTCATCTCATCCTCTTGTTCCCTGCCATCCACATCCAGAAGTCTGTTCTTTGTACCTGTGTCTCTATTCCAATCCTGCAAATAGGTTCATCTGAGCCATTTTTCCAGTGGTCATGTATGGAGTGAGAGTTGGACTGTGAAGAAAGCTGAGCGCCGAAGAACTGATGCTTTTGAACTGTGGTGTTGGAGAAGACTCTTGAGAGTCCCTTGGACTGCAAGGAGATCCAACCAGTCCATTCTGAAGGAGATCAGCCCTGGTATTTCTTTGGAGGCAATGGTGCTGAAGCTGAAATTTCAATACTTTGGCTACCTCATGTGAAGAGTTGACTCATTGGAAAAGAGTCTGATGCTGAAAGGGATTGGGGGTAGCAGGAAAAGGGGACGACAGAGGATGACATGGCTGGATGGCATCACTGACTCGATGGACGTAAGTCTGAGTGAACTCTGGGAGATGGTGATGGACAGGGAGGCCTGTGTGCTGTGATTCATGGGGTCGCAAAGAGTCGGACATGACTGAGCAACTGAACTGAACTGAACCGAACTGATCCATTTGTCTAGATTCCACAGACATACATGTGTTAATATAGGGTATTTGCTTTCTTTTTCTGACTTACTGTATGACAGTCTCTACAAATAACCCAACTTCATCCCTTTTATAAAAGTATACGGTCCCTGAAACACAACCTCAAAAACAGGTAGGTATGTGGCTCTATCACTGTGGTTTGGATTCAAATGAGACTTTTTAGTTCAGAGCAAGAGAAATTAACCAAATGTTGAGAGGAAACTATTTATTACAGAGAACAGATGATGCTTTACAGAGTTGATTGATTGCTTATATAACATCTCATTTACTATTGCACACAATCATAAAATAACAGTTTTCATACATATTTCCTGGGGATAAGCCATTAGTTTCCAACTAAATTAGGAGACCTGTTTGAAAAATGACCCTGAGAACCATTTGAGGATATATAAATTTTTTCTTGCATGATAGAGTAATACGGCTTCATATTTACCCAGTGCATTATTATGTCAGAGCCAAGAGAAATGAACAAATAAATTGCTATTTTATTACAAAATTCAGCTTGAAAGAAGGAATCTAGGTAGTCTTAAATAAGCATTTTCCCAGTCCTCATTCCAAAATAAATGGTGAAGTTCAAGGTAAAGCCTAAGTTTATGGATCCCACCTCCTTTCCTAGTTCAACATGTTTCAAGAGGCTGAAGTAAACTGAATGAAAACTACACATCTGTAGCTTTCATTGTTTCTGCTGGCACTCAGCCCATGCTCTGTTATAAAATGAAATGAATTTTGCAGAGAGAAAAAAAATTTGCAAAAGTTTCACAGAGTTCAATCTTTTTCTCTTAAGCTTGACTGCGTGTGCATGTGCTCAGTCGCGCTATAGTGCCCTAGTCTTTGCAACCACATGGCCTGTAGCCTGCAAGGCTCCTCTGTTCGTGAGATTGCCCAGATAAGAATACTGACGTGTGTTGTCATGCCCTCCTCAATCAGAGATTGAACCCACATCTCTTGTGTCTCCTGCTTTGGCAGGCAGATTGTTTACCATGGTGCCACCTGGCTATTGGCTGGAACTTCACTAGGCTGTCAACCAAAGAGCCTATAATGGCTCCTCCAGCTTAGTGGTCTAACAATAATAGGGCTTATTTTGTGGCTGTTCAAATCTCCAAGCTTGACTGTACCAGTGAATACAACAGAAGCTGTGTCACATTTGCTGATTTAGCCTTGGATATCATGCAGTCACTTCTGCATTCTATTAGTTACAAATGAGGCACAAGCTTACCCAGATTCAAGGAGAGAAGATACTCCAGTATTCTTGCCTGGAGAATCCCATGGACAGATGAACCTGGTGGGCTACAGTGCACAGGGTGGCAAAGAGTCTGATATTAATGAAGCAACTTAGTACAGCACGACACAGAATGATAGCTCTATATTTTCACCTAACTCTGCTCCAATGTAACAAGTAGTTTATTCTTCCATCCCTGAGAAAATGTTGAACCAAAAGGACACATTTATATTAATTCCTCTGAAATCCTAACCACCTATCTCCAGCTACTGAATTAATTATGAATACTGTATTTATTAGGTGAAAATATTAAGAGAGATTATAAGAGTACAACAACATTGATCTCAACTTTTAGATAAAATCTACACCTCTCAAATTATTTTCTACTCAGCCTAGAATGTGCTGGATCTCTGTGGATCTCAACAATTCAATTCAAAACAAAACAATAAATTTCTTTTATTCATTTACTTTCTCTTTATCTGTGGCTTTTTTTTTTTTTAATGAATGGAAATTCTTTAACACAACTCCTAAGAAGAACTGTGCTCTTATGTCTTCTCTCCTTGAATCTGGCTAAGCTTGTGCCTCACTTGTAACTAATAGAATGCAGAAGTGACTGCATGACATCCAAGGCTAAATCAGAAAATGTGACACAGCTTCTGTTGTGTTCACTGGTACACTCATGCTTGGAGATTTGAGCAGCCATTTAAGAAGTCCTATTACTGTTAGACCACCATGCTGGAGAGGCCATTATAGACTTTCACTGTGAAGTTCCAGTGAAGTCCCAGCAAAAAGCCAGCAAGTCATTTTCTTATTCATGAACCACATTGGACATCAAGCAGAGGTAGTCCCTCAGACGACTGCAATTACAGCCCACATCTGGATGCACCCACATCAGACACCCCACACAAGAACTGCCCTGATGAATCCTCAAATTCATGACCCACGAAATTATGACCAAAATGAAAATGATTGTTTTAATATAGAAATGTTCAGTATAATTGGTTATGTAGCACTTGTAACCAGAAAACATCTTTTCTTGAAAAAAATGTAAGGCAATTTACAAAGATATTTCCTGGCAGAAGGAAATGGCAACCCACTCCAGTACTCTTGTCTGGAAAATCCCATGGAAGGAGGAGCATGGTAGACTACAGTCTATGGGGTCGCAAAGAGCTGGACACAACTGAGTGACTTCAGTGACTTCACAAAGATATAAGGGCTTCTCAGGTGGCACTAGTGGTAAACAACCTGCCTGCTAAAGAAGGAGACATAAAAGACCTGGGTTCAATCCCTGGGTTGTGGAGATCCCCTGGAGAAGGAAATGGCAACCCATTCCAGTATGCTTGCCAGGAGAATCTTATGGACAAAGGAGCCTAGCGGGCTGCAGTCCGTGGAGTTGAAAAAAGTTGGACACTACTGAAGAGACTTAGCACTAGCACAAAGATATAAAGACAGTAGGTGAGATACATTAATTTTTTTTTTATTATGCCATGCTTTTTTTTCTTGGACTCAATATTCATATAACTTTTAGAAATTTGAATGAAAATGTTTTGCTTGTCACTGAATATACAGCCTTGATGCACTTCTTTACCAGCGTGGCACCAGACCATTGTTCCATGTTTGACTCTAACTGTTGCTTCTTGACCAGTATGCAGATTTCTCAGGAGGCAGGTAAGGTGGTCTGGTATGCCCATTTCTTGAAGAATTTTCCAGTTTGCTGTGATCCACATAGTAAAAGCTTTAGCATAGGCAATGAAGCAGAAGTAGATGTTTTTTCTGGAATTCTCTTGCTTTTTCTATGATCCAATGGATGTTGGCAATTTGATCTCTGGTTCTTCTGCATTTTCTAAATTCAGCTTGAACATCTGGATGTTCTCAGTTCACATACTGTTGAAGCCTAGCTTGGAGAATTCTGAGCATTACTTTGCTAATGTGTGAGATGAATGCAGTTGTGTGGTAGTTTGAACATTATTTGGCATTGCTCTTCTTCGAGATTAGGATGAAAACTGACATTTTCCAGTCCTGTGGCCAGTGCTATTTTCCAAATTTGCTGGCATATTGATTGCAGCACTTTCACAACATCATCTTTTAGGATGATGCTATTTAGGATTGTCTATGTAAACAATCATACTGCCTGAAAACAAAAACCATATTACTTATTCATTTCTAATATTTTGTATTGCATTTCTTTTTTGTGGCTTTTTGTTGGCTAGGATCCCTCAGTATACTTTTTTTTTTTTTTCTCAATTTTGAAGGGAAAAAATTTTTATAATTCTCATTTAAGTAGTATAATATTAGTTGTAGAGTTTTCATAGATGTCCTTTACCAGATTAAGAAAATTAGTCCTAGTTTGCTGAGAATGTTTTAAACATAACGAAAAGGTGTTAAAGTTTTCAAAATTATTTTTCTGCATCTATTGAAATGATTATGTTTCTTATTCTGTTAATATGATGAAACATCCTGTTTGGTGTTTTAATGTAGTCTAATCTTAGTTCTTGAAATTAAGGAACTCAATCTCACTTTTTTGTGATTTATTACCTCATAAATATGGTTGGACTTAACTTACTAATATGTTGATAAGAAATTTTGTACATTATTTTTTCTTTCTGATTTTTTTAATTGAAGGATAATTGCTTTAAAGCTTTTGATGTGTTCTGCCAAACCTCAACATGAATCAGCCATAGGTATACATATATCCCTCCATTTGAACCTCCCTCCCATCTTCCTCCCCATCCCACCCCTCTAGGTTGATACAGAGCCCCTGTTTGAATTTCCTGAGACACACAGAAAATTGCCGTTGGCTATCTGTTTTAATATGGTAACGTAAGTTTCCATGTTACTCTTTCCATACATCTCACCTTCTCCTCCCCTCTCCCCATGTCCATAAGTCTATTCTCTTGTGTCTGTTTCTCCATTGCTGCCGTGTAAACAAATTCTTCAATACCATTTTTCTAGATTCTGCATATGTTCATTAGAATATGATATTTATCTTTCTCTTTCAGACTCATTTCACTCTTTTGTATAATAAGTTTTACGTTTATCTACCTCATCCGAACTGACTCAAATGTATTCCTTTTTATGGCTAAGTAATATTCTCTTTGGTATATATACAAATCTTGTTTATCCATTTATCTGTCGATGGACATCTAGGTTGCTTCCACATCCTAGCTATTTCAAATAGTGCTGCAATGAACAATAGGATACATGTGTCTTTTTCAATTTTTGTCCCCTCAGGGTACATGCCTAGGAGTGGGATTGCTGGGTCATATGGTAATTTTATTCCTAGTTTCTTAAGGAATCTCCATACTATCTTCCATAGTGGCCGTATCAATTTACATTCCCACCAACAGTACAAAAGCATTCCCTTTTCTCCACACCCTTTCCAGCATTTGTTTCTAGACTTTTTGATGATGGCCATTCTGACCTGTGTGAGGTGAAATCTCATTGTGGTTTTGACTTGCATTTCTCTAATAATGAGTGACGGAGATGGCAATAGCACCCCACTCCAATACTCTTGCCTGGAAAATCCTATGGACGGAGAAGCCTGGTGGGCTGCAGTCCATGAGGTTGCTAAGAGTTGGACACGACTGAGCGACTTCACTGTCACATTTCACTTTCATGCATTGGAGAAGGAAATGGCAACCCACTCCAGTGTTCGTGCCTGGAGAATCCCAGGGATGGGGGAGCCTGGTGGGCAGCCATCGATGGGGTTGCACAGAGTCGAACACGACTGAAGCGAATTAGCAGCAGCAGCAGCAGCAGCAGCAATAATGAGTGATGTTGAGCACCTTTTCATGTGTTTGTTAGCCATCTGTATGTCTTCTTTGGAGAAATATCTGTTTAGGTCTTTTTCCCACTTTTTGATTGGGTTGTTAGTTTTTCCGGCATTGAGTTGTATTAGCAGCTTATATATTTTGGAAATTAATCCTTTGTCAGCTGTTCATTTGCTATTATTTTCTCCCATTCTAAGGATTTGTCTTTTCACCTTCCTTATAGTTTCCTTTGCTGTGCAAAAGCTTTTAAGTATAATCAGGTCTCACTTGTTTACTTCTGTTTTTATTTCCACTACTCTAGGAGGTGGATCCTAGAGGATCTTGCTTTGATTTATGTCATCGAGCATTCTGCCTATGTTTTCCTCTAAACATATAGTTTTATAGTTTCTGGTCTTACATTTAGGTCTTTAATCCATTCTGTGTTTGTCTTTGTGTGTGGTGTTAGTAAGTGTTCTAATTTCATTCTTTTACATATAGCTGTCCAGTTTTCCTAGCACCATTTATTGAAGAAGCTGTCTTCTCACCATTGTATATTCTTGCTTCCTTTGTCACAAATAAGGTACCCATAGGTGCATGGGTTTATTTCTGGGCTTTCCATCTTGTTCCATTGGTCTATGTTTCTGTTTTGTGCCCTACTGTCTTGATGACTTTGTAGTATAACCTGAAGTCAGGAAGGCCGATTCCCCCGCTCTGTTCTTTCTCAAGACTGCTTTGGCTGTTCGGGGTCTTTTGTGTTTCCATATGATTTGTGAATTTTTTTCTTCTAGTTCTGTGAAAAATGTCATTGGTAATTTGATAGGGATCACATTGAATCTGTAGATTGCACTTGGTAGTATAGTAATTTCCACAGTATTTATTCCTTCTACACAGGAACATGGAATATCTCTCCATCTGTTAATGTTGTCTTTGATTTCTTTCATCACTGTCATAATTTTCTGTGTACAGTTCTTTTGTCTCCTTCAGTTCAGTTCAGTCGCTCAGTCATGTCCGACTTTTTGCAACCCCATGAATCACAGCACACTAGGCCTCCCTGTCCATCACCAACTCACGGAGTTCACTCAAACTCATGTCCATTGAGTTGGTGATGCCATCCAGCCATCTCATCTTCTGTAGTCCCCTTCTCCAGCTGCCCCCAATCCCTCCCAGCACCAGAGTCTTTTCCAATGAGTCAGCTCTTTGCATCAGGTGGCCAAAGTATTGGAGTTTCAGCTTTAGCATCAGTCCTTCCAATGAAGACCCAGGACTGATCTTCTTTAGGATGGACTGATTGGCCCTCCTTGAAGTCTAAAGGACTCTCAAGAGTCTTCTCCAGCACCGCAGTTCAAAAGCATCTATTCTTTGGTGCTCAGCTTTCTTCACAGTCCGACTCTCACATCCATACATGACCACTGGAAAAACCATAGCCTGACTAGATGGACCTTTGTTGGCAAAGTAAGATCTCTGCTTTTCAATATGCTGTCTAGGTTGGTCATAACTTTTCTTCCAAGGAGTAAGCGTCTTTTAATTTCATGGCTGCAATCACCATCTGCAGTGATTTTGAAGCCTCCCAAAATAAAGTCTGACATTGTTTCCACTGTCTCCACATCTATTTGCCATGAAGTGATGGGACCAGATGCCATGATCTTCGTTTTCTGAATGTTGAGCTTTAAGCCAACTTTTTCACTCTCCTCTTTCACTTTCATCAAGAGGCTCTTTAGTTCCTCTTCACTTTCTGCCATAAGTGTGATGTCATCTGCATATCTGAGGTTATTGATATTTCTCCTGGCAATCTTGATTCCAGCTTGTGCTTCTTCCAGCCCAGCGTTTCTCATGATGTACTCTGCATATAAGTGAAATAAGCAGGGTGACAATATGCAGCCTGGACGTACTCTTTTTCCTATTTGGAACCAGTCTGTTGTTCCATGTGCAGTTCTAACTGTTGCTTCCTGACCTGTATACAGGTTTCTCAAGAGGCAGGTCAGGTGGTCTGGTATTTCCATCTCTTTCAGAATTTTCCACAGTTTATTGTGATCCACACAGTCGAAGGCTTTGGCATAGTCAATAAAGCAGAAAATAGATGTTTTTCTGGAACCCTCTTGCTTTTTTGATGATACCTCCTTAGGTAAGTTTATTCCTAGAGATCTAATTCTTTTTGTTGCAATGGTGAATGGGATTGATTCCTTAATTTCTCTTCCTGATTTTTGATTGTTAGTATATAGAAATGCAAGTGATTTCTATGCATTGATTTTGTATCGTGAAACTTTGTTAAATTCACTGATTAGCTCTAGTGATTTTCTGATAGTATCTTAGGGTTTTCTATGTACAATATCATGTCATTTGCAAACAGTGAGAGTTTTACTTCTTCTTTCCAATCTGGATTCATTTTATTTTTTTTTTCTTCTTTGTTTGGTATAGCTAGGATTTCCAGAACTATGCTGAATAATAGTGGTGAAAGTGGACACCCTTGTCTTGCTCTTGATCTTAGGGGGAATGCTTTCAGTTTTTCACCATTGAGAATAATGTTTGCTGTAGGCTTATCATAAATGGCCTTTATCAGATTGAGGTAGGTTCCTTCTATGAGCATTCTTTGAAGAGTTTTAATCATAAATGGGTGCTGCCCAAGGCCCAAGCCTGGGCCTCCCCAAGCCCCTCAAGGCCCCTCTCCTCAGCCCCCCGCCCGTTACGACCCTCAGAGGGCCAACAGTGACGACATCAGTTCAGACCCACATTTCGAGGAGCCAGGGCCGATGGTGAGGGGGATGGGCGGGACGTCCCGGGACTCTGCTGGAGTTAATCCCTTCCCCCCTAAATGGCGAGAGTGGCCACCTAGAAAACCGGAGCTGCTGCAGGAGGAATCACTGCCACCTCCTCATAGCTCTGGATTTTGGGGCCCCAAACCCGAGGGCTCAGGCCCTCAGGGGGAGTCCAGAGATGCAGGAACAGAGGCCCTGACCCCTCACATCTGGAATCGTTTACATACTGCCACTAGCCGAAAGAGTTACCAGCCTAGCTCCATGGAGCCTTGGATGGAACCCCTGAGTCCTTTTGAGGATGTGGCTGGCACAGAGATGAATCAGTCTGACAGTGGGGTGGACCTGAGTGGGGATTCTCAGGTGTCATCAGGTCCCTGCAGCCAGCGAAGTTCCCCTGATGGAGGACTCAAGGGGGCAGCAGAGGGGCCCCCCAAGCGACCTGGAGGCCCCTCACCCCTGAATGCTGTTGCTGGTGAGGGTCCACCTGGCTCTGAACCCTCTGAACCTCCTAGGAGATGGCCACCTGCCCCCCATGATGGGGACAGAAAGGAGCTGCCCCGGGAGCAGCCTCTGCCCCCTGGGCCCATTGGCACAGAACGATTGCAGCATACAGACCGAGGTCCAGAGCCTGGTTCCCTCCAGCCGTCCCATCGACCTGGTCCTCCAGTCCAGTTTGGTACCAGTGATAAGGACTCAGACTTGTGCCTGGTGGTGGGAGACAGTTTAAAAGCAGAGAAGGAGCTAACAGCATCAGTTACTGAGGCCATTCCCATGGCCCGAGACTGGGAACTGCTCCCCAGTGCTTCTGCCTCAGTTGAGCCACAATCCAAGAACCTGGCTTCTGGGCACTGTGGCCCTGAGACCAGCTCCTCAGGCCAGCGCTTGTACCCGGAGATCTTCTATGGCAGCCCTGGGCCTCTCAGTTCTCAGGTCTCAGGAGGAGCCATAGACTCTCAATTACATCCCAACAGTGGAGGCTTCCGTCCTGGGACACCCTCACTGCACCCTTACAGATCACAGCCCCTATACCTCCCTATGGGCCCAGCCCCACCCTCGGCACTGCTCTCAGGGGTAGCTGTCAGGGCCAGTTTCTGGATTTCTCTGCACTGCAAGCAACAGAGCTGGGGAAGCTGCCGGCTGGAGGGGTTCTCTACCCTCCACCTTCCTTCCTCTACTCTCCAGCCTTCTGCCCTAGCCCTCTGCCAGACCCACCCTTGCTTCAGGTGCGACAGGATCTGCCATCCCCCTCAGATTTTTATTCTGCTCCTCTGCAGCCTAGTGGCCAAAGTGGCTTCCTCCCCTCAGGGGCCCCTGCCCAGCAGATGCTTCTGCCCATGGTGGACTCACAGCTGCCTGTGGTGAACTTTGGCTCCCTGCCACCGGCGCCGCCTCCTGCCCCCCCCCACTGTTACCTGTGGGCCCTCCTCTGGAGCCCCCCAGCCTGGCTGTGCAGCCCCCACCTGCTCCTGCTACTCGGGTGCTGCCTTCACCTGCCAGGCCCTTCGGCCCTAGCTTGGGGCGAGCAGAGTTGCACCCAGTAGAACTGAAGCCATTCCAGGATTATCGAAAACTGAATAGCAACCTTGGGGGACCTGGGTCATCACGGACTCCCCCATCTGGAAGGTCTTTCTCTGGCCTCAATTCCCGTCTCAAGGCCCCACCTTCCACCTATAGCGGAGTCTTCCGCACACAGCGCATCGACCTCTACCAGCAGGCCTCCCCACCAGATGCCCTGCTCTGGATGCCGAAGCCCTGGGAGCGGACAGGGCCACTTTCTCAAGAGGGGCCGTCCCGAAGGGCAGAGGAGCCTGGGTCCAGAGGGGACAAGGAGCCTGGATTGCCCCCACCCCGCTGAGGGAGTTCCCTTTGCCCCCCACCCCCCTGGGGCTTGTATATAGATTATAAATATATAATGGGGAAAGGGGTGGGTGGGGAAGGGTTGTGGGGCTGGTGCCTCGCTTCCCCTCCTCTCCCCTCCCCTCGTCCCCTATCCCTGGGGCCATTTGTTAAAAAAGAATAAAAGGATTAAAAAAAATGGGTGCTGAATTTTGTCAAAGGCTTTTTCTGCATCTTTTGAGATTATCATTTGGTTTTTATCTTTCAATTTGATAATATGGTGTATCACATTGATTGATTTGTGTCTAGAGAAGAATCCTTCCATTCTTGGAATAAACCCAACTTGATCATTGTGTATGAGCCTTTTGATGTGTTGCTGAATTGTGTTTTTAAAAATTTTGTTCAGGATTTTTGCATCTATGTTCATCAGTGATATTGGCCTGTAGCTTTCTTTTTGTGTGTTGTCTTTGTCTGGTTTTGGCATCAAGGTGATGATGGCATCATAGAATGAGTTTGGAGGTGTTTCTTCCTCTGCAATTTTTAAAAGAGTTTTAGAAGGATACGAATTAGCTCTTCTATAATTTTTGATAGATTCTCCTGTGAAGTCTCCTGGTGCTGGGCTTTTGTTTTTAGGGAGTTTTTTGATCACAGCTTCAATTTCAGTGCTAGTAATTAGGTTGTTCATAATTTCTATTTCTTCCTGGTTCAGTCTTGGAAGATTGAACCTTCTAAGAATCTGTCCTAAATCAAATCCTTTATGACTATACAGTGGAAGTTAGAAATAGATTTAAGGGGCTAGATCTGATAGACAGAGTGCCTGATGAACTATGGAAGGAGGTTCATGACACTGTACAGGAGACAGGAATCAAGACAATCCCCAATAAAAAGAAATGCAAAAAAAGCAAAATGGCTGTCTGAGGAGGCCTTACAAATAGCTGTGAAAAGAAGGAAAGCAAAAAGCAGAGGAGAAAAGGAAAGATATACCCTTTTGAATGTAGAGTTCCAAAGAATAGCAAGGAGAGATAAGGAAGCCTTCCTCAGCGATCAATGCAAAGAAATAGAGGAAAACAATAGAATGGGAAAGACTAGAGATCTCTTCAAGAAAATTAGAGATACCAAGGGAACATTTCAGGCAAAGATGGGCTCGATAAAGGACTGAAATGGTATGGATCTAACAGAAGCAAAAGGTATTAAGAAGAGGTGGCAAGAATACACAGAACTGTACGAAAAAGAGCTTCAAGACCCAGATAATCACGATGGTGTGATCTCTCACCTAGAGCCAGACATCCTGGAATGTGAAGTCAAGTGGGCCTTAGGAAACATCACTATAAACAAAGCTAGTGGAGGTGATGAAATTCCAGTTGAGCTCTTTCAAATCCTGAAAGATGATGCTGTGAAAGTGCTGCACTCAAATTGTCAGCAAATTTGGAAAACACACAAGTGGCCACAGGACTGGAACAGGTCAGTTTTCATTCTAATCCCAAAGAAAGGCAATGCCAAAGAATGTTCAAACTACTGCACAATTGCACTCATCTCACACGCTAGTAAAGTAATGCTTAAAATTCTCCAAGCCAGGCTTCAGCAATACATGAACTGTGAACTTCCAGATGTACAAGTTGGTTATAGAAAAGGCAGAGAAACAAGAGATCAAATTGCCAACATCCATTGGATCATGGAAAAAGCAAGAGAGTTCCAGAAAAACATCTATTTCTGCTTTATTGACTATGCCAAAGCCTTTGACTGTGTGGATCACAATAAACTTGGGAAAAATCTGAAAGAGATAGGAATACCAGATGATCTGACCTGCCTCTTGAGAAATCTGTATGCAGGCCAGGAAGCAACAGTTAGAACTGGACATGGATCAACAGACTGGTTCCAAATAGGAAAATGAGTACGTCCAGGCTGCATATTATCACCATGCTTATTTCACTTATATGCAGAGTACATCATGAGAAACGCTGGGCTGGAAGAAGCACAAGCTGGAATCAAGATTGCCAGGAGAAATATCAATAACCTCAGATATGCAGATGACACCACCCTTATGGCAGAAAGTGAAGAGAAACTAAAAAGCCTCTTGATGAAAGTGAAAGAGGAGAGTGAAAAAGTTGGTGTAAAGCTCAACATTCAGAAAACTAAGATCATGGCATCCAGTCCCATCACTTTAGGGCAAATAGATAGGGAAAGGGTGGCTGACTTTTTTCTGGGCTCCAAAATCACTGCAGATGGAGATTGCAGCCATGAAATTAAAAGATGCTTACTCCTTGGAAGAAAAGTTATGACCAACATAGACAGCATATTAAAAAGCAGAGACATTACTTTGCCAACCAAGGTCTGCCTAGTCAATGCTATGGTTTTTCCAGTGGTCATGTATGGATGTGAGTGTTGGACTATAAAGAAAGCTGAGTGCCAAAGAATTGATGGTTTTGAACTGTGGTGTTGAGAAGACTCTTGAGAGTCCCTTGGACTACAAGGAGGGTCAAACAGTCCATCCTAAAGGAGGTTAGTTTTAAGTATTCATTGGTAGGACTGATGTTGAAGCTGAAACTCCAATACTTTGGCCACCTGATGCAAAGAGCTGATTCATTGGAAAAGGCCCTGATGCTGGGAAAGATTGAGGACAGGAGCAGAACCGGATGGCAGGGGATGAGATGGTTGGATGGTTTCACCGACTGAATGGACATGGGCTTGGATGAACTCCAGGAGTTGATGACGGACAGGGAGGCCTGGTGTGCTGCAGTTCATGGGGTCACCAAGAGTCAGACACGACTGAGCAACTGAACTGAACTCTCTGAAGAATCTCTCCATTTCTTCCATTTTTTTTGCCATATAGTTGTTCATAATAGTCTCTTATAATCGTTTGTATTTCTACATTGTCTGTTGTAACCTCTCCTTTTTAATTTCTAATTTTGTTGATTTGATTCTTCTCTCTTTTTTTCTTGATGAGCCTGGCTAAAGGTTTGACTTTGTTTTTATCTTCTCAAAGAACCAGCTTTTAGTTTTATTAATCTTTACTATTGTTTCTTTCATTTCTTTTTCATTTATTTCTGCTTGGATCTTTATGATTTCTTTCCTTCTACTAATTTGGGGATTTTGCTGTTGTTGTTCTTGTTTTCCAGTTGCCTTAGGTAAAGTTAGGTTGTCTGTTCGATGTTTGTCCTGTTTCTTGAGGTAGGATTGTGTTGCTATAAACTTCGCTCTTAGAACTGCTTTTATGCATCCCATAGGTTTTGAGTTGTCCTTTTCATTGTTATTTGTTTCTAGAAAATTTTTTTATTTCCTTCTTGATTTTTTCAGTAACCAGTTGGTTATTTAGAAATGTGTTGTATAACCTCCATGTGTTTGTGTTTCTTACAGTTTTTTCTTATAGTTGATATCTAGTTTCATAGCATTATGGTCAGAGAAGATGCTTGATATGATTTTCAATTTTTTTTAATTTACTGAGGTTTAATTTGTGACTCTAGATGTGGTCTATCCTGGAAAATGTTCCTGTGCTCTTGAGAAGGTGTATTCTTCTGCATTTGGATAGAATGTCCTGATGATATCAATGAGATCCATCTCTTCTAATGTATCATTTAAGACTTGTGTTTCCTTATTAATTTTCTGTTTTGATGATCTGTCCATCAGTGTGAGTGAGGTGTTAAAGTCTCCTCCTATTATTGTGTTATTGTCAGTTTCTCCTTTTATCTCTGTTAGTATTTGTCTTATGTATTGAGGTGCTCCTATGTTGGGTGTATAGATATTTACAATTGTTATGTCTTCCTCTTGGATTGATCCCTTGATCATTATGTAGTGTCCTTCCTTATCTCTTATAATCTTCTTTATTTTATGATCTATTTTGGCTGATATGAGGATCACTACTCCAGCTTTTTTGCTTCCCATTTGCATGGAATATATTTTTCCATCCTCTCACTTTCAGTCTATATGTGTCTTGAGGTCTGAAGTGGATTTCTTGTAGACAGCCTATACATGGATCTTGTTTTTATATCCATCCAGACAGTCTTTCTTTCAGTTGTTTACATTTAAACTAATTATTGATATATGTATATATTCCTATTGCCATTTTCTTAATTGTTTGGGGTTGATTTTATAGATTTTTTTCTTCTCTTGTATTTCTTTTTTTTTTTTTAATTTATTTATTTATTTTTAATTTTTACTTTACAATTCTGACTATATAAGTCCATTTAACATTTGTTGTAAAGCTGGTTTGGTACTGAATTCTCTTAACTTTTGCTTGTCTGAAAATCTTTTTATTTTTCCATCGAAATGAATGAGATCTTTGTCTGGTACAGTAATCTTGGTTGTAGATTTTTCCCTTTCAGTACTTTATATATATCCTGCCATTTCCTTCTGGCCAGCAGAGTTTCTTCTGGAAGATCAGCTGTTAAGCGTATGGAGTTTCCCTTGTATGTTACTTCTTGCTTCTCCCTTGCTGCTTTTAGTATTCTTTCTTTCTGTTTAGTCTTTTGTAGTTACATCAGTATCTGTCTTGCGTATTTCTCCTTGGGTTTATCCTATATGGGACTCTGTGTCTCTTGGACTTGATTGGCTATTTCCTTTTCCATGTTGGGGAGATTTTCAACTATAATCTCTTCAAAAATTTTCTCATACACTTTATTTTTCTCTTCTTCTTCTGGGACCCTTATAATTCAAATGTGGTATGTTTTATTGTCCCAGAGGTATCTGAGACTATCTTCAGTTCTTTTCATTCTTTTTACTTTACTCTTCAGAAGTTATTTCCACCACTTTATCTTGCAGCTCATTGATTCATTCTTCTGCTTCAGATATTCTGCTATAGATTTCTTCTAGGGTATTTTTAATTTCAGTAATTGTGTTGTTTGTCTTTGTATCTTTATTCTTTAATTCTTCTAGGTCTTTGTTAATTGATTCTTGCGTTTTCTCCATTTTGTTTTCAAGGTTTTTGTTTATCTTTACAATCATTATTCTGGATTCTTTTTCGGGTAGTTTTCCTATTTCCTCTTCATTTATTTGGACTTCTGTGTTTCTAGTCTATTCCTTCATTTGTGTAGTATTTCTCTGCCTTTTCATTATTTTTTTTTTAGCTAATTGTGTTTGAGATCTCCTTTCCCCAGGCCTTAAGGTTGAATTCTTTCTTCCTTTTGGTTTCTGCCCACCTAAGGTTGGTCCAGTGGTTTGTGTAAGCTTCATATAAGGTGAGATTTGTGCTGAGTTTTTGTTTGCTTGTTTATCCTCTGATGGGCCAGGCTGAGTGAGGTGGTAATCCTCTCTACTGATGATTTGGTTTGTATTTTTGTTTGTTTGGTTGTTTAGATGAGGCGTCCTGCATAGGGTGCTGCTGGTGGTTGGGTGATGCCAGGTCTTGTATTCAAGTGGTTTCCTTCATGTGAGTTCTCACTATTTGATACTCCCTAGGGTTAGATCTCTGGTAGTCTAGGTTCTTAGAGTCAGTGCTCCCACTCCAAAGGCTCAGGGCTTGATCTCGAGTTTTACATGGGTCTATATATTCTTTTCTGGTGGTTAGGTACTCCTGTCCACTTTCAATTGGTAATCTGCATGTACATGTGTTGGAAGGTGTATTCCTGATGTATCTGTGGAAAGACATGTACTTCACATCCACCTGCTACTCCACCATCTTGTTCTCTCCTGTACATGTTTCTAATGGGTAATATTATGACAGTTATCCCATAAATTATTTATGAATTAGTTCTTCAATTTCTAAATTTTTAGATGCTTTTCTAGATGCCTTACCATTATTGATTTTAATTTATTCTATTAAAGTCAGAAAACACATCCTGTGAAAGATTTAAATCATTCAAACTCCTTTAAACTTATTTTACTGTCTATTTTGGAGAATAGTCTATGTGCATTAGAAAAGAGTTGATCTCTTAAAGTTATTACTGTAATGTTCTATAATTGGGCATGTTGCTCAAGTCTTCATTTCCTTTCTAAATTTTTAGTCTACTTGCTCATCGATTATCAAGTCTACATCTATAACTGTGGATTTTTCTGTTATTTCAGTTTGATCACTTTTGGTTTCAAGTGTTTGGAAATTTTATTAGGTGCTCTGAAATCCTAATCCATCAGACCCAAAACTCACAGTCATCCTGGGTTAGTATCATTATCTAATTTCACACATTAAATTGTTGATTCTGTTCTAACTTCAAAATATATCCAGAATCCAATTATTTCTCAATACCTACAGTGTTATCACTGTGGTTTAAATTATAGTATGTGTCACCTGGATCTTTGTAAAGCCTTCTGTTGAACCTTCAATTTATGTCTTGGCCACCTTAACATCTATTCTACACACAATAATCCTTTTAAAATGAAAATCAGACTTGTCACTCTCCTGCTTGAATGACTCTATTGGATTTCTGTCTTTCTTATATAAAACTCACATTCCTTAAAAGGTTCACAAGTCCTCCATGATCCCCCTCTTCCTACCTCATCTCCTATCACTTTCGCTCTCACTAAATCAGCCCTAACAGTCTCCTTCCTGTTCCTAGAGTACATCAGGCACACTCTTGCCTTAAAGCGTTTGTGTTTGCTTTTCTTTCTCTCCAGAAAGCTTGATCCAAAAGTAACACCTCCTCCCTCCTCCACTCAACTCAAACCCATCTCCTTCATGTCTGCTTATGTTCTATTCTATTTAAATTGGCAATATCTATCTTCTCTTTTGACCCAGTAGGCATGAATTTGAGTAAACTCCAGGAGATAGTGAAGGACAGAGGAGCCTGGCATGCTGAAGCTCATGAGGTCGCAAAGAGTCGGACATGACTGAGTGACTGAACAGCCACAATTCCTCTCCTTTGCTTTCAGTTTTTCTGTTTACTTGTTTTCCACTTTATTTATCATCATTTTCAATATTCTATTTGTTATTTGTCTCTCCAGCTGGAATGTAAAATACGATGAGAACAGATAGTTTTCTGGTATTCACTGTTGCATGTTTAGCAATTAAGACCATGCTTGACACATAACAAACACTCAATAAATATTTGTCAAATGAACAAACATACATCTTTCTTACAGCACAGTGGCTCTCAATCTGGTTCTACATAGAATCACTGGGGGATTAAACATACTGTTTACCATTGTAAATCTGGCTTTTTAGGGATGTAGCCAAAGTATGGATGAGACTTAAAATCATCTCAGGTGATTCTGCTATGTAGCAGGGTGAGAAACTACCTACTTGACACAGTGCCTAGTCCATGTTAATTGCTCAGTAGACAAATTAAATATTAACCTCAGTCTAGGCACTGGAACTTCCAGTAAACTTATTTAGAAAGAATCTGAGCCTCAATTTCTGTGTAAAAAACAAATATTACATTCTCTTTACCTGAAAGGGTTATGTGAAATACATTTTAAAACACCACTGAAACTGTAAAACATCCCCAAAAGGCAAGTTATTTGATCAACTGTTATTTAATTTCTTGAATGAATTTGAGCTGGGTGACCAAGAGACCAAGATTCTGTTCCTAGTTCTCTGGTTATGTGATTTTGGACAAATTATTCTCTTCTCTTTGCTGCAAAAAGTAAGAAGATTGGATTTGAAGATAGACCTATAAGACCCTTCTGGTTTAGAAACCTTATGATTCTATAAATATATCAGTGGACTATTAAAGTATTCTATCCTTCTCTAAGTTTGGTTGACAAAACTTTATTTAGAACTTTTTTAACACATGTATGTGAAGTCCATGCTGGCTCAGAGAGTATACCACATTGAATCAAAATGAATAACAAGAAAAAAAATGGCTATAAAGGGGAACAAAGCCCTGTTACAAACTTTCAAGTTGTTACACATAGTGTTATTAAAACCTATGTACTAGTCAAAAAATGTCGGGGTTTTTCAGTATAATGTGTTTTTCTCAAGTCAAGTAAACATATACTGCTCTTGTACATCAATTACACCAAATATTTGTTTTGCCAGATGGTATTCCCTTACAGGCGACTTCCCTGTTGGCTCGGTGGTAAAGAATCCACCGACCAATGAAGGAGACTCAAGTTCAATCCCTGGGTCAGGAAGATACCCTGAAAAGTGAAATGGCAACCCACTTCAGTACTCTTGCCTGTAAAATTCCATGGACAGAGAAGCCTGGCAGGCTACAGTTTTAGGGGCTGCAAAAGGGTCAGACACAACTTAGTGATTAAACAACAAACAACAAATTCCTTTACAAGGAGCATGACAAAGAACCAATTAGAAAGTTGAGAAAAATTTGCCCTCATTGATTTCCAGATGGAGCTCAATTTTGATTGGCAAAGGTCAGAATTTTTGAATACTGCTTGTTGACAACAGAATGGATCCCTTCGGTTCAGTTCAGTTCAGTCGCTCAGTCATGTCTGACTCTTTGCAACCCAATGGACTGCATCACACCAGGCTTCCCTATCCATCACCAACTCCCAGAGTTTACTTACACTCATGTCCATTGAGTTGGTGACGCCATCCAATCATCTCATCCTCTGTCGTCCCCTTCCCCTCCTGCCTTCAATCATTCCCAGCATCAGGGTATTTTTTAATAGTCAGTTCTTCGCAGCAGGTGGCTAAATATTGGAGTTTCAGCTTCAGCAGCAGTCCTTCCAATGAATATTCAGGACTGATTTCCTTTAGGATGGACTGGCTTGATCTCCTTGCCGTCCAAAGGACTCTCAAGAGAGTCTTCTCCAACACCACAGTTCAAAAGCATCAATTCTTTGGCACTCAGCTTTCTTTATAGTCCAACTCTCACATCCATACCTGACTACTGGAAAAACCATAGCCTTGACTAGACAGACCTTTGTTGGTAAAGTAATGTCTCTGCTTTCCAATATGCTACCTAAGTTGGTCATAACTTTTCTTCCAAGGAATAAGTGTCTTTTAATTTCATGGCTGCAGTCACCATCTGCAGTGATTTTGGAGCCCCCCAAAATAAAATCTGTCAGTGTTTCCACTGTTTCCCCATCTATTGGCATCTATTTGCCATGAAGTGATGGGACCAGATGCCATGATCTTAGTTTTCTGAATGTTGAGCTTTAAGCCAACTTTTTCACTCTCCTCCTTCACTTTCATCAAGAGGCTTTTTAGTTCCTCTTCACTTTCTGCCATAAGGATGGTGTCATCTGCATGTCTGTGGTTATTGATATTTCTCCCAGAAATATTGATTCCAGGCTGTGCTTCATCCAGCCCAGTGTTTCTCATGATGTACTCTGCATATAAGTTAAGTAAGTGGGTGACAATATACAGCCTTGATGTACACCTTTCCCGATTTGGAACCAGTCTGTTTTTCCATGTCCGGTTCTAACTGTTGCTTCCTGACCTGCATACAGACTTCTCAAGAGGCAGGTCAGGTGGTCTGATTTTCCCATCTTATGAGAATATGACCTTATTCTCTGGGGGAAAATGCCAGATAGTGTCAGGCCAATCCACTCCCCACCTCCAATTAGGAGACATCTTTTATAAATTGCTATGATTCATGATTCTCAGTTAGAAAATAACACTGGATTTTTATTTAGATTTTTACTTTGGAACACATTTTCTCATTCATTCTCTCATTTCATCTTGGAAGATATTTTAACGATGGCTTTTTATAGTTATGGTTTTTAGTCTCCGTGCTGGCAAATTCAAGTTAATCATATATGTACCTTCTAAATATATTCATCCACACTTGTATTTTTTAATCCTTATATTTTTTCCCATTTTCTGGTCTTAACTCTTTCACACTCATAAGCATTAATATTTATGATATTTCAATCAAGCTTTTGCACAGGAAAAATGATGTTAATAAATACTTCTAAGCTTTTCAAAATAGTTAATATTTTGGCTGATAATAAAAATAAACACATTTTTACTTTTTTTTAAATTGAGAACACAGATTATAGAAAAAAGTGAGGACTTCCCTGGTGGCATACCAGATAGAAATTTACCTGCCAATGCAGTGGACACATGTTCAGTCCCTAGTCCTGAAAGATTTCACATGCCAGGGAGCAAATAATCCCATGCACCTCAATTACTGAGCTCATGCTCTAGAGCCTGTGAGCCGCAAATACTGAGCCCATGTTTCACAACTAATGAAGCCTGCACACTCCAGGGCCCACATGCCACAACTACTGAGCCCATGTGCTGCAACTTCTGAGGTCTTTTTCTTTCCATTCTTTAATAAAAGAAGAAAAATAAAGAGGAGAAAGATGAGGGGAAAGGAAAAGAAGAGGAGGAGGAGGAAGAAGAAAGGACTTGAAGATTATGTCTCTCCCAGTTTAAAGACCATATATCTATAATACACCATTTGAATATTTCAGCATTATAGTACCATTTGCCTCAGTTTGATTGGTAAGACCTCATTATGGATTTTCTGACACACACTTGTAGAGTCTATTGTGTCTGACTTTATTCAATCAACATAATATTTTGAGATTCATTACCCAAATCTTGAAGAGCTCCAGTAGTTCATTCCATTTTATTGGTGTGCTATATTACACATTATGAATATACTATAGTTTGTTTATTCATTCTTCTATAAATTGATATTTGGGTTTCTGGATTCTTTAATATTATGAGTAACATTGCCATGAATATTTGAATATGTGCCTTTTGTAGACAAATTTTGATTTTTCCTGTTTTTTGATAAAGACCTGTATTGCTATGAACTTTCCTTTAAAAACTGCTTTCATTGTATTCATATGAGCAGGGGTATTCATATGAGCGGGGGCCGCTCTCTCGCTGTGCTGTGTGGGCTTTTTATTGCAGTGGCTTCTCTCACTGTGGAGCACGTGAGCATGCAGCCTTCAGTAGCTGCAGCTGGTAGACTCAGCAGTTGTAGCTCCTGGGCTCCAGCGCACTGGCTCAGTAGCTGTGGTACACGGGCTTAGCTGCTCCAAGGCATGTGGAATCTTCCCAGAGTAGGGATCAAAACTGTTTCCTGCACTGGCAGGCTAATTCTTTATCACCCAGCCACCAGGTAAGCCCCCAAGTGACTTTGGGTGAGCTCCTTGATGACTCAGCCATCGTGAACTATATGCCAAACAGAAATAATCATATATTGTTCACAGTTGATCCCGAGGGTGGTGATAGCAGCAGTAAAGATAATAATGAAGATAAAAATGGCATACAGCTTTTACTTTAAAGTCTATTTTGTCTTCTCTGATTACTGCAACTTCCACTTTCTTGTCATTGCTGTTTGGATGAAGTATCTTTTTTCATCCTCTCACGTTCAATCTATATGTGTCTGGATATAGAATTCTAAGTTGACAGATTTGCTTTTTTTCACTATTATCTTGTTAATATTGTCTTGTCTTCTAAGTTTCTTTTGTTTCTGACAAAAATTCAGCGTTTTCCTCTCCATGTCACTTTTAATTTTTTTCTCTTTATTTCCTTTTTAACAATTTGTCTTTAAAGTGCCTAAATGTAACTTTCTTTTTGTATTTATCTCAGATTCTTGACTTTGTAGGGCTTTTTTACTGATCAAATCTGGACATCTGTCACCTAGTATTTTTTGCCTTAACTATTTTTTTCCTGCTCCTTTCTGTCCATTTTTTTTTAAAAGTACATGTACATGATGAAGCTTAATGCTATCCACAGTACATTAAGGCTCCTTTCATTTTTCTAGATTTTTTTCTGTCTGTCTTCAATTTAATGATTTGTATTGATCTGTCTACAGGTTTACTGACACTTTTGTCTGTTTTCTCTCATTGTATTGTTAATTCCAGCCGGAAGATCAAAAAAAAAAAAATTAGATATTGAATTTTTTCAATCCTGAGATTTTTAATTACTTGTTTTTATATAGTCTGTCTCTTCTGGTATTTTCATTTATTCACTATTTATACTTTTTTGGTAGATTTCTTTGGAAGGAATGATGCTAAAGCTGAAGCTCCAGTACTTTGGCCACCTCATGTGAAGAGTTGACTCATTGGAAAAGACGCTGATGCTGGGAGGGATTGGGGGCAGGAGGAGAAGGGGACGATCGAGGATGAGATGGCTGGATGGCATCACGGACTCAATGGACGTGAGTCTGAGTGAACTCCGGGAGTTGGTGATGGACAAGGAAGCCTGGTGTGCAGCGATTCATGGGGTCGCAAAGAGTCGGGCACGACTGAGCGACTGAACTGAACTGAACTTAAGACATTTACCACAGCTATTTTAAAGTCCCTATCTGCTAATTTCAACATCTACAGGTTTATGTTTATTGACTGACTTTTTCTAAATTATGTGTTATATTTTTCTGCTTTTTTCATGTTTCCATGTTTACAAATTTTATATTGGACACTGTAAATGATACTTATGGAGAGTGTGAGTTCTGTTAAACCGTTATTTGTTAAACAAATAGTACTGAGATTTGCCTGAAAGTACAGTTAAATTATTGCCAGATTACCTTGGTTGAATGGAGGCTCACTTTATACTTTGTCAGGGAGGAACTATTTTAGTTTGGCCTTTAATTCTGTGATGACTCCTTTAGTTCTGGTCATGCTCTTTTCTTCTAGTCTGTGGCCTCTATAGCATTTCCCTGGAAATCCCAAAGTGTTTAACAAGAATATCGGGAACCCAGGCACAGCGTAGCTGGTTGAATCTGGCTTAAGGTCTCTGCTGAGGTAGCTGTCGGCCAGAGCTGGGTCTCTGCTGAAGTTTCAGCTGTGTGGATGTGGGGGACACCCATTTCCAAACTCACTTGTGTCAGCTTATTGTCACTCACTTGAGTCTGATTCTCTTCCCTGGTGGTTCAGATGGTAAAGCGTCTGCCTGCAATTCGGGAGACCTAGGTTCAATCCCTGGATTGGAAAATCCCCTGGAGAAGGAAATGGCACCCAATTCCAGTACTCTTGCCTGGAAAATCCCATGGACGGAGGAGCCTGGTAGGCTCCAGTCCATGGGGTCGCAAAGAGTTGGACACGACTGAGCGAGTTCACTTTCTTTCTTTCTTTGTGTCTGATAACTGTCAGAGTTTCACTCCCTATCACATGGACTTCTGCATAAAGCCACCTCATCACATGGCAGCTGGCTTTCCCCAAGGTCAGGAATTCAGAGAGAGGGTGAGAGAAAGCCAAGCCCCAATACAGGAGTCCCAGTCTTTTTATCACTTTGATTTTGGAAATGACATCCCTTCATTTCTGCCATATTCTATCTTTATAAGTGAGTCAATTAATCCAGGCCATACTTGAGGATAAGAAGGAATAAATACCAGGAGGTGGGAATCTTTCCAGTTTCCATCTTAATAGTTGCCTACCACATCATGTAAGCTTTTACAATAAAATACATAAAATATATATTTTATATTTGTATATAAAGTATATACAGCTTGTCACTGAGTACCTATCTTTAGTTTTTTAGTCTCAGACATCCTTATCCCACAATCATCCTATCAGGATACAAAACTAGTTTCAGAGAAGAGAAAAATCAATACTCAAGGAGCTTAATTTGATTTCCTAAAATTCTTTATTGTAGAGTCAAAGAGTGGCACATTCAATGTTCAAATCCTGCTCTTTTTAATAATTTAATAAATATTTAATGTTTAATAATTATTTTCTCCAAAATAGTTCCCCAGTTCTATGAGACTAAATTTGGTACAAACTTTAGGCATTGTTTAGGTCTCTGTTGTTGTATTTGTAATTAGCATCCTGTATCATAACTTTAGTTATACTTGTCTATATAATAACTACTAACACAAGCTCTTTGAGGGCAGATAGAGTGCCTGATTCGTGGTTGCATGTGATTTTTTTCTAACAATCTACTGGAAAGTACCTACCTCAGGATCAAAAATAATTGTTTCCCTTTTTCAAAGCAAAGAAAACAGACTTTAATTGAAATATGGGAAATTGAGCAGAGGCTGGAGGAGAAATGAAAGTGACACTAGGTTCATCCGATGCCTTTGCAGACCATACACAGAGGAAGAGGCTCCAGAAATATGATTTATAAATGTCCCAGAGAGCATTCTATTTATTTCTAAATAAAAATAAAACTTATGTTGATGTTTCATGAGAGAGGAAAAAAAAGCCACTGAGAGGTATAAAAGAAGAAGGTGGGGGAAAAAAGAAGAAAGACAAATCCTTCCTTTGTAACACTTGTTTCCAGATTTGTTCACTCACTGGACTAAGGATGATTTAGTCTTAAAATATATCTCCAAAAATGAAATAGAAATAAAAATGTTAGGGACAGGTTGCACATCAGCAGGACAGTGAATTGCTATGCTGTGGTTTTCCCCTCAGTTCCTGGGCCTTCCTGCTGGGTAATTTGAGAAGCTGTGACAGGCATCGTTGGATACTCCAAGAAGGTCATTTTTGACAGTCAGTCGTTAATTTTCTGACTTATGGAACTTGCCTTTTTTTTTTTCTTCTAAATTTGGAGATGACGTTTCTTTGGTGTACTTTGGCTTTTCACTCATTAGATTCTCCAGGATTGCCAGGGAGGATTGTAGAAAGTCTTTTGAGTGACATTTCAGCACTTTTTCTGAGCCTTGAAGAATACTGTTGCCTGGGCTTTTGGAGGATGGATTATTTTCTTGGCAGGTAGTGCGGCCTCCACAGAGCTCATTAGGCTTTCGGTTGAGTCGATCTAAAGTGCACAGTTGAATACTGTCATAAAAAAGGAAGTAGTTTGGGTCTAATTCCTAATGGAGCTGCAAAGACTACAGCTCCTTTTTGATCTCTGAATTCCAAAGTCTTTTACAGTTGTCATATTACTGACTGCTCATTCTAGAACCAGGATTCTTTTTCTTTCTAAGTCTTTTATGCTCAGAATTTTATTTTGATGCTTAGTATACATGAGCAGATTTGGCACCCTGGTGTATTTAATAATATCAACATTTCCTTCTTACCAGCTCTGTGTGTGTGTGTTTCTCACAAAAGAGCTCTTCTTTGCAAAACCTAGTTTCTCCAGGTTAAGCTGTCATACATCAAAGGCAGTTGTCCTTTCTCACTGTTCCTGTGTAACCATTAGGTTGTAATATGCCTCATTTGATAACTGACATAAAGTTTTTAATGTATGATGTTCTTTTGGTGATTTGGGGTGGAGGGAACAATTTATCAACTCTGGTGTAATTTGTAAATTTTCTTAAGAATGAAGGCTCAGGGCAAACTCATGTTCTGTATGATGGCAGGACTATACTCTAGCCTAAAAGTAAAAACCTGCAATCTGGATAAGAAAGCAGAAAAAAATGACAAGGTCACTTCACAGGTAAAGCTTTTATTTATGTCCCATTATGGATATTTCATGCTGTTTTAGAAACTATTTTAAGAAACAGTTTTATTCCACTTATGAAATAAATCATGCATCCATTATTAATTTTTCTCTTGGTTGCCAATAATATGTATGTATTGAGCACCATATGATATGAGTTTAAGTTTAATAATCACAAAACATTATCATTTTTTTCTGTGTAACCAATTAATAAGTAAAATATGAGTATAAACATTGTAAAATGTGAAGTTTTAAAATGAAAAATATGACTTAGGGAAGAATTTTTACAATAATTTCAAACTGTCATTTAGTATTTACTTAGATTAATAGATACGAGTGAGACTATTTCTTTTCCCTTTTGCTAATAATTATTTCTCTCTCAGTCTTTAGTATGTCTGAACATCTATAATCCATGGCTTATTTTTGTTTTAGAATTATTAAAAATTAGGCACTTCTGAATTTAATAGTCATAACATGAATGAAAATATTTGCTTTTTAGTAAGAAGACAAATGTGGTGTAAACTGAAGGCCCATACTAGGAACACAGAATCATCTTTCTGTCCTATAAGGGCATTAAATGTATTGACTTACCTTTGTCAAAAGAAAAATAAAATGTTGCAACAGTTTTGAGTATAATTTTATAAAAGGAAAAATAGTTACCTCTAATCCTGAGCCTTCACTAGCCATTTTAATTTTTGTGCAACAACTTCCAATCCTTTATCTATTTGCATCTATATTTTTATACAACATATATTCCCCTTAACATTATATCCTCTATCCTTCTACATGTTCTTGAATAATCTCCTAGATTACCATTTTCAGGTCTGTATAACTTTTCAAAGAAGACTACTATTTATTTTAATAGCTAAGAGTTTTGTATTTCCTTTTCTAATGCTTAAAGCAAAGAAACATACAAAGTTAATGCCCATTTGCTACCAAATCACTGATGCCAACCTGCCAGCATGATGGAGATTTGGGCAGAATTTAACATGCTGCACTGTCTGTGTGGAATTGGAATTTTTCTTCCATCAGCACTGAAAACTATAGATGCCGCATTCCTATTTTCTCATGTCCCCAAAGTAAATATTGCAATGAAAGCCTGAGCCCTGTGAAGGTCAAAGGAAATCCAATTACCTAAATTCTCTTTATAATATTTAAAAATCTATGGAAATATGTTGAATATATGTTTTGAATTATGATGTTGGATTATTTTGTGAACAGCCAAAGTATGAATCAGTAACAAAAAAATAGTAACATTTTCCTTGAACATGTTCTCTTAAAACATTAAATGAAGAGGCTTATTGAAGGGTTTAGTTTTATTAAAAATTTATTGAAACAAAAATGTGTAGGCTTTTGTAATCGACTTTATAAATATTCAAAATTAAAATAATTTGTTATATTCTACTGATTGAAACATAATGTTAGCCTTACAAACCTAGTCTTAACTAGAATAAAATTATCATAAAACTAGCAATTGAGTGCTAGAGGTCTCTTGGAGACAAAAAGTACAGTGGAATTAACATAAACCATTAATTCCTGTATTCACTCTATGATTATTTACTGAACACTTTCTCTGAACTTGGCAAGACTCTAAGAAAGACCAAAACTGTCTAGATCCTTGCCCTCATGAAGCTTAAATTTCCTTTTTTTAAAATAATTTTTTAAAGATTATAGTATAGTTGTTTTATGGAGAAGGCAATGGCACCTCACTCCAGTACTCTTGCCTGGAAAATCCCATGGACGGAGGAGCCTGGAAGGCTGCAATCCATGGGGTCGCTGAGGGTCGGACACGACTGAGCAACTTCACTTTCACTTTTCATTTCATGCGTTGGAGAAGGAAATGGCAACCCACTCCAGTGTGAATGCCTGGAGAATCCCAGGGATGGGGGAGCCTGATGGGCTGCCATCTATGGGGTCGCACAGAGTTGGACATGACTGAAGCGACTTAGCAGCAGTAGCAGCATACATATACTTATATCCCTTCCCTTTGGACTTCCTTCCCGTTGAGGTCACCCTATCATATTAAGTAGAGTTCCCATGTGATATAGTATGTTCTCACTAGTTATAAAATTTATACACAGTATCAACAGTATATATGTGTCAATCTCAGTCTCTCAATTCCTCCCACTTCCCTCTGTTCCCCTTGGTCCATACATTTGTTCTCTATGTCTGTGTTTCTATTTCTGCTTTGCAAACAGCAGCTTAATTCATAAAGCTTAAATTTTCAAGTTGAAACTCTTTGGAAATTGAAGCCTGTTAGAAATATTAGTGACCATGTTGTTCTGTTATTTATTACATGATTTAGGTGGAAAGAAGAAAGGAATACAATAAGTATTTAATTGCCTTGTTTTCTTGTAGCAAATTCAGTATTTCTTACTAAGGCCTGTCTGGAAAATTAAGAGCTTGGAGTGTAAATATGTAAATGGATTATCCTCCTCAGTGGGGTTGGGTAATCTTAATTTAACAAGAATTTCAACTCTGTGGTGGTGCTCAGCTCCCACTGAGATATTCATTTCTGTGCCAGAGTGATCAACTCTAACTATGCAACCACGGCATGGCTCTACTTCGAGCAGATGGTGAACGGATCTCATCTGCAGGTATGTGTTGAAGAGGCTGCTTTGCTTGCATGCCACAGCTGCACTTTGCAATTTTAACTAATATTCTCCTATGAATGTATCAACATTGACACTACAACTATGAGCTCTTGCTCATAGTTCCATGGTGATAGAGTGCATGCTTGGTCATGTCCAGCTCTTTGCGACCCCCATGGATTGTAGCTCGCCGAGCTTTTCTGTCCATGGGATTTCCCAGGCAAAAATACTGGAGTAGGTTGCTATTTCCTCCTCCAGGGGATCTTCCCTACCCAAGGATTGAACTTGGGTCTCCTGTGTCTCTGCATTGCAGGCAGATTCTTTACCATCTGAGCCACCAGAGAAGCCCCAAAGATTGATGTGTGTGGAAAGTGGGATTTTTCCAGGGCATCTTCCTGACTCAGGGATCAAACCCTCCTATCCTTCATTAGCAAGCAGATTCTTTACCCGTGAGCCACGTGGGAAGCCCAAGAAAGATCCATATTTGTAGTAAAGGTGGAGTCAACAATATCTTCTTTTTAGATGTTAGCACCTTCTGCCTTTAGCTCTGGGGATCAGAATAAACTTTTGTTTTCATTCCCTACTCCTGTCAAAAAAGACACTGTGCTATTAGTGGTAGTTCCTATAATAAATGTGCTTCACTTACTTCCAAATATGTAGCTTTTAGTCTGTCTTCCAAAGATGAATATAATTTATTATTTTGAATATTTTTATCAGATTAGTAGCTTAAAGAGATAATCCCATGAAAATCTTCCTCCAAACAAAGTCACTGTTGAGGGATCCCTTCATCCAGTTAATCCATATTATTGTTATTTTTCTTCTTGCTGGTAAGTAAAGACATTCAACTGTAAATATATTCCAAAGCACTGTTATAAGATTGATGAATTACTGAGAGATGGTAGATGTATTTGTAATAATAATGATTCAAAGTTTGTTTTATTTATACATTATGCTGTACCAGCTTTAAATTATTATATACCTAGAAATCCAGACAGAGATAAAATGAAGTATAAAATAAGCCCACATTTTAGTTGAGGGAAAGACAAATATACACCTACCCAGGTGTCATATTTAAACTCAAATTGAAGTTTGGTTATTTGCAAGATTAGGGGGTTGAAAAAACCTAGTTGGTTGTGATTCATTTGACTTAGAAACCCCAGTGGACATGAGTTCTAGATGGGGCAGGTGGAAGATATCTTGAAAGCTATCTTCTAATATCTCCAGTATCTCTGACTTCACCCTAGTGTTACACATTTCCATTAGGATTATTACAATACTCATATAATTTTTTGCTTCTAAATTCATCCAATTCTAGTTTGAATTTGATACCTCTACACTGAAGCCAAAACAATCTCTCTAAAATACTTCTGATTCTTGTGTGCCCCCTGCTTAAAAATGTCAGTGAATCCCATTCTTTTTACAATAAAGTCAAAACAATGAGTGTGTATCACAGGTCTCCGAATGTCTGGGTAATGCCTGTGTCTCAGCTCATCCCTGCCCGCCCCCCTTCACATCCCACCTTCCAGTAGAAAGGAACACCTGGCAGTCTGTTGAATGCATCATGCCCACTTGGGCCTTTGACTTCCCACGTGCCCTCTGTCCTGACACACCCACCTTCAGTTCTCTCCTTCTACCTGCGTACATGAGTGCTAAGTTGCTTTAGTCGTGTCCCACTCTTCCCAACCCCATGGACTATAGCCCGCCAGGGTCCTCTGTCCATGGGCTTCTCTAGCCAAGAATACTGGAGTGGGTCATTGCCCTCCTCCAGGGGATCTTCCCCACCCAGGGACCAAACCCTTGTCTCTTACATCTCCTGCTTTGGCAGGTGAGTTCTTTACCACTCGCACCACCTTGGAACCCCTTGCTCCTACCTGGTTGACACCAATTAATTACTGGGAACTCAAATTAGACATCTCTTCATTCAGGAAAGGTCTGAGCTAGGTAAACCTTCTGTGTGTGACTATAAACTCTGTATTTACATAAGCAGCACACTTCTCACATTTTAATATTCTATTCACCTGTGTACAAGTTTTTCGTCTTTGTGTGGGAAAGGTGTCTAGATACAATGATGGTCAGAAAAAAATGACCATACAGCGAGTGCAGCACAGCTGATGAACGATATGATTGTAGGTGATGAGGGTACTTCAAATTCTGTCTTATAAGAAATAACTGAAAAGAAAAAAAAAAGAAGAGTCAAACACGGTGGGAAATACAGCTAATCAAAAAGTTTAAAACACTGGGAGCAGCATGTAGAAGATAACACAAAGTCTACCAACTATCCTTGCGCTCTCCTAAATTTCCCAGCATCCCTTGCAGTTCAGTTATGGTCACATGACTAAGCTGGGTCAGTGGGTTGAGTGACGCGTGTCACTTCAGTTGCTTTGCCTCTTTCAGATTTCTCTTCCTTTGGCAAAGTGATCCACAAGGCCCCATGTTTCAGAAAGCATAGTTACAAGATTCAGAAAGACGTCCTGACCAACAAGAGAAAGAAACAAGCCTTCACTGTGTTAAGACACTTAGATTTCAGGGTTTATCTGAAATGGCCACCAGAGTTAACCACCAAAGATGAATTTGGTTCTTTTAAAAAATAAGTACTGCTTGTGAAAATTGTTAAATATTAATTATGTTGAATTGGTTCATAGTGCTTTTCAGGTCTATGATCTCCTTCTACTTTGTATATTCATTCTATTAATTTTTGAGTTTGATATAGAAACTCCAACTAAAAAATCTTAATTATCTACTTTAAAAAAAGATTTGGAACATACAGTGGAAATATATGTAACTTTATTCCATATTTTCCAAGTCTCCTGTAAATGTGTTATCATATTTTCATAATTTAAGGAATAAAAAACACTGTTGGTGTTTGGACACTGGGAACATTGGAGAGAGATTGGAGTATTTCAGATTATTAGACCAGGACTCCAACAGGGAGATGCATCATTCTGGGAGAAACAACAGTTTTTAAGAAGAGGAATGACCCCTAGCAAGTAGCACAGGCCTGGGAAGACCTGTGCTACTTCTCTCTAATGGCGGTGAGAATACGTGTACCAGCCACCTCTCTAGAAAGCTGCCACACCAAGAGGTTTAACTTTTGTCTCATCACAACCTTTGATGAACCGGTAAAATTCCCCAGGGCCCCAAACATCCCTACAATGGTCCCTCCAGTCACCACTATTTGTGGCTCCCGACTTTGGCTTTTCTCAGTTCAGTTCAGTCATCCAGTCATGTCCGACCCTTTGTGACTCTATGGACTGTAGCATGCCAGGCTTCCCTGTCTATCACCAACTCCCAAAGTTTGCTCAAACTCATACAGAGTCAGTGATGCTATCCAATCCCCTGTTGTCCCCTTCTCCTCCTGTCTTCAATCTTTCCCAGCATCAGGGTCTTTTCCAATGAGTCAGTTCTTCACATCAGGTGGCCAAAGTATTAGAGCTTCAGCTTCAGCATTAGTCCTTCTAATGAATATTCAGGGCTGATTTCCTTTAGGAGTGACTGGTTGGATCTCCTTGCAGTCCAAGGGACTTTCAAGAGTCTTCTCCAACACCACAGTTCAAAAGCATCAAGTCTTTGGCACTCAGCTTTATGGTCCAGCTCTCACATCCATACATGACTACTGGAAAAACCATAGCTTTGACTAGATGTTGACAGCAAAATAATGTCTCTGCTTTTTAATATGCTGTCTAGATTGTTCAAAGCTTTTGTTCCAAGGAGCAAGCATCTTTTAATTTCATGGCTGCAGTCACCATCTGCAGTGATTTTCGAGCCCAAGAAAATAAAAATCTGTCACTGTTTCCATTGTTTCTCCATCTATTTGCCATGAAGTGATGGGACCAGATGCCACGATCTTCATTTTTTAAATGTTGAGTTTTAAGCCAGCTTTTTCACTCTCCTCTTTCACTTTCATCAAGAGGCTCTTTAGTTCCTCTTTGCTTTTCACCATAAGGGTGGTGTCATCTGAGGTTATTGCATATCTGAGGTTATTGATATTTCTCCCAGCATTTTCTAATCAACAGCTTTTCTCCTTGTACATTTCGGCCATCACTGGATCCCTTTCTCTTTTTTATTTTGGACCTTAAGCAATGTGACCTATATCTTCCAGCTTCAAACTCAGATTGACTTGGGCACTACCTGACAGGAGCAGCAAGTGAGATAATTCAGTGCTTCTGATTTATTTACTTTTGGCTCACTGTCTGCTACAATGACAGGGGAAGAACTGTTCTGAGGCACATTTGAAGCTATCTTTACAGGCAATATTTTCTTGAGAAGGCAGGCTCAGTTCTTGCCAGTTTCACTGATTATTAACTCAATATATTTAAAAATGGATGGACTCAATAGGCAGCAAGATGACATTTACTCTACTCTATTTTTTTAAATATAAATATATTTATTTTAATTGGAGGTTAATTACTTTATAATATTGTATTGGTTTTACCATACATCAACATGAACCCACCACAGGTATACACGTGTTCTGCATCCTGAACCCCCCTCCCTCCTCCCTCCCCGTACCATCCCTCTGGGTTGTCCCAGTGCACCAGCCCCAACACTCTACTCTTCAAAATGTATTTATTGAACAACTGTTATGCACCAAGTAGGCTGAAAGGATTTGCACAGAAGAAATAATAGAGCTCTCACCTTCTTGGCACTTGCATTTTAATGGGACTATAGAAAATAAGTGTGTGCATGCTAAGTTGTTTCAGTCATGTCTGACTCTTTGGAATCCCATGGACTGTAGCCCACTAAACTCCTCTGTCCATGGGATTATCCAGGCAAAAATACTGGAATGGGTTGCCATAGCCTCCTCCAGGGGATCTTCCTGACCCAGGGATTGAACCCGCCTCTCCTGTGGTTCCTGCATTGCAGGCACTTTCTTTACCACTGAGCCACCAGGGAAGCTCTAGAAAATAAGTAAGTATAGGGAAAATATAAGAAGTACAGATAAGCCATGTGGAGGAAATAAAGTATCTGCTTTATTCTGGGTGGGTTACTAATATCCTAGAGTAGACTTTGATTTATCCAGAAAGATTAAAAATTATACTCTATGTCCTCCAAAATCTATCTTACAAGCTGCCATATTTCATCAGAGAATTACCACCCAAACCCCAAATGCTGTCATCCAAATCACTGGCTTACAACCAACAAGAAGAGCAGTCTGGAAAGCAAGAGAAAATGCAACATCTCTCTTGAATGAGGAAAGCAGAACTTTTGCCAATGCAATAGTCAAGATTCAAAATTCAAGAAACTTTCAGAAAAGGAAGGCCCAAGCAGAGCTGTTCAACCATAATAGCTTATCCCAGACAGAGGAAGGACACAGATGGACAAGGGATTACTGCCATGTGCTACCCAGTGCTACCACCAGTGCTCTGGGCCGGCCTGCAGAACACCAAACGCCAGCCACTATGAGGAGCCATATGAAAGCCCCCGCTGAAAGGCCGGCTGGTTGTCTCTTTACTTTTTAAAACTGGCATTTAAATCACTCTGGCAGATGGGAGAAAAGTATGTAATAAAAGTTGACATTTCATTTTTACTCTGTATGTTTGTTAAGTTAATTCTATTATCATTCACTGGGAGATCAGTACTGAATAGTAATCAGACTGCAGCAGCGTGCAGCTAATGTAAAGAGAGGATAGTTTCTAAGGGCCAAATAGACCCTAAGTGATAAGCAACAATTAATCACATATTAGGAGGTCCCAGGATGACATAAAAGGTAAAAGCAAAGGTTTCATAGTAAGGCTAAGCCTATATTTGGTCATAGCTATTTTTAACAGTATTCCTCTTGGACTTGTACATTCTAAAGAAGAAATGCAAACAGGGGAGGGAGAGATAGAAAATATCTGTTAGATTTTGCACTTTCTCTTTTTTTTAAGACTCTCATCTTTCTTTTGGTATTAGAACATCATTCTCTTTTCTAATATGCTTAAAGAGCTACCTCATAAGCAAATAATTCTCACCCAAAGTCTGTTACTTTTGATTCAGAAATGTACCACTTCAACACATTCATCTCAGATAAACTTTGAAATTGACTTAAAGTTCTCACTTATATTATTTGATCTCCAAAGTAACTGGTTTTCCAACCTTCTTAGGAGCTGTAAGAGAATTAGTTTTTCTTCCACAAGTGGAAATCCCTTCTTTCTTGCCCCATTTCTGTTAGTCCATCTTTACAGGTTTTCTTTTCTTTTTCCCTTTATCCAATATATCACTATAGTAAATGCTGCCAGAGGCCCACCTGAATATCGGCCCCTACCACAGAGGGAGGGTAACTGTGCCTTGGCATGCACTTCTGTGCGGGTCAATGGCTTTTTATCTCAAGCACCTGCATTCAGAGAGGGCTGGAACTGTCACAGGCAAATGCTCCCAGAATTAACACTCAACCCACAGGCACTAGCATTGATAGCCTGACATTGCAGTATCCTTTGCCTCCTGATGGGATTATTCTGAAGTATGTTCCTTATAGCCTTTTAAAGAGTCCCAGATAGATTAAGTCTCTTTTTGTCTATACTCAGAAACTCATCATAGCACCATCCTCTCTTTGGTTACTGAACTCCCTTCCCAAATAAAATACTCAGGGATTGCTTTTGGGAGAGCACAAACTAAGCCTATCCCTGATGGAAGGAAACTAGTCATTAAGCAAGTATTAAACGAGCACCTATTATGTGCTAGGTACTGTCCAGTAATTGCATATAAGAGATATATTTTAATTTCTTACTCTAGGGAATTCTTTCCTTTAAATACTTCACTAGCATAGAATTGTTCCTATCAACTGTAGGACAAATATAATATTCTTATTTTTACTTTATAAATTTTTGCTTTCTTCTATTGTTTATTGTCATAGGTATAGCAAATGAGAGCCAGAGGACTTGAGTATGCCTGTGCACCTCGACCACAGCACACTTCTGGCGTGGATGCTGGGGGTGGCGACACCAGTGTGGTCCATTTAAAAATCTATTGGACCATAACAAGGAATGTTCTGGAGTAAAAATATTGTCAATGGATATGATAGACACCAATATTCTCAATGTACAAAGAACATATATAAATCAATAAGTCAAATATGAAGATTGAAAACTAGACAAAAAATAGCTTACCAATGGCCCATAAACCGGAAGACTTTTTCAACAATCCTAGTTGGACCAGGCTGTTTTTTTTCAAAATTGGTTATAACAATAATTCCCTTTCCATATGCTTTTCAAGCAATATGACCTTGACACTTCTCAACTAGTAGACTTCAGCTGAAGTGGTGGTATATGACTTTGGAGGCTAGGCCAGAAAAACGCCATGCATTTCTACCTTGTTTTCTTGGAATGCTCAATCCTGGAACTCAGTCACCAGGATGTGAGCAGGTCCAAGAAACCCATGGAGAGGCTCACATGAATAGGAATCAAGGTCCCTGGCTAAAAGCCCTGGTTGAACTCCAGTCAACAGATTTCAGTGAGTGAACCATCCTGAAAACGGGTCATCCAGACCACAAGCATGCTGTCCTGTTTGACACTGGATGGAGCAAAAATGAGCTGTCCCCACTGAGCCCTGCCCAAGTTGCACAGTTGTGAACAAAATAAATGATTGTTATTGTTTTAAGCCACTATGATTTACAGTGATTCGCTATAAAACAATAGATGCCTGACACATAATTTGATACTCCAAAATGAGTGAGGCCATAACAAAAACCTAAATATGACATTTTGCTTTAGGGATACAGTAGTGGGGAGAAGGCACTGGCACCCCACTCCAGTACTCTTGCCTGGAAAATCCCATGGATGAAGGAGCCTGGTGGGCTGCAGTCCATGGGGTCACTAGAAGTCGGACACAACTGAGCGACTTCACTTTCACTTTTCACTCTCATGCATTGGAGGAGGAAATGGCAACCCACTCCAGTGTTCTTGCCTGGAGAATCCCAGGGACAGGGGAGCCTGGTGGGCTGCCGTCTATGCGGTCGCACAGAGTCGGACATGACTGAAGCGACTTAGCAGCAGCAGCAGCAGCAGTGAGTAGAAGCTGGAAGGAGCTGAAGACTGTGAAAGCTAGAAGGGACATGAAGGGAATGTTACAGATATATAAAGGATCTCAAAGCCCAAAGGCTATGGGTGAGAAATTAAAGAAAAATAAGAAAAATGTTACTGGAAGCTACAGAAATGGGTTTCTTGTTATGTAGAGGCAGAAAACTTGCCAACACTATTGCCTGCTCTAATGTGAAAAAATAGAAAATGTATTATCACGGAAATAATGATATAGTTAAGATTTCCAGGCAAAATATTAAAATTGCCACCTGGCTTCTTTTCCTAGGTTTTGATAAAATATGAAAGGAACAAGTTGAGCTAAAGAAAAAACTGTTAAATATCAAAGTCGAAACTTGCTGGGCTCAAAAATAAAACTATTTCTCATATCTAGTCTCTCCAAATGGCACATGATTCTCAAATTAAGTGTCACAACAAAGATCAAATCCTGGAAGGGATTATAGGCGCTTTTCTTGACTTTATAAAGTTTGAATAGAGTGTCTTATAAGAACTTCTGGACAAGTCAAAAACACTTTAAAGACCTTAGAGAATGCCTTGCAGATTCTACTATAAATTGGGATTCATAAGAATATTAAGCATTTTGTCATTTAGCTTCCTTTCAGGAAGGCCAAAATAGAAAAGGTGGCCAGTCTTAAAGACACTTGTACTTGTGGCTTTGTCAATGGGAGTGAACCCCAATAAGAGTCATAGAAAAGTCATATTTTTAAAAAGAACAGCTCTGTCACACAGAGAAGGCAATGGCACCCCACTCCAGTACTCTTGCCTGGAAAATCCCATGGACAGAGGAGCCTGGTGGGCTGCAATTCATGGGGTTGCTAAGAGTCGGACACAATTGAGTGACTTCACTTTCACTTTTCCCTTTCATGCACTGGAGAAGGAAATGGCAACCCACTCCAGTGTTCTTGCCTGGAGAATCCCAAGGACGAGGGAGCCTGGTGGGCTGCCGTCTCTGGGGTTGCACAGAGTCAGACACGACTGAAGTGACTTAGCAGCAGCAGCTTTGTCACAAGTATTGTCATCATAGATTGAAAGAAGCAGAGACAGTACAAAATGAAAAGAAACATTTGCACTTAAAAAATTTTGCAGGCAGGAAGCAGGCTGGGAAGGCTTCTCAGCTGAAATCACAGGCTTCTCGGAGGTGAGGGGAGGAAGAACCCAGAGCACAGAATCAAGTGCTACCAGGAATCCCTATAAAGTGGGAGTGAACCCAATCAGAGAGCTGGTGAAATGTGTCCCCCTGGACTGCAGAACTGCTCTGAGCCGATGAATGTGTGTCTTTCATATACTCCCCATTTTGAGCAGTTATCTTATTCATGTACCAGAATTTGTGTTTTGGGGTCAGGGAGCTAAAGGCCAGACAATTTATCTCTTCTAATTTACATGTCTTTAGATTGAGAGGAACTGTACTAAACTTGATAAATTTGAGGAAACTCTCATGAGGAGACCAAATCTAATTCAAATGATGAAATACTGAATTTTGAGCATGTGCTGTAATGAGATGAAACTTTGGAAATCTTGAGGCAAAGGTAGACACATCTGGCATGCAAAAGCCATGTGAATTGTTGTAGACAGAGAATAGGCTGTGGCAGACTGTATTTTGCAAAGATGACCATCATCAACATATCTTGTCCCTTATGAGACAAGACATCTTATGATGTCATCTTGATGCTCCTCTCATTGACTGGTGAGATTTATGTCCCTTCCTAGTGAAGATGGACAGACCTTTGTGATCATCTCAATCCATGGAGACTGTTGAAGTGACATCCAAGTATTTCTCCATTACATTCTACAGAAAATAGACATGAAGTCTAACAAACATTTTTTTTTTTTTAATTAGAGAGGGGGAAATCTGTTGTCTAGGGAAGGTTTGTGATCATCATCATGATCAGTAAAACCATCTTCAAAATGTTCTACTGTTCATTTATCTGATTTGGTGCCTGCCAAGGAGCATTCTGGGGCTTCCCAGGTGGTACTAGTGGTAAAGAACCTACCTGCAACGCAGGAGATGGGAGAGACGCAGGGTGGATCCCTGGGTAGGGAAGATCCCCTGGAGGAGGACATGGCAACCCATGCCACTGCTCTTGCATGGAGAATCTCATGAACAGAGAGCCTGGCAGGCTACAGTCCATGGGGTCACAAAGAGTCAGACACAACTGAAGCAACTTAGCATGCACAAGGAATATTCTGGTTGTCAATTTAATACCCCAGACTCTATGTCTGGGGAGGGATTGACTTGTGTGGAAGAAGGTTATTTGATTGCTGGAAATGAATATCCCTCAGTCTCAAGTAGTGAAATAGCCATTCAGTTTATTTAAATTTGGTTAGTATGAGTTAGTGTTTATGATCAATGAATTGTAATTATGTTACTGAGTCACTAGACCTCCAAAGGTAAGGAAAATAATAGAAGGTGGGGGGAAGGTACCTGGGAAAGCCAATCTGAAGGCTTTCTGTCTTTCTTTTCCATCTTTCACTTAAACATTATTCAATGTTTAGACTTCAGGAAATGGTTTTGGAAAATGTACTGTTTATAGAACAGGCTGAGTTGAGATGACAGGCAGTGGTAGATACAAGCCAACTAACAGGCATTTATGATATCAGAGACCTTCAATAATGGTTTAAATATTTTCTCCAAAAGCTTTTGCAGTAAAAATAAGCATCTAAGTATGTAAATTGTATTTGTTATATTCACCACCAAAACCTGTCAGATTTATCATTCCAGAATCCTTTTGGTTGGACACTTCTCATAATCTTTGGCATGTGAAAACTGTCTTTGAACATCTGCTAGGAAAAAAATTAATTAAACCCATATGGTTTGAAACCCCATGAAAAGTTTTAGGATTTAGAAAATAGCACCTAGATCTAATAAACATAATCCCTACAAATTTTCTTTTCTTATTTTGTGATCCTATTCTTTCCTTTTTGCCTTTCTGCCCTTCAGAATTTTATATACCCATACCTTAGTAAATGGTCATTAACTATCATTCCAAAATTTCCAATTCAAACCCCAGAATCAGACATTCAGTAAGAATACTCGACAGAAGAAAGCCACAAATTTGCACATCAGCCAAGAGGAGCACATCTCTAGCATCACGTATACCTTCCCCCCATGCTCTAGAGCAGCCACCCTACATTCATCAAGCACAACAAGTTGTCTCCTTTCTCTGTTCCTGGGAAAACCCTGCTACCTTGTGGTCACTTTAGTACTTATTCCCCCAAAAGGAGATAATCATAAAAATATTTTGTAGAAATTTCTCATTTATAAGTTAATACCTGACTTTTTTTTAATCTCCCAAAGTGAAAAAAAATTTTTCTTTAAGAAATATCTGAAGAATTTCCATTCACATTAAAACTTCATGAAAACATCACAACACCATTCTCCAAATCTCAGGATTAAAATAATTCCTTCTTTACATATAACCATAATACCCTTAGGGTTTCATTGGTGGTGCTAGTGGTAAAGAACCTGCTGGCCAATGTGGAAGACATAAGAGACTCAGGTTCCATCCCTGGGTTGGGAAGATCCCTTGGAGAAGGAAACGGCAACCTTCTCCAGTGTTCTTGTGGGAGAAATCTCTTGGACAGAGGAGCTTAGCATTCTACAGTCCATAGAGTCACAGAGAGTCAGACACGACTGAAGCATGCATGCATGCATAATACCCTTAATTGAAGTATCAATATTATCTAATTACTGTTTATTAATTCCCTTGGTTTTCTGCAAACTGAAAGGTTCTTAAAGGTAGGGACTCTGTCTTATTTGTCTCTGTTTTCCAGCCTGCAGGATATTTGATATTATTAAATATTTTTTGAAGTAATGGAAATGGAGACAAGGGAAAATAACATAAAGACAGAGTGGAACTAATTTTTTTTCTATGTTCTAGATCCTATATTGTAGCCTATAAACAGTGCTTAAAATTACTTCAGCTGTGCATTAATATGGAATACTACGTCAGTTTCCTGAATATCTTAGAGAAACAGCAGCCTGAAGACTGGTTGATATCTGGGTCACTCAGAACCGTTGCTCACTCTGGATCAGTTTACAGCTGTTTTCTGCCTGAACTACTGATGATGCCTAATCTGAACACCTTCCAATGGCGGAACTTTCCAACTAAATATCTCTTTTCAGGTGAAATCTTAAGGTGAAACAATAGTATTTAATAAAGAATAAACACCTACTATGTGGGAAACACTGAATCCCTACAAGCTGGGATTTAATAAAGATAATAAGCCCCACTCTTAGTGTGGCCTAGAATTGTTTGCTTAATGATGTTAATGAACATATTAGGAAAGTAAGGGGAGGGCCAGCATCTCATACTCCTTGTCCACATAGTTCTAAGAGCCTCACTGTTGAAAATTTAAGAGTTAGTGAGACAGAGGCCTGCCAGAAATGTTAGGTCATCAAACAAAGGTAAGACATATACTCACCATTCAATATGTCAAACTGCAGTTTATTTGAGAGAACCTGTTTTCTGTTACTTAAGCAACAATAATGACTCTACAACTTTCAAATGAAACAAAAACCAAATCTGTGTTTGAATATCTTGGAATGGATTACAAATCACACTATATTTTCTCATTAAATACGGTTTCTGGGTAGCATATGAGAGCAAAAATCCCCAGATTATCACACACCACTAGGAAAGAGTGACTCCTAACTCACGAAAGGAGACCAAGCCTATAATCAGGGAACTGCAAATTTAAGAGAATAGCATTGAAACATGCATATTACCATATGTGAAATAGATGACCAGTCTGAGTTCAATTCATGAAACAGGACACTCAAAGCCAGTGCACTGGAACAACCCAGAGGGGTGTGATGGGGAGAGAGGTTGGAGGCAGGGTTCAGGAAGGCGGGACACATGTACACCCGTGGCTGATTCAAATCAATGTATGGCAAAACCCACTGCAATGTGACCCCATGGACTGTATAGTCTGCTAGGCTCTTCTGTCCATGGGGATTCTCCAGGCAAGAATACTGGAGTGGGTTGCTATTTCCTTCTCCAGGGGATCTTCTCAACCCAGGAATCGAACCCAGGTCTCCTGCATTGCAGGCAGATTCTTTACTGACTGAGCTACAAGGGAACCACCACAATATTGTAAAGTAATTAGCCTCCAATTATAATAAATTATTATTTTTTTAAAGTCAGCCCCTTCATTTTTCAGCTTTCAGTTTGGCATGGAATTTTCTTCTGAGTGGTAAAGGCCTTGTTTGTTTATGTGTTTAGAGAACAAGAAAGCAGATACATACCAAAAAAATAAAAACTCTTTGAAACATTTTAATATTTCAGAAAATATCAAAGTTGTCATCAACACGTTGATGGACTTTGCCTAATGTATTTTAATGATTATTGTTATTTTCACCTTGAATTACCATGCTAAGGGCTTTGAGATCTCAGTTGGACTTTGGGTAGTGAAGAATATAGAGCCTTGTTTCCTCCTCTGTAAAGGGAATGCATTTTGACGCACTAGAGGCTGGGTGTCTAGCCTACTCTGTCTCCTCTAAGCTGCCCCCACCCACGATGAGTTACCCCTAGATAACCTGTGGCCCCACCTCTTGCTTCACCTTGTCCATACAGGACATTACAGCTTCTCTGCTCCCTACTCCCAGAAATTTCAAATTGGAATACAGGGATTCTGATCATTAGCTGGATCTGCCAGAAGTAGGAAAAACATGTGAGATCCAGGGTTAAGGATGAAAACCTGCGGCAGACATAATGACCTCTCTGCAAGGAAAGAGGAAGTTGGGAGACAGACAGGCAGACACTGAAAACTAGGAAACACTTGCAGACCAAGAGAGCAGTGGAGAAGTGCTTGGGTTACCAAGGGCTTTCCTGCTATGATTCAATACAGTGGGAGCCCTCCCAAACCACCTATCTTTTGGTTTTGTTAGAACTCCTTTCTCTTAGTAACAAATCTTCCTTTACTTAATCTAGCTTGAGTATATCAGATCTTTTTTCTATCAAACAATACCTAATTAGAGATAAAACTATCCACTAAACACAGTTATGAGACCCAGAGGAAATAATGCTTGGTAAAAGATAAAAGCATGACTGAAAATGTTATTAAACATTTTTATTATTTCTATTATTATGGCAATATCATGCTCACTGTCACCTCTTTCTTAAAACAAAAATGGTGGATTTTTACTATTGTTCCTATATGATTAGCTGGTCCTATCAAAAAGAAGGAAGTTCATATGCTTTAAATGATACTCTTTCTTTAAAAAAATAAAGTATGTGACAATATACAAGTACAAACAAACAGATACACACAAACATACTGTTTAGTTTAATCCAGTTAATTGCCAGAGTACCCAAGAAAGGGCCTCCGTGAAATAATATCATAAAACTAGAAAACTTAAACCTCATTTAATGGGTCATTCATATATTTCTCCCTTTTGTTAAATAAAGCTTCACTTAGCCAAAGCTTAAAGAATGTAAGAATCCCATAATTTCTTTTTTAAGTGTCTCTAGAGAAGATGAGGGGCTTCCCTCATAGCTCAGTAGGTAAACAATCTACCTGCAACGCAGGAGACCTGGGTTTGATTCCTGGGTCAGGAAGATCCCCTGGAGAAGGAAATAGCAACCCAATCCAGTATTCTTGCCTGGAGAATCCCATGGACAGAGGAGCATAGCAGGCTACAGTCCATGGGGTTGTAAGAGTCGGAAACGACTTAGAGACTAAACCAAACACCACCACCAGAGAAGATGAGGCCATAGTATTTCTTAATAAAGATTTAAGATTCTTATACTGAATCAACATCTCTCAATTATGTTGAAAACATTTTTTTATTATAACCAATACCATCAGTTCGTGCCTACATTTTCTGTTATTTCTAGAATAGATTGAGTGTAAATCATCTATATGGTTATTTTAGTAACCATGAAATTCAAATTCAGATGTCAATGTAACAATGTTCTTCTTTCTTTCTCTCTCTCCCTTTTTCTTTTATCTTTGTGTGTGCGTGTATGTTAAAGCCCTTCACCCTTCATTCCAATGGTCCAAATAATTCAAATCCTTTTATAATTCTCATTTGCCAGTTCTATGTGCATTTCAGTGAAATGTACCATTGAATTAATCATTATTTTTCAAATCTGCCCATTGTGTCAGGCTCAAGGAGAGAGCACTTTCATTTTAGATCACAAGCAGAATAGAAAAGAGGTGTGCTCTTGAAGTAGCCCACAACACACTCTACAACACAGAACCAAAGGTAGATGACATACATTTTGAAAAACAAGCAAACTGACCTTGAATGGAACTCAGAAGAGTATCTAGGAGAAAGAGCACATACAAAGGTGTTCCCCAGCCAGAGATGCAAAACTGGGATAAGTAATCACTTGAGTGGAGACCATATAAGATGTTGTTCTTGTCTGGTCCCTCAGTCTTGTCCGACTCTTTGCGGCCCCATGGACTGCAGCATGCCAGGTTTTCTGTCCTTCACTATCTCCTGGAGTTTGCTCAGATTCATGTCCATAGAGTCAATGATGCCATCCACTCATCTCATCTGTCGCCCCCTTTTCCTCCTGCCGTCAATCCTTCCCAGCATCAGGGTCTTTTCCAATGAGTTGGCTCTTCCCATCAGGTGTCTCAAGTATTGGAGCTTCAGCTTCAGCATCAGTCCTTCTAATGAATATTCAGGGTTGATTTCCTTTAGGATGGACTGGTTGGATCTCCTTGCAGTCCAAGGGACTCTCAAGAGTCTTCTCCAACACCACAGTTCAAAAGCATCAATTCTTCAGTGTTTAGCCTTCTTTATGGTCCAACTCTTACATCTGTACATGACTACTGGAAAAACCATAGTTTTGACTAGGTGGGCCTTTGTCAGCAAAATGATGTCTCTACTTTTTAATACACTGTCTAAATGTGTCATAGCTTTTCTTTCAAGGAGTAAACATCTTTTAATTTCATGGCTGCAGTCACCATCTGCAGTGGTTTTCGAGCCCAAGAAAATAAAAATCTGTTACTGTTTCCATTGTTTCCCCATCTATTTGCCATGAAGTGATGAGACCGGATGCCATGATCTTCGTTTTTGAATATTGAGTTTTAACTCAGCATTTTCACTCTTCTCTTTCACTTTCATCAAGAGGCTCTTTAGTTTCTCTTTGCTTTCTGCCTTAAGATTGGTGTCATCTGCATATCTGACATTATTGATATTTCTCCCGGCCATCTTGATTCCAGCTTGTGCTTCATCTAGCCCAGCATTTCACATGATGTACTCTGCATAGAAGTTAAGTAAGCAGGGCGACGGCATACAGCCTTGATGTACTCCTTTCCCAAATTGGAACCAGTCTGTTGTTCCATGTCCTGTTCTAACTGTTGCTTCTTGACCTGCTAACAGGTTTCCCAGGAGGCAGGTAAGTTGGTCTGGTATTCCCATCTCTTGAAGAATTTTCCAGTTTGTTCTGATTCACACAGTCAAAAGCTTTAGCATAGTTAATGAAGCAGATGTTTTTCTGGAATCCCCTTGCTTTTAATATGATCCAACAGATGTTGGCGATTTGATATCTGGTTCCTCTAAGATGTTAGGAGGTTTATGATCAGCACTCAGGACACTGCCTGGCACATAAAATATGTTCAATATATGTCTTTTAGTTAAAGAGAGACCCTATTCTTTCATTTTTTCAACATATTTAACATGTTCATTTACAATTCTGTCTTGATCCTTGCAGCATTTGCCTTTTCTGAGCCTTTAGTTTTGTAGACTATAGGTTCTGCTGTCTCCCAGTTATGATGACTTGACTTCTTGCATGTTTAGGGAAGCTTCACTGTGAGATCTTTCTGTGTAGAGGAAATTCATGTTTACCTCTGTTAGGTGCCTAGGGCAATGCCAAGCATGACCACCATAAAATAAGTCTTTGCTTAGTATTTGGGGAGCCATGCACTGAACCCAGGTCTGTGGTTCAGAATTCTTAAGAGAAACTTCTTTTCCAATGCACCCAGATATCAGGTCTACTTCTGCCTTTAAGACTTTGTACCAGCCATGTTCTCTGCTCTAGATTTTCACATTCAGTCTTTTTTATCCTTAAGTTCTTAGGTCAAATGCCACCTCCTCAAAGAAGCAATTCTTTACCACCTGACAGAAGTAAATCCTCCATTCCATTCATTTCATGAAGCCATATAAACATGCAGTATAGGTCCTCAGAACATACTTGTTTGACTCCTTAAACCAAATAAACGAAATAAAATTCCTGTCTGTGATCACATCCCTCAAAAACAGTCACAAGGATTTTCACCAAATAGAGGGTATATTGAAAAAGGATGAATCAATATTTCTGGAATGTGATGTAAGCAAAACAAATTTGGTGGAGTACAGTGTTACTAACTTTTCCACTTAGTTCCTCTTTTCCTTTTTCCCAGGATTGACTATCAGCATCTGTGTTTGTGGACATGTTAAATAATTTATTTCATATCAAACTTAAAAGTAAAATCAAAGGCCATTTATCTAACTAGGCTAATATCTAAGAACATTTTGAACACCCTGCCAGCGCCATACCTTGACCATGGATGTTAGACCAGCTTATAATTTCATGTACATTTGAACCAATATTTCAAAAATATCTGTCCAATAATTACTTATTGAAGAAAGAGAAAAGTGCCTTTTTATACTTTTTAAATTGTCTTTAAGATAATGTAATCAGATGCACTCAAGGTAATGTAATCTTCTAACATATGTAACCATCTTTTCCTCTATAGTTTTTCTTCACTCATAATTTACACACACCAATGTAGAAGTAACTTATAAGAACATGTTACAAAGTCCTGTTCAAAATATCACTGAAAGTTGTAGGATTCTTTCCTGTCCTTTATGTCAGCAAAAATATTTTCACCTTCTCAGTAGTTCTTTCTCACATTTTAGCTTCTCTCGTGCTTTTCTAATTCAGAAAAACTTTAAAGGGTTTAAAGTTTAGTAGGAAATTTTTAAATTCTCACTAAGCAGCACTATAACATGCATTTTTCCTTTTCAGCTCTAACTGTTGACATCAGGCATCTGTCAACTGGTTGTTCTCAGAGTGCTTGTCACCCATTGAAAAAATGTTCAAGAGACTTCCATCAGTGGTGGCAAGGAAAGTTTTGTTTTGTTTTAATTTTTGCTCCAAGGTGTGATTTGGCAGAAGTCAAGCTATGAAAGCAGCCAAGTACAAAAAGGAGTCAGGTGCAGAAACCTGAATAAAATGACACTACATCTTGAATATGTTCTAGAGTTGTTTTAGAGCTCCTTATACATCTTTCTAATGGCAGCCCACTCCAGTACTCTTGCCTTGAAAATCCTGTGGATGGAGGAGCCTGGCAGGCTGCAGCCTATGGGGTCGCTAAGAGTCGGACACAACTGAGCAACTTCACTTTCACTTTTCACTTTCATGCATTGGAGAAGGAAATGACAACCCATTCCAGTGTTCTTGCCTGGAGAATCCCAATGGTGGCGGAGCCTAGCGGGCTGCTGTCTATGGGTCGCACAGAGTCGGACACGACTGAAGCGACTTAGCAGCAGCAGCAGCAGCAGCAGCATACATCTTTCTATGGCTTCCCTACTAGCTCAGATGGTAAAGAATCTGCCTGCAATGCAGGAGACCTGGGTTTGATCCCTGGATCAGGATGATCTCCTAGAGGAAGAAATGGCAAACCACTCCAGTATACTTGCCTGGGGAATCCCATGGATAGAGGGCTACATTCCATGGGGTAGCAAAGAGTCAGACATGACTGAGCAAGTAAGCACATACTATACATCTTTCTGCTTGACCCTGACCATCAGTCCTTGGGTCCACAGGTTACCTTCCTAGTCTGACAGAATCCTCACGCTGGACTTTCTCCAGAATCTGACCAATGCATTTAGCCACTGTCGACTCTTCCCCCATCACAGTAAAAAAAAAAAAAAAAAAAACCCAAAGCATCAGTGAACAATACAAGAGGCACCAAGTTATGTTTGCATTCTTGATATCTGGTTGATTTGGAGTTGGGTCTCATAGCATGGAAAGGGAGAAATAAGAATGGACAAAGAAAGAAAAAGGTCTATGCTGGAAGGAGGAAGAGAAAGGATTCTATATAAGTGAAAGCCCAGACCCTATCCTCTGACAAGGGAAGTTCTAGATCGTGGAGCCAAGCTGCAGTTGGATGGTGCGCTCCCTTTGCTCCAACACTCTCTCGTCTCTCGCAGCAGTCTGGCTTGTTCACTAACTTCCTGTCATGTACCAAGCACTGAGCTTTATTTTCATAAGCACATTTTAAATGCAATGTCAAAACTTAGGTATTTTTTTATTCCCATTTTAAGGATGAAGAAACTCATGCTAAAAGAGATTCTTTCTCAAAACGTCACATCTAGCTGATTTTCAAATCCAGGAATATTTTTGGACTTCCCTGGTGGCCCAGTGGCTGACTCCACGCTCCCAGTGCAGGGGGCCCAGGGTTGATCTCCGGTCTGGGAACTAGATCCCACAAGCCACAACGAAGGAGATCCACATACTGCAGTGAAGACTGAAGACCCCTGGTGGGGCAAGGGCAACCAAAGCCCTGGAGAGCTAAATTCTCCAGGTCAGAACACTGGGAGGGATTGCCATGCCCTCCTCCAGGGGATCTTCCCCACCCCAGGGATCAAACCTGTGTCTCTTGTGCTTCCCGCATTGCAAGCAGATTCTTCACCCACTGAGCCACCTGGGAAGCCCAACTAAAGCCCAGGGCAGCCAAATTGAAAAGCCAGGAATATTTACCTAAAATAATGAACCATCTAAGACTAAGAGAATAAAGACCATGTCCTTTGAAGCCAAAGTCTATCATCTCAAATTGACTGAGATAAATTTACCATCAGAATCAAAGTTGTAAGTAGGAGGAATATAAGCTCAGTAGAAATGAGAAGACTCACTTGTCCAGTTAAAACAAAAAATCTCCTATGACCAGTGAGATGTTGAATGGTGCTTGACAGAGGCTGGCAAGTGGAGGAAATGGAGAAGATATTGGTCAAAAGGTAGAAACATTCATGTATATAAGGTACAAACTTTCACGTATGAGATGAATAAGCTTTGGGGACCTAATGTACAGCATGGTGACTATAGTTAACAATTCTGTATTATATACTTGAATGTTGCTAAGAGAGTAAATCTTAGGTGTTCTCACTACAAAGGAAAAAACAGTAATTATGTACGTTGATGGAAGGGTTAACTAAACCTATTACAGTAATCATGTCACAATATATTTGTACCAAGTTGTCATGTTGTACCTTAAATTTACCTGGTTTTATGTGTCAGTTGTATCTCAATAAAGCAGGAAAAAATAAAGATCATTAAACAGAGGTTTAACAAAGTTAAATAAACTTCCCAAGGTCACAGACTTATTGAATGTCTAAACCAGGACTCGAATCCAAGTCTGTATGACTCCAGACTTACTGTTTCAAATATCCAGGTAAACTACTTCTAGAAAGGGAACTATAGCATAGGTAACCTAAGTCGTCATTCACCTTAGCTGGAAGCCAAGCTCCACAATCAGATAATAATATCAAAACTAAGTAACATTTATGGCACAGCATTTAGGTTGTACCAGACACTAAGCTAAATTCTTTATTTGGATTATTTTAATTTTTTCTCACAATGAATCTAAGAGATAGATACTAATATTATCCTTACACTAAAGTTGAAGAAATCGAGACTCAGAATTTTGTTAATGTTTTGCCAGGACTTAAATCCTAGCCTCTGGGAACTATGTACTCTTAGTCACTTTACTGTATTTCAAGCCATATCTCTATAGGCTGGGAGTTTTAATTCCGTCTTTCATTGTACTAACTCCTTAGATCCCAAGTACCTGAAAGAAGCCTTTTACATCTGTGCCAGTCTTAGGTGATACAAAGCAAAGTGGATGGAATAGCCTCTAGCTCCTCCTAGTGGCCAGAATGGCCATTAACATTTACTAAATGTATTGTCAATCAGTGCTAAACCAGGAAACACCAATTTCTGGGTTTATCTAAAGGCCTGGCAAGCATTAAACACCTGCAATCCAATCCATCCTGAGCTTCGGAGACATCATTAAATGTCTGACATCTGGTATACACCAGGGTACTTTAGCAATTGGGGAAGAACATCACACAGATTAAAATGATAAAATTACCCCCAAATTAGTTTGGCAGATGTGGAGCAGAGACACCAGGAGTTTTGTTTTTCAGCTTCTTCCTTGCATCCCACCACAATAAATATCAGTGCTTGTTATCCCAGTTAATTACACAGTTCTCCAGCACCAAGGAAACTCCATTTTCCTTTCTTTTCTGACACATAGCTTTTAGACACATCCCTTCTAATGACCTGCTTCCTCCTCTTTTAAGAACAGTGCTGCAGCCATCCAGCTAGCAATTCAAAACTGAAAGCTACCTCCAACCTTTATTTTTTTTTAGGGTTAATTTTTAAGGCATATCCTAATTACAGGAATTTTCAGTCTTTAAAAAGCAGCTATTTTCAGACCTGTTTACAAGACCATGATCTGAAACATCAGTCAAAAACAGCTTGAACTGATTGCATCCGTCTCTGGAACAGAACATGTAGTAGTAGAATGTCCATTTGTAGCTGGTTCATCTGCCCTGTAATTAAGGTTGCATTGCAGCCCTGCTCCAAACTTATTTCTGCAAGGGAACAGCTGAGATTCCCCTAGATAAGATGTCAGAAAATGTGCTATCCAAATTCATTGGTTAACATTCTTGGAGCCAATTTAGTGCTGAATTTAAATTGCCAGCAAAGTTGGTGATAGGGCAACATGTATCCACAGAAGCTCTTGTAAAGTCAGTAATGATGGCCTTGTAAAGTCAAAATGCAGGCACCACTTGAAAATATTCTTTAAAAAAAAAAAAAAAAGAAAATATTCTTCATAAGACCCATTCAAAGCTCAGTGAAGGAAACATCTTGCTGTTGAATGAAAAAAAAAAGACTCATTATGCACATCAACTCAGTTTTATGCATTTAAAAGCTATAGAAACCAACCTTTCCAAATCACAAGTGATTTTTAACAGTGAGTTCATTCTTATGCCATGATTCACACAGATGGATGATGTCATATGCATTTTAAAAATGAGAAATCAACTTTGCGGATCAAGTGAGTCAAAGATAAGAATAGGCCCAAAGACCTCAAGGCCTCCTCTCAGACTGAAGAGAGAAACTCTAAAAATAAGAACATCAATATCAGGGGCAAACCTTAAAAAACATGTCTTTTTTTTTTTTTTCTTCCTAAAGCAGGTTTTATGAAAACAAAAACAGTAAGTGTTCTCAGAGGCTGGTATATTTATCTTATACAAAAAACATATGGCTAATATGTTTTCATTTCTCCCAAAAGTATAATTATTAAACAGACCAAAACATTCCTCAAAGAATACAGACTATAAAAGACTGATATTTGCTAGAATTTACTATCTGCAAAACACTGTTTTGCTTTGAGATGCATAGTGGTGCGGAAAATTTGGCGCCAACCACCTGCCCCTCTCTGTCTACTCTTGGAAAATTCTCTCTCTTAAGATGCGACATCTCTGCTTTCCTTCAGCTGATAGCTTTACACAGGGTCTCACAGCCTTGGCATTTAGAGTTATGTGTTGAAGTAGCTCAGTGCTCTGAGGGAGGGGCAGGTAAAATAGATCAGTCTCATGCTGATACTCAGGGACACGTCTCTTGAGCTTGTACACACACATACACACACACACACAAGATTTTATGGCATCAGTCCAAAAGCCATCTCTTAGGATAGTCAAAAAATTAGCTTTCCCTTTTAGCTCCCTCTCTTGAAAAATACATTAAGAATCTAGCCCTATCCAAATCCTCTTTGTTTTCTCTCAAATGCAGAACCTGTGAATGAGCATGATTTTAAGTCAATACAGCATACAGAATTTATAAAGAGAATTTAAAAAAAAATCATACATTTCTAAACACAGTTGTTAAGGTTACAACACGTAATAAAAAATGCAGAGAGCATCTTGCTGGAGAGACAGGAGGTGGGAACCCCCTACTGGCTTAGCCAGAGGAAAACGACCCCACAGGTTCACCCAGCAACAGCTGTGGGATCCAGATTACAAATTTCTCCCAAGGCAGTATGAACATGAGTGTGAAACAGTCATCTCTTCTTCCAAAACAAATTTGCCAGGGCGTTGCTGTCTCCATATTTCTATAAACTAAAATGCACCACTTTCGGAGTAGAGTGAGTTGAATCCTAAATTCTTAGGAAATAAAGTGCATGATGCTCAAGAGGACACATAGGAAAATATTTTTTTTTAGAATCTCAAAATCAGTTGGCGGTTGGTAGGAAGGCTGAACAAAGACACAGTCAAAGATTCTATCACTATTTTAGGTCCTTGAATCTCAAAAAGTAAACATATTTGTGGTCGGATTAATACTTATCTTTTGGGAACCATCTCCAGCAAAATGCAAGCACATTATTACATAATTTAGAAGAATATCATATCTATTGGCTTATAAATATCACAACAGAATTGGACAAAGACATCCAGACTAAACTATATAAAATCCAAGCTCACAGTGGCTGGAAAATGCCTAATGTAGATGGAAGGTAAAGCTCTGAATTGCCGGCCTCATCTGAGATTGTAGTGAAAGTGAATGGCGAGTTTGAATTATCTAGCTTTATATTCTAATTTTAGCTCAACAAGCATTGAGCACATTCTATATTTTTAATGTTACACCAAGTCCCAGAAATACAAAGAAGAAAGACACATACTCTGCCCTGCCCTTGGGAAGCACACCATAGAATGGAAAACACATGTGCAATAGAGTTAATGTGACTCTGAACAAAAAGTCTGCCTACAGGAAGGGCTTCTAGGCTATAAAGGAATTTAGCTTGTTTGTGCATTAGCCACATTTTTATAACCATAAACAAATAATCATCCTAGCTGTCATCTCTGCATTAACAGTTTATAGTACTTTATTAACAATGCACTTTAACATGAACTATTTGATGTATCCTTCACAAGAGTTTTATCAAATAAGCAGGTAATGAGAAAACTGAAACATCAATATATCTCAGATTTGGAAGCCATATTAAATATCTTTAAAGCCCATCTGTGGGTAGTGAACACACGTGTGATATTACATTAAGAAGGATTCTGAGCTCCTGTTAGGTTTAATGGGGAAAAATTCACAATTGACTGAGAATGTCTGTTAGGGCTGGTAGGGGACAGAGTGGCAGAACCAGTGTCTGTATTTATGAATCATTTTCTATCTTATTCACAGCTGCTTTTAGAAGACTAATGATAGTAACAACCCTTTAGTAGTTCCCTGCTGAATTCTGAATACTGAAGACTAAATGGCCTTATGTCCCTCCATCGAGATAATCCCAGGCCTTTACTACAGTCCATAATAGAATAAGTTCCAGTGTTTTTCCTTAGCTCCATCATGTGTGTGTGTGTGCTAAGTTGCTTCACTCCTGTCCAACTCTTTGAGACCCTGTGGACTATAGCCCACCAGGCTCCTCTGTCCATGGGATTTCCAGGCAAGAATAAAATACTGGAGTGGGTTATGATGCCCATCTCCAGGGGATCTTCCTGATCCAGAGATTGAACCTAATCTTTTATGTCTCCTGAATTGGCAGGTGGATTCTCTACCACTAGTACCACCTGGGAAGCCCAGCTCCATTATTCCCTTCTCTAAATAATCAGACATTATTCACAAAGTCCATTGTTATCAAAATTCTCTGAGCATTTCAAAGTGAATGATCCATTGTTAAGCATTTTCAAAGTTTCACAATAGTGAACCAAATTACCCTCAACGTACATTTTAATATTTGTCTTTTCATTGATATCAATATAACATTATTACCGATACTGTGCTTATTCGGCCAGGATTTTAATTAGCCTCTGACTGCTCTTTTTCTCTCTTTTTTTTTTTTATCCTTTACTATATGGTTCATTCTTGCCTACCCAACACCACTAATGATTTTGCAAATATTTCCAACAGCACACTTTCCAATAAAATGTGTTTATAATAAAATCTGTATTCTGTGGAAGTAAATTTCTATACATATTGAAAAAATAAAAATACATCATTTTAATTTTATGAAATTCTCTAACTTTTGAAAGTTTATGTGGATTATTTTTGCATACTAACATTAAGGAGCTCAAAAACTGTCATCTTGGTATCATTTCTATGAACATTAAAATCAGCAAGGTAGACATTAAGTCAGGCTTCCTTAGTGGTGCAGAAGTAAAGAGCCTGCCTGCCAACGCAGGAGATGAATGAGGGTTCGACCCCCGGGTCAGGAAGATCCCCTGGAGAAGGAAATGGCAACCCACTCCAGTATGCTTGCCTGGGAAACCCCACCATCAGAGGAGCCTGGCGGGCTACAGTCCACGGGATCGCAGCAACAACAACAATAAAAACAAAATCCCAGCCATAATGAGAAGTCATTTTTATTTAGCATATGAACCTGTGATTCAAGTTACACTGATGCTAATGGGGCCTCCTAGGGAAACACCCCAACAGAGAGCATAGAATTCCTGCAGAAGAATAGATATTCAGCACACTCAACCCTTCTTCTTCCAATACCATATTTGGTATTTTTAAAATACTGTTTAAGAGATTTCAAACTCAAATTTAAACTTATGACTTTGAAACTCCTATGGTCATCTCTGCTTTCTTTAGCTTCTGTAGGACTTGACTGCGTTCAGGTCCTTACCTTCTACTATATAGTATCTTGCATGGTAAATGTTCAGTAGATAATAATGAATTCTTGAATCAGAAAGAGGAATTTTTAGATTATGGATGTGCTTAAGAAGAGAATGCCATTTCAGAGAAATTTCCCCAAGAAAACAGTTTTATGCAAAATGTGAATGGTGCAATGTTATCTATAGCAGTAAACTGTTTAAAACTACATAAATGTCTAAGCACAGGAGATAGGTGAAAAATCATGGTATATCTAAATGACTAAATTTATGACAGCCATTAAAATTTTAGTATAAAAATGTCATTTCATATCAAGTGAAAAAAGCCAGTTATATAACTTTATAGAGCATTCTTATAACATATAAATATGATTTTTCATAAAATAACAGTATACTTAAAATTTGGGGGAGGGGTATTTTGTAAAATTTTCTATAAGAAATGTGAATTGTTCTTTTAATGACAAAAATGTTTCCACAAAAAGTTTTAAACTTCCCAAAGAACAATTTCTCTGGCAAGTAGCATGGAATAAATGATTCCAGTGCTGAAGAGTTAGCTGCATAATGAAATCTGATTGGTGAGTCATCACAGAGAACGCTTTTCTTCCTTTGGCTTCCAGGGCTAAGACCAGGAGAGGCCAGATACGTTATGCCAGTAACATAACTAGTTATTGGCAAAACAGCAGCTCCAGTAAAAACAATCCGTTGAAGAAGTTTCCAAGATGATTAAAATGTGTATGCGTGTGTCCACATAAGTGGCTTCAGTCACGTCCGACTCTATGTGACCCTATGGACTGTGGCCTGCCAGGCTCCTCTGTCCATGAGATTCTCCAGGCAAGAATGCTGGAGTGGGTTGCCATATCCTTTCCAGGGGATCTTCCCAACCCAGTGATTGAACCTGGGTCTCTTACATTTCCTATGTTAGTACCACTAGTGCCACCCGAGAAGCCCCTAAAAGAAAGATATTTAATCATCTGTAACATCGAATGAGACAATAGTAACGTCAGGGTTTGCAGATGGCTCAGTGGTGAAGCATCTGCCTGCCAGTGCAGTAGACGCAGGAGGCATGGGTTCGACCCCTGGGTCAGGAAGATCCCCTGGAGTAGGAAATGGCAACCCACTCCAGTATTCTTGCCTGGAAAATTTCATGGGCAGAGGAGTCTGGCGGGCTATAGTCCACGGGGTCACAAAGAGTCGGACAAGACTGAGCACCCACACAAAAATGTCAAAGGAAAACACGTATCTTTTATTTTGCCACTGTTACCACTTGCAGTTTGCCATCCAAGACAGCATATTCTAAGAGTGTTAACAGGGGTAGTGAGGGATAGAAAAGCTATGTATTCCTAAGTATACTTATTTTTTTAACTTCTTTATTGTTACATTAGCATACAACAAACACCACATATTTTAAGTGTACAATTTGATGAGTTTTGACGTATGTTTACACCCATGAAACCATTAATATGATCAAAGTAATGAACATGTCCATCATTCCCAAAGATTTCCTTATGTTTTTATAAATGCTCTCTCCAACCTCTCTTCACTCCACCCACATACCCTGTCCCCAAAGTAATTTGTCACTTTAGATTACAGACTAATTTGTCACTCTGGATTCATTTGCACCTCCTAGAATTTGATATGAATAGAATTATGTTGAGTATACTCTATTTTTGCTTGCTTCATTCACTCAGCATAATTATTTGGAGATTAATTGATGGTGTAGAATACACCAACAGTTCATTTTTATTGCTGAGCAGAATTCCATTAAATAAATTTTTGCATAGAATAATTATATTAATGTTACACACATGATAAAATTATATTAATTTTAATAAATATCTATTATATAAAATAATATGTATGTAAAATTATGTGACAAACATATAAAATACAAGTTTATCTGTTCCCTTGTTTGATTTGTTTAGAGATTTTGGCAATTAAACATAAAGCTTTTTTGAACAGAACTCTACAAGTCTTTGTGTGGAAAGACTTTTATTGCCCTTTAATGAATACTTTGGAGTGTACTATCTAGATCACGTGGTAGAGGTGGGTGTAATTTTTTAAGAAACTGCCAAGCTCTCAAAGTAATTGTACTATTTTATATCCTCTTCAGCATTATATGGGAACTTCCCACGTGGCACTAGTAGTAAAGAATCCGCTTGCCAATGCAGGAGACACAAGAGACGCAGCTTTGATCCCTGGTCCAGAAGATCTCTTGAAGCAGGATATGGCAACCCACTCCAGTATTCTGGCCTGGAAAATCCCAAGGATAGAGGAGTGTGGTGGGCTACAGTCCACGGAGTTGCAAAGAGCTGGACACAACTGAGCACTCAGCATTATGTAAGAGTTCGAGCTACTTTACATTCACTTGGAATGTTCAGTCTTTATAAATTTAGCCATCCTCCCAGATATATGGTGGTTCCTCACTGCAATTTTAATTTGCATTTCTTTGGTGATGAATTGTGCTGTGTGTTGCTTCATTTGCTTATTTGCCTCAATAGTATATCTGTTTTGGTCTATTCAAACCTTCTGCCCACTTTTAAAAAAATGAGTTCTCTTTTTTATTGAGTTTCAGAGGTTTTTATATATTCTGAATATAAATTCTTCATCATATGTATGATTAAAAAATTTCTCTTTACCATTCAGTTCAGTTCAGTTCAGTTCAGTTCAGTCGCTCAGTCGTGTCCAACTCTTTGCGACTCCATGAATCGCAGCACGCCAGGCCTCCCTGTCCATCACCATCTCCCGGAGTTCACTCAGACTGACATCCATCGAGACAGTGATGCCATCCAGCCATCTCATCCTCTGTCGTCCCCTTCTCCTCCTGCCCTCAATCCCTCCCAGCATCAGAGTCTTTCCCAATGAGTCAACTCTTCGCATGAGGTGGCCAAAGTACTGGAGTTTCAGCTTTAGCATCATTCCTTCCAAAGAAATCCCAGGGCTGATCTCCTTCAGAATGGACTGGTTGGATCTCCTTGCAGTCCAAGGAACTCTCAAGAGTCTTCTCCAACACCACAGTTCAAAAGGATCAATTCTTCGGCGCTCAGCCTTCTTCACAGTCCAACTCTCACATCCATACACGACCACAGGAAAAACCATAGCCTTGACTAGACGGACCTTAGTCGGCAAAGTAATGTTTCTGCTTTTCAATATGCTATCTAGGTTGGTCTCTTTATCATTAGTTTTCAACAAATGCATCATTAGACAAACTGTAGTTTTATTCTTGTCTCTTGTACTTGGGATTCATTGATATTATTGATCTGTGGAATCACAGACTTCACTGAATTTGGAATTTTTCTATCTTCATGTCTTCAAATATTTTTTTAGTCCTTGTCTTCTGTGAGCACTCCATTAAGTCCATTAAGCCACATAACATTGTTCCACATCTCACTGATTTTTATCCATTAAAAAAAAATTCTCCTTCATTTCTGTTTCTGCTTTATTTCTGTAAATAGACATAGTCCCATGTCTTCATGCTTGCAAATTTTTACATCTGGAATGTTGCTTTTTCACAAATCCCATCCAGTGTATTATTCTTATCAAACATTTTAATTTACATTTATAGAAATGAAATTTTTCTTTTTTATATCTTCTACTTCTATACTTTTTGAACATATAGAATAAGGTTTTGAGAACTATTTAAATGTTTTTATTTGCTAATTATAACATTTGTAACATCAGACTTTTAACTGATTGATTTTTTCCCTCTCATTATGAGTCATATTTTTCTATTATTTTGTTCAATCATTTTTTATTGAATTCCAACATTGTGAGCTTCACTTTGCTAGATGCTGGGTATTTTTGTATTGTCATAAATATTCTTGAGCTTTGTTCTGGGTCACAGTTAATTTACTTGGGTACTGTTTGTTCTTTCGTTTAAGATTTGTTAGGTGAGGCTGAAGAAGTATTTTAGATCAATAATATCCTATAAATGATGAAGACACCAGTGAGCCCCCTGTAATGCCCTTTGAATTGGGAGGTTTTTCAGTCTGTCTGGAGAGAAGAAAGGCTATAATCAGCCCTATATCCCTGCCAGGGACTGTCATGTTTAACCCATTCGGGTGATTCTTTCCATGGCCTTGGGTAGTTTCCTCATCCCTGTTCACTCATCACCACTCTGCTAAAGAAACAAAGAGATGGGCTCAGATCTCCGGGTTCTCTTTCTGTGCAGCTCTCTCCTCTGCAGCCCTTTGGGTAGGTAAACTCTAGGCAGCTGTTTTTCCTCAAACTCCCAGTTTTGTCTCTTCAACTCAGGATGTTGGCCAGACTCTGTCTTCATATTCTATGGCCTGGAAGCCCTCTCAACATAGAAATATATGGAAATTCATAGAACATACCACATTTCTCCCCACCTTTCGGGCATCACTGTCCTCCATTCCCTGATGGTAATACTTTGAAAACCCTTATTCCATACAGTCTGTCCATTTTTTTTTCAGGTTCAGTGATAATTCTCTTACCAGAAATTACATCTTAGTTGGAAATAGCTATCCCTAAGAGTATTCATTCTTAGTCAGAGTGACAACCTATAAGCCTCAGCATTCTGAATAGTGAATAAGCAACCATAACGTTCAGACGATCACATACAATCATGGAGTCTCAACTGTTCCTCTGTGAAATAACTCATATAAAAAGAAAAGAAAAAAATAGATGGCTTTGACCTGAACTGTTGTTGTTTACTGGGTACTGTTTTCAGTAAATATTTTATACTTTATCTTTTTAAAATTAATACTTTTCATACTGTTCTTGAGTAGTGATATCTGTTAAAGTACTGTGTATTAATTTTGGATTTTACTGCCAAATTAGAGTCCTTTTCAATAGACTATTGGAGTAGGAAATGGCAACCCACTCCAGTATTCTGGCCTGGAAAATCCCACGGACAGAAGGCCTGCTGGGACACAACTTAAAAAAAAAAACTTAAAAAGTGGGACACAACTTAGCGACTAAACCAACCACAAAGATAAATTTAGAAATTCTTTATTTTACATTTATTTTTTCTTAAAATTCAGGATGGGCCTGGGTGCCTTGGAGCCCCTGTCATTAGGCCACAGCCCAGAGTCTCCAGTCATGCGTGAGGCAAGATGTTGAGACTCAGCTTGGGAAACTAGGACATTCAAACCAGACAATTACAAGATGCTGTCACAAATGTGGAAAAGCATTTTGGGGAGCTGTGCCAAATCTCTGCTGCTTATGTGCAGAAAACTGCCAGACTGTGACACAAAGCAGAACTCCTGGTGAATGATATCAATGTGTATGTCTCTACAGAGACCCCAAATTTAAAGAGCGTTCTGAAAAACTTTGCTGATGAGTTTGCTAGACTTCAGGATTATTGACAGGCAGAAGTTGAAAGACTTGAAGTCAAAGTATTAGTTGAACCTTTGAAAGCTTATGGAACCATTGTAAAAATAAAATAAGATGACTCAAAGCAATATTAACAGCAAGGAATCAAGAAGCTAAACAGTTAACTCAGTTAGAAAGAACACATCAGAGAAACCCATCTGATTGACATGTTATTTCACAGGCAGAAACTGAATTACGAAGAGCTACAGTGGATGCTATCTGAACAACTCATCATCTGGAGGAAACTACTGACAATTTTCAAAAGCAGAAAATAAAGGATATAAAGACTATATTTTCAGAATCTATCACTATTGAAATGTTATTTCACAGTGAAGCTGTAGAGGTCTACACTGCTATCTACCAAAATAAACAAAAGACTAATGAAGGCCTGGAGGTTTTCCGAAATTCTCTGTATCCACCAGATGATTTACCTTGCTTAGATATTGTAAGAGCAAATCGGAGGCATCTCTTCAGAAATCCCTGTCAGCTAAGTGTTTTTCTGGAACAGGACAGGCATCTACCTGTCGACTAAGAAATGACAGACAAGCCAAGATGATTGATGAAGAGGAGGAAGACAGACATTACAGAAGAAAAAATTAAATTTCTTAAGGAAACTTTGCATTTCCATTTTCTGTCTTAAATAACTGGGAAGCCAGATCTATTAAAACAGTAAAACTTTATACTGGTTTGATATGTGAAACCTCAAAAATGAAATCCTACTGGAAATGGAGAAATTATTAAAGGAAATTTATGCTGACCAATGAAAATATAAATAAATAAAAAATAAAATTCAGGATGTTTCTATGTAAACTTAACTTTAGAAGAATATACAGGCTAAAACAATAGGGATATTTTATAATAAAGAAAACATAATTTTTGTGTAGATAAAGCATACCAACTTACAGAACTTCATATCAAATGCTCAGACTGTACCTATAGGTAAAATCACTTTAACTGCTTTGCCTGGGTTGATTGCTTGGTTGCTTCAAACTCCCTAGCAATTCAGTTAAATTGGTTAGACCATTATATAATATGAAACTGACAGGTTGTTTCACTGAAATGACTCACGAAGTCAATCAAAAGTTGAACTGGTTGTATATGGAGTCATAGACAATCTGGGAACAAACTTGTGTAGAGTGCTGTGGGGTTTGGAGAGCACTGAAAAAACACCTGTGAATCCCTTCTTTTCTTCTAATGTTTTTATCAAAGGATTTTGAAGATACAGTATTTAAGCTCCTTAGAGCTAAAGTGTCTTTGGTATTTGAAGAAATAATCTGTGATTGCAAATAGTCTATGAAATGCATTTTTGCAACACAGTATCAAGTGAGGAAATCACATTTAAAACTTAGAATAACAACCCCCTGTTGGTATCATGAATAGAACACTCATATTAACTAAATAAAACAAACACCAGTAGGAAAGTGGTCTGCTGCTGCTGCTAAGCCGCTTAAGTCGTGTCTGACTCTTTGTGACCCCGTAGACGGCAGCCCACCAGGCTCTTCTGTCCCTGAGATTCTCCAGGCAAGAATACTAGAGTGCGTTGCCATTTCCTTCTCCAATGTATGCATGCATGCTAAGTCACTTCAGCTGTGTCCGACCCTATGTGACCCCATGGACAGCAGCCCACCAGGCTCCTCTGTCCACAGGATTCTCCAGGCAAGAATACTGGAGTGGGTTGCCATTTCCTTCTCCAATAGGAAAGTGGTCTAATATTTACCAAAGGACCATGGCAAAGCTGGAGTAGAAATCTTGAATGGCATTCGATAAATAGGTTAGTACATGTATGCTGGATTTACAAAGTATATCTTGGCACTTCTTGCCATTGAAAGGTCAGTAAGCACAATAGTACTCATAGGCCTGCTTCAAACTTCTTCTTAATAGTCAGAATTGAGGTTTTTGCTTAGACTGTCATTTTGTACATTAAGAGACTTTGAAAAAGACTAACTTGGAAGAATAGCACAGTTTCTCTAAAATCTTGTAGTTTAGAGTGGTACTGATAATTGTACCTTCCCTATCCCCATTTCCCTCCTAACTTCATTTTTTTCATTAAGAAAAAAACACAGGCTGAACTGAGTATTAGAAAGGAAGCAACATGGTCTAAGATGGGAGCTGGGTTAAAATAAGACAAAACTACTGGGTTGGTCAAAATGTTCATTTGGGTTTTTCCATAAGATCTTAAAGAAAAACCCCAATGAATATTTTCAATTATTGGAAATATTCCAACCCAATACAATCTAAATGCCATGTTTCATAGTTTCACATAATTTGAGTTTAACATTCAGCTAACACATTCCCTAACTGTACATATGTTTTAGGAAGTGAAGAAACTTCACACAGCTACAAGATAAAAGCCTATCCAAGCACATCTATTGTAAGTTAGTTCTCAGTCCTACCTGGTAGATCACCAAATTCAGTTCAGTTCAGTCGCTCAGTCATCTCTGACTCTTTGAAACCCCATGAACCACAGCACGCCAGGCCTCCCTGTCCATCACCAACTCCTGGAGTCCACCCAAACCCATGTCCATTGAGTCGGTGATGCCATCCAACCATCTCATCCTCTGTTGTCCCCTTCTCCTCCTGCCTTCAATCTTTCCCAGCATCAGGGTCTTTTCAAATGAGTCAGCTCTTCCCATCAGGTGGCCAAAGTACTGGAGTTTCAGCTTCAACATCAGTCCTTCCAATGAACACCCAGGACTGATCTCCTTTAGGATGGACTGGTTGGATCACCAAACTGGTTGACTTGAAATTTCCTCCTCCCTTATTTCTTCTCAGCCTTTTGGCTGAGATCACAGACAGTAAAGCGTCTGTCTATGATGTGGGAGACTTGGGTTCGATCCCTGGGTTGGGAAGATTCCTTGGAGAAGGAAATGGCAATCCACTCCACTACTATTGCCTGGAAAATCCCATGAACAGAGGAGCCTGGTAGGCTACAGTCCATGGAGTCGCAAAGAGTTGGACACGACTGAGCGACTTCACATTCATGTTCCACTCAGCAGGGTTTCTAAAGGGGAAAGATCCTGGCTATGGCCGGCAGCAGTGCCTCTTCCTCCTACTGCCTGACACCCTCATCCTTTTCTAAGGCATTTAGCTGGAGAATGCCAAGGCTCCCCACCACTGTAGACCCTATGCTTCAGGGAAATGCTGAGTAACTTGTGCTTATCAAAAACAAAGACCTGGAGTTCTCTATAGGGAAGGCACTTTAGAGGAGGGGGCTTCTCTGGTGGCTCAGATGATAAAAAATCTGCCTGCAATGCACGAGACCTGGGTTCTTTCCCTGGGTGGGGAAGATCTGCTGGAGAAAGGAATGGCTATCCACTTCAGTACTGTTGCCTAGAGAATTCCATGGACAGAGGAGTCTGGAGGGCTATAGTCCATGGGATTGCAAAAGTCAGACATGACTGAGACAGTAACACTAAGAGCACAGACTTTGGTGTGAATCATACTGATTGCTATGTGAGATAATACACAGATTTCAATTTTCCGCTTATTTAAAAGTAATTATAATAATTGCTTTGGTCTCATCAAGTAAAGACTTTAATGTGTGTAAATTTATTGACACATTAACATTTTTATCCATTATTGAAAATATTATCCATTGTTACTAATAAAATCAAACAGGGTTACCTAACCTTAATGTTGGTTTTTTTTTTTTTCTGAAAGAGGACTGTGATCTTATAGCCTTTGATTTAACTCAAGATTCACAATGGAAAAAAAAAAAAAAACCAGAATAGATTATAGCCAACAAATTTGTTGAGGCAACCAGGCTTCCAAGGATCAAGTATACAGTATTTAAAACACATCATTTCAGAATCAATATTATATTGTTATCAAAGTTCTGTATCAGACTTATTGGGGCCATAACCCAAAAGAATTATGGGCTTGAAAAATAGCAGTGATGGAGCTCTGCAGCCTGTATGCTGGCGAGGGCAGTGACCCATAAACATCTGGAGTTAGTGGATGACTTTCTCCACATCTTCACCCTCTGTACAGCGTTCTGTTTGATTGTTTCAACCATATTGGATTCAAAAGACTGAGAGCCATATGTCTAGTTGATAACAGCTCTTGAAAGTGCAACCTAGCAGTTGAGTCAAGAAAAGTTGAGTGGTAAGAGAGAAGAATCTGATAATCATCGAATCAAACAATGTCCAGTGTCTTTGCTTCCTGTACTGAAACCAGAGAAATATTGTTGGAATAGTATATCAATAAATTATTTTCCTTTCATGTATTTTAAAAGATCTTTTGATGAATGAATTATTAAATTCCTGAATGAAGGTAAGGAAGGTGGTTGGAACAAAGTTATTCTTCTCTGTAAGATTTGTTTGGACATACTGCAAAATGAATGGCTCTCAGCCTTCAGAAAGTGTGTTCTTCCCCCATGGTGTGCCTCCCCTTTGCTGCAATGCCACATGTGACGCAAAACACAATTAGCCTTTCAGTTAGACTTTGCATTTTTCTGATCTTCTAACAACTGGGTGTCAGATATCTCAATGTATTACCACCCACTCACAACAAGATTATACATTAGAGTCTGTGCTATCTACTTTTATGAAATATTTCTGAAAGCTAAAAGGAATAAATTAACTCTACCAAATTTGTAATAATGTTTCTTTCTCTGATTGTTAATATTTCCATGACTGTACTGTATTTTTTAATTGAAGTAACATTGACCTAGAACATTATGTAGGTTTTCATTTTAATGTGTATACACACACACACACGTGAAAGTGAAGTTGCTCGATCATGTCCAACTCTTTGCAACCCCCTGGACTGTAGCCTACCAGGCTCCTCTGTCCATGGCATTTTCCAGGCAAGAGTATTGGAGAGGACTGCGTTTCCTTCTCCAGAGGATCTTCCCAACCCAGGGATCGGATCGAACCTGGGTCTCCTGCATTGCAGACAGACACTTCACCATCTGAGCCACCAGGGTAGCCTATATATATACATGCTCACCACCCAAAATTTAGTTTTCATCGGTCATCATATAGTTGAATTCCTTTACCGATTTACTAGTGGTTACTTTTTGGTAACCACTACACTGTTCTCTGTATCTACTTATTTGTTTTCATTTGGTTTATTCATTTCTTTTGTTTTTATTTGCTTATTATTTTTCATATTCTACTTATGAGTGAAATCATACAGCAATTGTTTTTCTCCATTTATTTCACATGATATAATACCCTCAAGATCCATCCATGTTGTGACAAATGGCATGATTTCCTCTTTTTTATGGTAAAATATATATACCTATATAACACCACCTTTATCCATTCATCCCATAATGGGGAATTTAAATTGTTTCCATATCTTGATATCAATAAATACTGCCTCAATGAACATGGGGGTGCAAATATCTTTTTTGATTACTGTTTTCATATTCTTTGAAAACATATTCTTTCATATTCATTTTTCATATCCATAAATATCCCAGAAATGGGGTAGGTGAATCATATGGTGCTTCTATTCTTAATATAAGGAGGCATCTCCATTCTGTCTTCCATGCTGGCCAGACCAATTCAGGTTCCCACCAACAGTGCAAGAGGATTCCTTTCTCCACCTCCTCACCAACATTTGTCATTTCTCACCTTTTTGAAAATAGTCTTTCTGATAGGTTTGAGGTACTATCTCATTTGGTTTTGATTTGCATTTTTCTAATAATTAATAATGTTGAAGATACTATCCTTTCTCCATTGTATGTTCTTAATGTAAATTAATTGTTCATATAAGGGTGAGTTTATTTCTAGACTGTCAATTTAGTTCCACTGATATATATATATTTGTTTTTCTGTCAGTATCATGTTATTTTGATTACTATAACTTTGTGATATGGTTTGAAGTCAGGATGTGTTATACCTGCAGCTTTGCTCTTTTTTGTCTTTGAGAGCCTTGGCTATTCAGGGTCTTCTGTGGTTCCATATATGTTTTAGAATTTTTGGTTCTGAGCTATCCCATGTTGAAGGTCAGGAAGGGCAGCAGTGAGGAGATACCCTTTGCCCAAGGTAAGAGAAACCCAAGTAAGATGGTAGGTGTTGCAAGAGGGCATCAGAGGGCAGACACACTGAAACCATACTCACAGAAAACTAGTCAATCTAATCACACTAGGACCACAGCCTTGTGTAACTCAATGAAACTAAGCCATGCCCGCGGGGCAACACAAAATGGGAGGGTCACGGTGGAGAGGTCTGACAGACTGTGGTCCACTGGAGAAGGGAATGGCAAACCACTTCAGTATTCTTGCCTTGAGAACCCCATGAACAGTATGAAAAGACAAAATGATAGGATACTGGAAGAGGAACTCCCCAGGTCAATAGCTGCCCAATATGCTACTAGAGGTCAGTGGAGAAATAACTCCAGAAAGAATGAAGGGATGGAGCCAAAGCAAAAACAATAGCCAGCTGTGACTGGTGATAGAAGCAAGGTCCGATGCTGTAAAGAGCAATATTGCATAGGAACCTGGAATGTCAAGTCCATGAATCAAGGCAAATAGGAAGTGGTCAAACAAGAGATGGCAAGAGTGAATGTCAACATCCTAGGAATCAGTGAACTAAGATGGACTGGAATGGGTGAATTTAACCCAGATGACCATTATATCTACTACTGTGGGCAGGAATCCCTCAGTAGAAATGGAGTAGCCATCATGGTCAACAAAAGAGTCCGAAATGCAGTACTTGGATGCAATCTCAAAAACGACAGAATGATCTCTGTTCGTTTCTAAGGCAAACCATTCAATATCACAGTAATCCAAGTTTATGCCCCAACCAGTAATGCTGAAGAAGCTGAAGTTGAACGGTTCTATGAAGACTTATAAGACCTTTTAGAACTAACACCCCAAAAAGATGTCCTTTTCATTAGAGAGGACTGGAATGCAAAAGTAGGAAGTCAAGAAACACCTGGAGTAACAGGCAAATTTGGCCGTGGAATGCAGAATGAAACAGGGCAAAGACTAATAGAGTTTTGCCAAGATAATGCACTGGTCATAGCAAACACCCTCTTCCAACAACACAAGAGAAGACTCTACACATGGACATCACCAGATGGTCAACACCAAAATCAGATTGATTATGTTCTTTGCAGCCAAAGATGGAGAAGCTCTATACAGTCAACAAAAACAAGACCAGGAGCTGACTGTGGCTCAGATCATGAACTCCTTATTACCAAATTCAGACTTAAATTGAAGACAGTAGGGAAAACTGCTAGACCATTCAGGTATGACCTAAATCAAATCCCTTATGATTATACAGTGGAAGTGAGAAATAGATTTAAGGGCCTAGATCTGATAGATAGAGTGCCTGATGAACTATGGAATGAGGTTCATGACATTGTACAGGAGATAGGGATCAAGACCATCCCCATGGAAAAAAACGCAAAAAAGCAAAATGGCTGTCTGGGGAGGCCTTACAAATAGCTGTGAAAAGAAGAGAGGCGAAAAACAAAGGTGAAAAGGAAAGATATAAGCATCTGAATGCAGAGTTCCAAAGAATAGCAAGAAGAGATAAGAAAGCCTTCTTCAGTGATCAATGCAAAGAAATAAAGGAAAAGAACAGAAAGGGAAAGACTAGAGATCTCTTCAAGAAAACTAGAGATACCAAGGGAACATTTCATGCAAAGATGGGCTCGATAAAGGACAGAAATGGTCTGGATCTAACAGAAGCAGAAGATATTAAGAAGAGGTGGCAAGAATACACAGAAGAACTGTACAAAAAAGAGCATCACGACCCAGATAACCACGATGGTGTGATCACTCATCTAGAGCCAGATATCCTGGAATGTGAAGTCAAGTGGGCCTTAGAAAGCATCACTACGAACAAAGCTAGTGGAGGTGATGGAATTCCAGTTGAGCTCTTTCAAATCCTGAAAGATGATGCTGTGAAACTGCTGCACTCAATATGCCAACAAATTTGGAAAACTCAGCAGTGGCCACAGGACTGGAAAAAGTCAGTTTTCATTCCAATCCCAAAGAAAGGCAATGCAAAAGAATGCTCAAACTACCGCACAGTTGCACTCATCTCACATGCTAGTAAAGTAATGCTAAAATTCTCCAAGCCAGGCTTCAGTAATACGTGAACTGTGAACTCCCTGATGTTCAAGCTGGTTTTAGAAAAGGCAGAGGAACCAGAGATCAAATTGCCAACATCTGCTGGATCATGGATAAAGCAAGAGAGTTCCAGAAAAACATCTATTTCTGCTTTATTGACTATGTGAAAGCCTTTGACTGTGTGGATCACAATAAACTGTGGAAAATTCGGAAAGAGATGGGAATACCAGACCACCTGACCTGCCTCTTGAGAAATCTGTATGCAGGTCAGGAAGCAACAGTTAGAACTGGACATGGAACAACAGACTGGTTCCCAATAGGAAAAGGAGCACGTCAAGGCTGTATACTGTCACCCTGCTTATTTAACTTATATGCAGAGTTCATCATGAGAAACACTGGACTGGAAGAAGCACAAGCTGGAATCAAGATTGCCAGGAGAAATATCAACAACCTCAGATAAGCAGATGACACCACCCTTATGGCAGAAAGTGAAGAGGAACTAAAAAGCCTCTTGATGAAAGTGAAAGAGGAGAGCGAAAAATTTGGCTTAAAGCTCAACATTCAGAAAACAAAGATCATGGCATCTGGTCCCATTACTTCATGGCAAATAGATGGGGAAACAGTAGAAACAGTGTCAGACTTTACTTTTTTGGGCTCCCAAATCACTGCAGATGGTGACTGCAGCCATGAAATCAAAAGACGCTTACTCCTTGGAAGAAAAGTTATGACCAACATAGATAGCATATTCAAAAGCAGAGACATTACTTTGCCGACTAAGGTCCGTCTAGTCAGGGCTATGATTTTTCCTGTGGTTTTCATGCATGGATGTGAGAGTTGGACTGTGAAGAAGGCTGAGTGCCAAAGAATTGATGCTTTTGAACTGTGGTGTAGGAGAAGACTCTTGAGAGTCCCTTGGACTGCAAGGAGATCCAACCAATACATTCTGGAGATCAGCCCTGGGATTTCTTTAGAAGGAATGATGCTAAAGCTGAAACTCCAGTACTTTGGCCACCTCATGCGAAGAGTTGGCTCATTAGAAAAGATTCTGATGCTGGGAGGGATTGGGGGCAGGAGGAGAAGGGGATGGCAGAGGATGAGATGGCTGGATGGCATCACTGACTCGATGGACCTGAGTCTGAGTGAACTCTGGGATTGGTGATGGACAAGGAGGCCTGGCGTGCTGCAATTCATGGGGTTGCAAAGAGTTGGACACAACTGAGCGACTGAACTGAACTTGTGAAAAATTTCCTTGGGGTTTTGATAAGGATTGAATCAGTAGATTGCTTTAGGCAACATAGACACTTGACAATGTTAATGCTTCCAATTCATGAGCACAGAATATCTTTCTTTTCTTTCTTTCTTTTTTTTTTTTTGGTGTCTTCTTCAGTTTCTTTCAACAATGTCTTAATTTTCAGAGTAGAGGTCTTTCACTTCCTTGGTTAAATTTATTTCTAGGTATTTTATTCTTTTTGTAAATGGGACTGTGTTTTTGCCACTTTAGGTTTTTAATTGAAGGATAGTTGCTTTACAGAATTTTGTGGTTTTCTGTCATGCATCAAGATTTAGTCATAGGTACACCCATATCACCTCCCTCCCAAAACTCCCTTCCATCTCCCTCCCCATCCCACCCTGCTAGATTGTCAGAGAGCCCCTGTTTGAGTTCCCTGAGTCATACAGCATATTCCCTTTGGCTATCTATTTTACATATGGTATTGTTAATTTCCATGTTTCTCTCTCCATACATCTCATCCTCTCCCTCCTCCCCTCCCTGTGTGTCCTTAGGTCTGTTTTCTATGTCTGTTTCTCCATTGCTGCACTGCAAATAAATATATCAGTATCATCTTTCTAGATTCCATATATATATGCATCAATACGTGATATTTATATTTCTCTTTCTGACTCACTTCATTCTTTTGTATAATAGGTTTTAGGTTCATCCACCTCATCAGAACTGACTCAAATGCATTCCTTTTAATGGCTCAGTAGTATTCCATTGCATATATGTGCCACAGTTTCTTTATCCATTCAATTATCGACGGACATCTAGGTTGCTTCCATGTTCTAGCTATTGTAAATAATGCGGCAATGAACACTGGGGTACATGTGTCTTTTTCAGGTTTCTGTTTCCTCAGGGTATATGCCTAGGAGTCAGATTACTGGGTCATATGGTGGTTTTATTCCTAGTTTTTTAAGGACTCTCCATACTGTCTTCCATAGTGGCTGCATCAATTTACATTTCCACCAGCAATGCAAGAGGGTTCCCTTTTCTCCACACCCTCTCCAGCATTTATTGTTTGTAGAATTTTTGATAATGGCCATTCTGACTGGTGTGAGGTGGTATCTCATTATAGTTTTGATTTGCATTTCTCTCATAACAAGTGATGTTGAGTACTTTTTCATGTGTTTGTTAGCCATCTGTATGTCTTCTTTGGAGAAATGTCTGTTTAGGTCTTTTTCCCTTTTTTTGATTGGGTTGTTTTTCTGATATTGAGTTGTATGATATACAAAATATACTGCTTGTATATTCTGGAAATTAATTATTTGTCAGTTGTTTCCATTTGCTATTATTTTTCTCTCATTATGAGGGTTGTCCTTTCACTCTGATAGCTCATTGTTAGCATATAAAAATGTTACAAAATTTTATATATTGATATTGTATCCTACAACTCTACTGTACTTGATTTTTATTTCTAATAGCTTTTTGGTGGCGTCTTCAGGGCTTTCTATACATTAAATCATGTCATCTGCAAATGGAATAGTTTTACATTTTCTTTTTCAACATGGATGAATTTTATTTATTTTTCTTGCATAACTGCTCTGACTAGGACTTCCAGTACTATGTTGAATAGGAGTGGCAAGAGTGGGCATCCTTGTCTTGGTCCTGATCTTAAAGGAATAACTTTCAAATTTTTACCATTGTGTGTGATGTTAGCTGTGTGTTTTCACACATGGCCTTTATCATACTAAGGTATGTTCCTTCTATACTCTTTATTGAGAGTTTTTATCAAATGTATATTGAATCTTGTCAAATTTTTCTGCATCTTTTGAGATTGCTTTTTACCATATGCTTTTTATGCTTTATTTTATTAATACAGTGTCTCATGTTGATTGGTTTGAACCATCTTTGCATCCTTAAAATAAATTCTACTTGATCATGGTATATGATCCTTTTCTCATATTGTTGATTTTGGTGTGTTAATATGTTGTTGAGGATTTTTGCATCTGTGTTCATCAGAGACATTGACCTATAATGTGTGTGTGCATGTGTGTTCATGTGTGTGTGTGTGTGTGTTGTCTTTGGTTTTGGTATGATGGTGATGTTGGCTTCATAAAATGAGTTAGGAAGTGTTCACTCCTCTTCAATTTTTAAGAATAGTTTGAGAAGTATAGGTGTTAAATCTTTGAATGTCTGGTAGCATTCACTGGTAAAGTACTTCACTTTTGGTTTGGAGTAAATTTTTATTACTGTTTCAATCTCTGTACAAGTAATTGATTTAGATTTTCTATTTATTCAGTCTTAGAAAGTCGTTATGATTCCAAGATCCATCTATTTCTTCTAGGCTGTCAAATTTGTTATACACCTCAATCATGTGTATAACCTCTTTGTGACCCTATGAACTGTAGCCCACTAGGCTCCTCTGTCCATCGGATTCTCTAGGCAAGAATATTGGAGTGGGTTGCCATGCTCTTCTCCAGGGGATCTTCCTGACCCAGGAATTGAACCTGCATCTTCTTATGTCTACCTGTATTGGCAAGCTGGTTCTTTACCACTAGCACCATCTGGGAAGCCCCAATTTGTTATACAGCTGTTTATAATACTCTCTTACAATCTTTTGTGTTCCTGTGGTCCAACCAGGTTGACTCAAAATCAGCCATCACAAGTCCACTTTTGGCCATCTTGAGCCCCTCATGTATTTCCTAAACCATACTTAAGTCCCAATGAAGACAACAACCACATCCTACTTTTGCCTGTCCTGATACAAGTATCCTGTGTATAACGAACAGCATGTTCATCCTTTCCCCAGAAGATGCAAAGCTCTTGGATAATGCTTACTATTCTCCTTGCTATTTTATAACTTAAACATTTTAATGTAAGTCTAACAATATTTAAATACTGTAATATAGATTCAATACATCTGATATGACATGGTAAAAGATAAAAGAGGGAAGAAAACAAAGATATTTGCTTTAAATAGATACCCAAACATTAATAACAAAATAAGGAAGTAATGCTCACGACAATGATGGTCCTCATTTTGGTAACTGGTTACATGGGTGTGGTTGTACCTGGTGTTTATAACTACCTTCTTCCATTACCTATTCTGTATTCTCTTTGCCTTCAGCAAGCAGCTTGACTGGTTGAAGTTTTTACCTGGTAGGTGACTGAAAAGTTCATTCTTAAAGGGTCTGGGCCATTGGTATCCCTCCTTGAATCAGACTGTCATAGTTTTCCATTGCCATGTTGCAGGATGTGGTACTATTGAGAGGGTAACAGGCAGGAAGGCCAGGGGTCTCCAAACAGAGGAAATAGGCTGCAAGTGTTAAACATTTTTTATCTCTCTCTTAAGTGGCAGGAGGAAACAAGCTAGTGTTATATTTTTTCCCCTTCTCTATACAACTTTAAAAAGAGGTTTCTCTTAAAATTCTATGTTGCCATATTGACACCTGGTTCCACCTGCACTTAACTTTTCTCAAACCTTGAGCTAACCAATGTATTTTTCTTAAGGAAATATTTGTCTTAAGCTATGTTAATGTACTATGCATTTACCTAGACTCTATCTTCAAGTTAGTTCTGCCTCAGTTCAGTTCAGTTCAGTTGCTCAGTCATATCTGACTCTTTGCAACCCCATGAATCACAGCATGCCAGGCCTCCCTGTCCATCACCAACTCCCGGAGTTCACTCAAACTCATGTCCATCGAGTCAGTGATGCCATCCAGCCATCTCATCCTCTGTTGTCCCCTTCTCCTCCTGCCCCCAATCCCTCCCAGTATCAGAGTCTTTTCCAATGAGTCAACTCTTCGCATGAGGTGGCCAAAGTACTGGAGTTTCAGTTTCAGCATCAGTTCTTCCAATGAACACCCAGGACTGATCTCCTTTAGAATGGACTGGTTGGATCTCCTTGCAGTCCAAGGGACTCTCAGGAGTCTTCTCCAACACCACAGTTCAAAAGCAGTTCAATTCTTCGGTGCTCAGCCTTCTTCACAGTCCAACTCTCACATCCATACATGACTACTAGAAAAGCCATAGCCTTGACTAGACAGACCTTTGTTGGCAAAGTAATGTCTCTACTTTTCAATATGCTATCTACGTTGGTCATAACTTTCCTTCTAAGGAGTAAGTGTCTTTTAATTTCATGGCTGCAGTCACCATCTGCAGTGATTTTGGAGCCCAGTTCTGCCTAAAGGCTCAGAACCAACTTGACAAACCAGTATGTCATACTCATACATCGTCTCCTAATCTATGTTAATGAAACTATATATTTGTATGGAAATCTGCCTTTCTTCAAGATTCATGTCAATCCTTTTATGGCCCAGGATGACTCACCTAGTGCCATTCTCTGAGTTTTGAGACATTTCCTTTCTTTAATTAGCAGACTGCTGATAGCTATATAACATCCAGCTAAACACTAGGAGGGGGGCACGCTTTCTGTCCCCTTCTGATGTCTATGTCAGAAGCTTTCTCTATCTCTTTTATACTTTAATAAAACTTGATAACACAAAAGCTCTGAGCAATCAAGCCTTGTCTCTGGCCCTGGATTGAATTCTTTTCCTCTGGAGGCCAAGAATCCCAGTGTCTTTCATGGTTCAGCAACAACCTTTCACTATCAAGATGTCCTAACGCATCTTCTATGTTCCAGACATACTCTTTCTTATCTCTATTAAAGTCCACTTTCCTCTTCATAGTCAGACAGCAAGCATAGTAACCCTCTGCTTTGTCTATTGATTCAAAGGCATGAGGAGCCCAAAGTGGTCAGGCAACAGTTTAAACTTCCAGTTCAATGGAATTATTGTTGTGTCTCCTGATGGAAATATTCCTCCTTTTGGAACTAACCCCTCTAAGCCGGCAGAGCATCAAGCTGTAAGAACAGAAAGCAAAAATTTTGCTTGTGGGTCACTAGGAGTAATAGGGAGTGGTGCCATCTCTATTTCTGTCACTTGATTCTTGGACCTGTGAATCCTGGTTATGGGTGAAATTGAATCCTGTCTATGGGTGAAATAGCACCCTGTATTGGGTACTAATTAGAGCTGGTCCTGACTGAGACCCTGGTTCACAGTTTCTTCATAAATTCAGAGACTAAGTTAAATTTTCTCTACAGCTTTTAGGGCCCTATGTCCTGACTATATAATATATTATGCTTCTTAGTTGAAAAAGATTATAAAGTTTACCTGTAGCAGAATTTGGGTTTTTTTTTTTTAAAGGAATTACCCCCAAATCTTCAAGTATTTGCAGGCTTGCCTTCAAGAGGAGAAAAATACCGACTTCCTAAATAGAATTCTTCATGGTTTTCAATGTATCACTAATGGAACATTCAACTAATGTCACCTGTTAGAGAAAAGGGATCAGTATAAGACCTTCATAAATAAAAATATCTTTCTATAATAAAAAAATAAAATAAACTGTATGTGCTAAGATCTAAGAAAAAAAACAGAAAATGCAGCTATTATATATTTTTCAGCCTTAAAGTTTAGCAGTGGGTAATTATAGTTCTTTGGCTTACATTTTCCATTTTAGTCCTTTCAAGTTTACTGGATGATACGAATTATGCCATCAAGCCATCTTGAGTTCTTTAGGGCTTTGTGATAAACAAAAAAGTTTTCTCTCCAAAGACATCTTGATTATTGCACACAATTTTCCCTTCCTTTAAGTGTCAGAATCTGAATTCCTTAGAGTGGAATGCATTCCAATATGACAGAAATACATAAGAGCATGAAACTTCAAAAAAAAAATAATGAGTTTAAGAAAGGATGATAATACAGAGAAAAAGAGGAAGAAGGGAAAGGGAAAAGATAACTTACTGTGATGTTTCTCTAGAAAATATTCATATTTTATAATAATTTCAAAAGACAAAATTAATTGACTACAACAATAATTTAGAAGAAACAAATAATGGGGAAAGAAACCATATGTCCTTCAAGAGTGACTCTGGTCAAGGCATGAAGTCTGGGATCAAGCTTGCAAACATCTCAGAACACTTAGTCTTTCAGTCTATGGTCTACTGCACCAAATTCCTGGTGATAGGAAATGGAATTTATTGTAGTATTGCTAGTAATCTACCTCATATCTAGCCTTCCCTTTTTCTTAATAATGGAACTTTAATATTATTCTATGGAAACTGCATATACAAATAAATATTATATTCTCCAGTTTTCCTTGAATCTAAGTATGTTATTTGACCAGCCACTGAGTTGCAGTAAATTACATCCATTGAGTTATAAGCAAAACTGTTTATTATGTGTGTGTGTGTGTTAATCAGTCAGTTGTGTCTAACTCTTTGTGACCCCATGGGCTGTAGCCCACCTGGGCTACAGGCTCCTCTGTCCATGGAATTCTCCAGGCAAGAACACTGAAAGTGGGTAGCCATTCCCTTCTCCAGGAAATCTTTCCAACCCAGAGATCAAACCCAGGTCACTTGCATTGCAAGCAGATTCTTTACTGTCTGAGCCACCAGGGAAGCCCCTTTTATTATAGTTAATATTAACTTCCTAGTTGCCAAGTTCAGTAGGTCCATTCTTATATGTTGGCTCTGAAGCAATTCACATTATTTTGTTTTTAATTTATTCTGAAACTCGGTCCTTCCTTTTGCTTTCAAAACAAAACTGACTTCTTTTTCCTAACATTTTAGCAACTCCTTTCAAATTCTACTGCTACTACTTTAGTTAAGATCTGAGTAATCTCTAATCTGTGCTATGGCAACAAATTCTTAGTTAATCTTGCAGTCTCCAATTCAAATGTAATTTCAGTTTGTTATGCACAGAATCACCTTATTTTCTCTAAACACTTTAAACTAGTACAGTTTGAGGTTGAAAATATGAGGCAGAAAATTACAGAATAATTATTATTACTGTGATTGTATTCTCAGGATGACATAGACAAGCAAATTTCAGGATCAGTGGGACAGGACAAGAAATAAACGGTTAAATGCATGCATATATGGTTAATTAATTTTTGACAAAGAAGTCAAGAATGTACAATGGGGAAATGATAGTCTCTCCAATAAATGGTGTTGGGAAAACTGAAGAGCCGGATGCAAAAGAATAACAATGACTACCTATCTTATATGATATACATAAATCAAGTCAGAACAGATTACAGAATTGAATATAAGGCCCCAGACAGTAAAACTCCTAGAAGAAAACAAGAAACATAGGTTCCTTGCCATTGGTCTTCGCAATGACTTTTTGGATCTGACATCAAAAGCGAAGACAACAAAAGCAAAAATAAACAAATGGGATTGCATCAAACTAAAAAGCTTCTGTACAACAAAAGAAGACACAAAATGAAAAGACAACCTATAAAATAAAATATTTGCAAGCCATATATCTGATAAGGTGTTAATATCCAAAAATATATAAGAAATTCATATAACTCAATAGCCAAAATCCAAACTATGTGATTAAAAAATAGGGAAAGGACCTGAATAGAAATTTTTCCAAAGAAGACATATAGATGGTCAACAGGTATATGAAAAGATGCTCATTATCACTAATCATCAGGGAAATGCAAGTCAAAAGCAAAACAAAATATCACTTCACACTTGTCAGGATATCTAATCAAAAAGACAAGAGAGAACTACTGCTGGCAAGGAGAAAATGGAGTGTTTTACTGTTGGTGGGAACATAAACTGGTATAGTCACTATAGAAAACAGTATAAAGTTCCTCACAAAAAATAAAAATAAAAATAGAACTCCCATTTTCACTTCTGGGTTTATATCCATAAGAAGCAAAATCACTATCTGGAAATTTAAATGTGTACCTCTATGTTCATTGTAGCATTACTCACAATAGCCTAAGTGTCCACTGATGGGTGAATAGATATACAATAGAACATTATTCAGCCTTAATAAATAAATAAACAAATAAATTAATAAAGGAAATCTTGCCATTTGCAAAAACAAGGATGAATCTTCAGGGCATTATACTAAGTGAAATAAGCCAGGGAATCTTTTCAGATGTACACATATATCAAACCATCAAATGCATTTACATAGCTTTAATTTTATGTGTAAATCATACCTTAATAAAGTTGAAAAAATTAAATAAATAAACAAATCTACCTATAATGTGTCATGGGAGGGTGGAAGGAACTCTGACTCTTGGTGATGATAGGAAAATTCATAAAAAATTGAGTAACATTGAGGTCAGTCTTAAAGGTTGAGTACGAGTTTGAAAGGCAGGAGGAAATAATTCATTTGTAGAAAGAAAAATGAGCAAAATCACAGGGGCATTTTTTGTTGTTATTCAGGCTTTAAGTTGTGTCTGATTCTTTGCAACCTCATGGTTGCAAAGAGCTACAGCTCATGGGCTGTAGCAAGTCAGGATTCCCTGTCCTTCACTATCTCCCAGAGTTTCCTAAAACTCAAGTCCATTGAGTCAGTGATGCCATCCAACCATCTTGTCCTTTGTTGCCCCCTTCTCCTCCTGTCCTCAATCTTTACCAGCATTATGGTCTTTTCCGATGAGCTGGCTCTTTGCATCAGGTGGCCAAAGTATTGGAGCTTCAGCATCAGTGCTTCCAATGAATATTCAGGGTTGATTTCATTTAGGATTGACTGGTTTGATCTCTTGTTGTCCAGGGGACTCTCAAGGGTCTTCTCCAGCACCACAAATCAAAACCATCAATTCTTCAGCGCTCAGCTTCTTTACGGTCCACGTCTCACATCCATACATAGCTACTGGAAAAACGATAGCTTTGACTATACGAGCCTTTGTCGGTAAAGTGATGTCTCTGCTTTTTATTATGCTGTCTAGGTTTGTCAAGCAGTCACCCTCTTCAGTGATTTTGGAGCTCAAGAAAATAAAATCTGTCTCTGTCTCTACTTTTGCCCCATTCTTGCCATGAAATGATGGGAACAGATGCTATGATCTTCGTTTTATTGAGTGTAAGCCAGTTTTTTCACTCTCCTCTTTCAACATCAAGATGCTCTTTAGTTCCTCTTTACTTTCTGCCATTAAAGTGGTATCATATGCATATGTATCTGAGGTTGTTGATATTTCTCCCAGTAATCTTGATTGTAGCTTGTGATGCATCTGGCCTGGAATTTTGCATGATGCACTTTGTATATAAATTAAATAAGAGGGTGACAATATACATCAAGGCTGTATATTGTCACCAGTACATTGAACCAGTACATTGTTCTATCCCTGGTCTAACTTTTGCTTCTTGACTTGCATACAGGTTTATCAGGAGGCAGATAAGAAGGTCTGGTATTCCCATCTCTTTCAAAATTTTGCACCGTTTGTTGTGATCCACAGTCAAAGGCTTTAGAGTAGTCAATAAAGCAGAAGGAGATGTTTTCCTGGAATTCCCTTGCTTTCTCTGTGATCCAATGGATGATGGTAATTTGATCTCTGGTTCCTCTGCCTTTTCTAAATCCAGCTTGAACCTCTGGAAGTTCTCGGTTCATGTACTGTTGAAGCCTCAGTTCAGTTCAGTTCAGTTGCTCAGTCGTGTCTCACTCTTTGTGACCCCATGAATTGCAGCATGCCAGGCCTCCCTGTTCATCACCATCTCCTGGAGTTCACTCAGACTCATGTCCATCGAGTCCGTGATGCCATCCAGCCATCTCATTCTCAGTCGTCCCCTTCTTCTCCTGCCCCCAATCCCTCCCAGCATCAGAGTCTTTTCCAATGAGTCAACCCCTCTCATGAGGTGGCCAAAGTACTGGAGCTTCAGCTTTAGCATTGTTCCTTCCAAAGAAATCCCAGGGCTGATCTCCTTCAGAATGGACTGGTTGGATCTCCTTGCAGTCCAAGGGACTCTCAGGAGTCTTCTCCAACACCACAGTTCAAAAGCATCAATTCTTCGGTGCTCAGCCTTCTTCACAGTCCAACTCTCACATCCACACATGACCACAGGAAAAACCATAGCCTTGACTAGACGGACCTTAGTCGGCAAACTAATGTCTCTGCTTTTGAATATACTATCTAGGTTGGTGATAACTTTTCTTCCAAGGAGTAAGTGTCTTTTAATCTCATGGCTGCAATCACTATCTGCAGTATTTTGGAGCCCCTCAAAATAAAGTCTGACACTGTTTCCACTGTTTCCCCATCTATTTCCCATGAAGTAATGGGACCGGATGCCATGATCTTCGTTTTCTGAATGTTGAGCTTTTTTTTCGCTCTCCTCTTTCACTTTCATCAAGAGGCTTTTTAGCTCCTCTTCACTTTCTGCCATAAGGGTGATGTCATCTGCATATCTGAGGTGATTGATATTTCTCTCGGCAATCTTGATTCCAGCTTGTGTTTCTTCCAGCCCAGCATTTCTCATGATGTACTCTGCATATAAGTTAAATAAGCAGGGTGACAGTATACAGCCTTGACGTACTCCTTTCCCTATTTGGAACCAGTCTGTTGTTCCATGTCCGGTTCTAACTGTTGCTTCCTGACCTGCATACAGATTTCTCAAGAGGCAGGTTAGGTGGTCTGGTATTCCCATCTCTTTCAGAATTTTCCACAGTTTATTGTGATCCACACAGTCAAAGGCTTTGGCATAGTCAATAAAGCAGAAATAGATGTTTTTTCTGGAGCTGTCTTGCTTTTTCCATGATCCAGCAGATGTTGGCAATTTGATCTCTGGTTCCTGTGTCTTTTCTAAAACCAGCTTGAACATCAGGAAGTTCACAGTTCACGTACTGCTGAAGCCTCTTTTGGGGAATTTTGAGCATTACTTTACTAGCATGTGAGATGAGTGCAATTGTGCGGTAGTTTGAGCATTCTTTGGCATTGCCTTTCTTTGGGATTGGAATGAAAACGGACCTTTTCCAGTCCTGTGGCCACTGCTGAGTTTTCCAAATTTGCTGGCATATTGAGTGCAGCAGTTTCACAGCATCATCTTTCAGGATTTGAAATAGCTCCACTGGAATTCCATCACCTCCACTAGCTTTGTTTGTAGTGATGCTTTTGTTGAAGCCTAGCTTGAAGGATTTTGAGCATCACCTCGCTAGCATGTGAGTTGAGTGTAATTGGATGGTAGTTTTTGGTGTACCTATATTTGGAGACTGCCACACAAGTCCATGGGACTTCTAAAACTCCTTGAGAAGTTTTAGACTTCTAAAACTTTTCTAGAAGTCAGGCCCACTTTTTTTTTTTCTCATCTCCCTTTTACAGTTGATCTTGTCCCACTTTATAAAGAAGATGTATATCTCTTACAAAACTGAATTTTACTATGGTTAATTTCCCAGGGGTACAAATCCACTAGTTATTAAACAGTCTATATATGTATAACAAAGCATGCAATCTAAAATGCTGTATTCTTGTCAATGCAGAGATGTTCAGAAAGTAGGGTGAGGTGGAATTATGTAGTTTTTACTTCATGACCTCATCTTATCCATCTCTGGATGATCATGAAAGAAAGCATTGCTCCAGTGTCTATATCTCATGAAAAGTAGTGTCTGACTTTGCAACCCCATGGACTGTAATCCACCAGACTCCTCTGCCCATGAGATTCTCCAAGCAAGAATACTGGAGTGGGTAGCTATTCCCTTCTCCAGGGGATCTTTCTGACCCAGGGATTGAACCTGGGTCTCCCACATTGCAGGTTGATTCTTTATCATGAGCCACCAGGGAAAGCAAAGCAAAGAATTTATTATAAGAAATATTGAAAGTTGAGCTGTTTTACTTTATCCAAATAACAAACTGGTAGCAAGATCGAGCTATTTATCTATCTGTGAACCCATCCTTCCATCTATTATGTATCTCATGTACCTATCTTAGAATTCAGAAAGAAGATGTTTACCATAAAAATACAAACTTATATGTTTCTGTGAATTGAAAGGATTTCTTACAGAAAGTCTAACTGATTTGACCATGAGGGCTGGTTTTGCCAGTTAGATCATATGTCAGACATACATAAATTGAATGAGCTAAGTCTTAACTCCAAACTTATGACAAAGATATGGTTAACATATGTAAGATTAATGCACTTAATCAAAATTTATTGTAAGGGCCAAGTTTTATTAAAATTAGCAATAGTTAAAATTTCCCAAACCTTTCTGTTTAACAAGGTGCCTCTAAGTGAAAGAGTAAGAGAATTAATCATTGTCACGGAATAAGTTTTGGTAAAAATCTTATTTGTTATATGTCCCAGAAACTGACAAGTGAAGAAGGACTGCGTGACAGTCCTTTACACAGCAGCTAGGTGTGTCGCATCGGTCCCCCTCCAAACACTGACCTGCTATGAGAAGCCTAGTTAGCAGACATCTCCAGATGCTTTCCCTGGGCTGCTCACAGCCAGTGACTGAGCCTGGCGGAGGGACCAGAGCTGGGCTATTTCTGCCCACACAAGACTCTCCAAACAGTTGTCTTTGCCCTGGGGCTCCCTTCTGGCCTGACTTTTTCAGGGCTGAACTGTGTCCTGAGCCCTGTTTCCTTTCCTGCCCCCTCTTAGGTTTAGAGCCACATTGCACTCTGAAGCCTTTCTCTGTTCCTCAACCCTTTATCTCTTATAGGTATATCCTACATAAATCTTTGATGTTTCTAATATTGTCTTGGTGTCTGCATCTCTATCTTTTTTTAATTAATTTAATTGGAAGTGAATTACTTTACAATATTGTAGTGGTTTTTGCCATACGTTGACATGAATCAGCCATGGGTGTACATGTGTTCCCCATCCTGATCCCCTCTCCCACCTCCCTCCCCATCCCATCCCTCAGGGTCATCCCAGTGCACCAGCCCTGAGCTCCCTGTCTCATGCATCGAACCTGTACTGGGGATCTATTTCACATATGGTAATATACATGTTTCAATGCTATTCTCTCAAATCATCCAGCCCTCACCTTCTCCTATAGAGTCCAAAAGTCTATTCTTTACATCTGGGTCTCTTTTGCTCTCTTGCATATTGGGTCATCATTAACATCTTTCTAAATTCCATATATATGCATTAATATACTGTATTGGTGTTTTTCTTTCTAACTTACTTTGTATAATAGGCTCCAGTTTCATCTACCCCATTAGAACTGATTCAAATGCATTCTTTTTAATGGCTGAGTAATACTCCATTATGTATATGTACCACAGCTTTCTTATTCATTCGTCTGCTGATGGACATCTAGATTGTTTCCATGTCCTGGCTATTGTAAACAGTGCTGCGATAGACATTGGGGTACATGTGTCTCTTTCAATGCTGGTTTCCTCAGTGTGTATGCCCAGCAGTGGGATTGCTGGGTCATATGGCAGTTCTATTTCCAGGTTTTTAAGGAATCTCCATACTGTTCTCCATAATGGCTGTACTAGTTTGCATTCCCACCAACAGTGTAAGAGGGTTCCCTTTTCTTCACACCCTATCCAGCATTTATCCAGTTTGTAGACTTTTGGATAGCAGCCATTCTGACCAGCATGAAATGATACCTCATTGTGGTTTTGATTTGCATTTCTCTGATAATGAGTGATGTTGAGCATCTTTTCATGCGTTTGTTATCCATCTGTATGTCTTTCTTGGAGAAATGTCTGTTTAGTTCTTTGGCCCATTTTTTGATTGGGTCGTTTATTTTTCTGGAATTGAGCTGCATGAGCTGTTTGTATATTTTTGAGATTAATTCTTTGTCAGTTGTTTCATTTGCTATTAGTTTCTCAGATTCTGAAAGCTGTCTTTTCCCCTTGCTTATAGTTTCCTTCATTGTGCAAAAGGTTTTAAGTTTAATTAGGTTCCATTGGTGGCTCAGATGGTAAAGCATCTGTCTACAATATGGAGACCTGGGTTCAATCCCTGGGTCAGGAAGATTCTCTGGAGAAGGAAATGGCAATCCACTCCAGTACTCTTGCCTAGAAAATCTCATGGACAGAGAAGCCTGGTGTCCACAGGGTCACAAAGAGTCAGACATGACTGAGCGATTTCACTTTCTTTCTTGTTTATTTTTGCTTTTATTTCCATTACTCTGGAAGGTGGGTCATAGAGGATACTGCTGTGATTCATGTCAGAGAGTGTTTTGCCTATGCTTTCCTCTAGGAGTTTTATAGTTTCTGGTCTTACATTTAGATCTTTAATCCATTTTGAGTTTATTTTTGTGTATGGTGTTAGAAAGTGTTCTCGTTTCATTCTTTTACAATTGGTGACCAGTTTTCCCAGCACCACTTGTTGAAGAGATTATCTTTTCTCCATTGTATATTCTTGCCTCCTTTGTCAAAGATAAGGAGTCCATAGGTGTGCTGAACCTCTATCTGACACACCCTAATACTAGAGCACCAAATCCTTTTCGGAATCTTCACTTTTAAAGATACTTGAGAGAGGACCTAATCAAATGGCCCACTCCCAGATAATTTAAAAATAACTTTTGGTAATAAAGCTGGGAGTGGACTAAATAGATTTAAAAGTAATCTCATTCCCTGTTTGGGATGAATTCAGGAACTCAAACCAAGGCCAATTGTTGCATTACTAAACAGACACAGGGATCGGTTCAAGATGGGCATACCTTCCCAACTAGAAAAACGATACACAAGGAGAAGTTTGCTGGGCATTCTGGGAAAGTTTTCCTGTTCTTAAAAATAGACAACCACTGGAAGACAGCTTCCAGTGCCCTCTGACTACTGCATATGTAGATATGAATCCAAGTCATAATTTTCACCCGATGAGGAAAGCAGGCAGACGAAAGGCCAGCAGGCAAAGTGCTCACCATAAGAGCAGGTGGCAGAGGCAGGGGTTATCTGAGTAAGCTGCTGCTAAAGCTCTACCCTTCTTCTGAACCTCTTAGTTAAGTGAGGGTATATTTCCTCTCTGTTTAAACCTATTAGAGTTGATTATTTCCCTGTTTATTACAGTCAATGTGTCCTTTTTTTGTCCGTGTAAGCCTATCACTCCTTTACTTACATCAGGACCTATCCTGAGTCCAGCATCGACCAGTCCCTCCCATATGGATTGGATCTTGTTTCTCATCCCTGGGATGCTCTCCTGTAAATGACATGCAATTATTTTTCTCACCTTTGGGCACTGCCTCCGAATTCTAATCTTTTTCTATGGAATGAGGCCAATTAGGATGTGGATTACCTGCCTGAATCAAGGCCAATTTAGCAACTGCTGGATTTTCTGCTGCAGGGCTTATTTCCCCAGATACAACTATCTCTAGCCTCTACAACTTTCCAGTCAGTCACCTCTTGAGCTTTAGTGAATGGCTAAGATTTCAGATTATGGCTCCAACAGGCATATAAAAATAAATAAATTTTAAGCTTACCCTCCTAGTTAATTTTCATAATATGGGTGTTTATAAACATATTTATGTATACATACTGTGCACCTCTAGCTATATATGCACATAAATATGTATCTCTCTATATTTATCACATGTAAACGTTTCTTGCTATGATATGTCCAGTGCATTATGGGTAGATCAATCAGAATGGAGAATAGCAAGCAACAGAGTGAATGCAGGTAACTTCCAGGCCCAAGCTATCTCTTAAGCTAACACTTTCAATTCTGAAATTTGGGGGCAGTCTAGGAAATGCTCCAGGAGAGGTGCCAGCAAAGTGACTGGAGGCCTATGGCTGGGGTTATTTACCAATTGTCATCAATGTTATTAAATATTATAAAGACAACTATGATTGGATTAGCTTAAACCACCTTGAATATCACCAGTGCTTATGAAAATTTGCAACCTGTTTCTTCAAGTCGTTAATGATTCCACTGATATTGTCATTGATATGCCAGCCTTTTCCTTCTCCCTGTTCTTTTGCAGTTCCTAGCTTGCAAATATCCTCTGGTGTTCTCACCTTTTACACATATTATCAAAGAAGTCATCAAACTATACTGATTATATCCCTTATAAGTTATGCTATCTTACCTCAGTATTTTCTGGTAATTACTTACAATTGCTAAAAAAAAAAAAAAGTTAAAAATTCAGATAAAGTTAAAAGTTTGTCTTGAAACTCCTTTTCTCTCACTCACTACACTCTAAGACACTCAGGTTGTGTTTCAATTCTTTCTGTGCATCAAGCTTTTTCACACCTCAGGACCTTGGCATGTGCCACTTCATTCAGCTCATCTTCTCCCCTTTGCCTGTTTGTTGTTGTTTAGTCACTAAGTCATGCCTGACTCTTTGTGACCCTATGAAGCCCGCAAGGCTCCTCTGTCCATGGGATTTCCCAGGCAAGAATACTGGAGTGGGCTGACATTTCCTATTCCAGAGGATCTTCCCAAGCCAGGGATCCAACTCACGTCTCCTGCATTGGCAGACAGATCCTTTACCACTGGTACCACCTGGAAAGCCCTTTACCTATTTGGCTAATTCTTATTTTCTGATTCCTCAGTAGTCCTTCCCTGTTTACTCAACTTAAAATAGATGTTTCATACTATTCTCTCTGTTAGTGGTCAGACTACATCATAGCGCTTGTCACTGTTTGTAATTGTGCAGTTATGGGTTGAATTGCGCCCCCTAAAGAACATATGTTGAAGTTCTATCCCCAGTATCTCATACTGTGCCCTTATTTTAAAATGGGGTCATTATAGAGGTAATGAAGTTAAAATGAGGTCATTAGGGTGGGCCCTAATATATTATGAGTAGTGTCGTTGTGAAAAGAGGATATTTGGACACAGACGATAATGAGGGAAAGCAGTATGAAGACACAGAGAAGACTGCCCAGTGAATGGAGTGGCACACCCACAATCCCAGGAGCCCTAAGGACTGCCAGCAAACAGCAGCAGCTTGAAGAGGCAAGGAAGGGTTTTCCCCTAGAACCTCAGACTTCCAACCTCCAGAACTGAAAGACAATAAATTTCTGTTGTTTTAAGCCATCTAGTTTTTGATACTTTATTACGGCAGCCCTAGAGCCTAATACATTCATTAAATTGAGATTTAATTTTTATTTATGTATGGTGTCTTTCTCCTCATTAGACTTTAACTTACTGAAGGCAAGTTATGTTCATTTACCATTACCATTTACAATACTTTGGCCACCTGATGCAAAGAGCAGACTCATTAGAAAAGACCCTGATGCTGAGAAAGATTGAAGGCAAAAGGAGAAGAGGGCAGCATGGGAGGAGATGGTTAGATAGTATCACCAACTCAATGGACATGAATGTGAGCAAACTCTGGGAGATAGTGGAGGACAGGGAAGTCTGGCGGGTTGCAGTTCATGAAGTCACAAAGAGTTGGACATGACTTAGTGAATGAACAACAACAACAACAACAATTTACAGCAGCACAGATGATGGCATCTGGTCCCTATTAGCAGTGGAATCTTTGAGGAATTGGTGAACAACACTATAAGTGGATGCATGGTTGATGGATATTTGAATGCAAAGTATTTCAAAAGGTTTTAGAATCTCAGATTGCTTAAATAAACCACTTAGAAGCAATATTAGTTTAATCTTAAAATCAGTAATCATAATACTTCAAGTAGGAAGAGAACATTGTTTATGCATAATTAACAAATGCCTCATTTAACCAGCTCTGATTAGCTGTTTAATTGCATGTTCTGGAAAGACTTCCCTTAAAATGAGAGAGCATTGTTCTTCTGATCTTACCCAAAGATTACCCTAACTGTCATGTTTAGAATAAAAAATATAAACAATGTCTTCAATCTCCATGACTTATATTAAGAGAAATATAAACAGGAACAGTGGAAGTTCAATTTTTCTGTTTTGAACATATGTGAGTACAGCTTTAAAGAACTGCACTAGCCAAAGTGGCGGCAAACACACACAAATAGCTGACCTATTATAAAGGATATCATTGCTCAAGAACCTTATGAACATGAACATAAATGCATTTTCAAACCTGGAAAAAGTGTAACACATAGAAAGATGGGAGTAAGATAAGCAATAGTATGCATGCTGTTGACTTCTGCTCCAATAATTTTTTTTTTTTTTTTTGGCCATGCCATGTGGCAAGCAGGATCTTAGTTCTCAATCGTAGACTGAACCCATATCCCCTGCTTTAGAGGTGTGGACCACCAAGGAAGTCCCATGCTCCATTTATTTTTAATTCACATTGTTCCACTAATTACTATACACATTCACACACCACGTACCATGCACACATACACACACATCTATGTGTATAAATAAAAGCGTAAATGTCTATCTATATCTATCTATATTCACACACAAGAATCTTTCTTAATGTAATACACCTTAGTAACGATGGCCATTAGCTTGTTTTATCTCAGGATACCCTGAATTCACGGATAGATTGAAAGTCTCAGTGTTTGGATGAGTAACAAAGGAAAGCTGAAATAGAATTTTTTTAAGTAGTCAAAGTCAGCTGTGTATAATTTATTCTAATACTTCCTAGCAATGTAAATCTGGCAGATTAATTTCCCCTTTCCACAGATGGGAAATTGGGGCCTAAAATACTTAACTAACAGGCTCAGAATTTTAAATGTTAAATGCCTTTTTTTTACAGTGTGCTCAGAACTTAATTCTACATTTAACAAGTCTAAGAGTTTATTCAAAGCCATTATTAAATGCGAAGGAACATTATTTCTACATTTATAAACTAGAAGTCAGGACTGAGTTGCCAGGAAAAAATCTGTTTCTGGACAATTTCTACTTCCCTCTGATGTTAGGCTGTTCACAGTACACATTGATATAATCCTACATCTGGCTTTTAAAAAGCTAGAAATTAGGAAAGTTTTCTTGATCATTATGTTACCTATGAGTTGGTCAGAACCTAACAGTTGCATGTTTTTGTTTCAGATTAGGTAACAATCAAAGTGATTTTTCCGTTTAGGAAAGATGCCTATGCTGTAAGGTAGGTCTCTCTGGGAAAACTTCTAAGATTCTATTTTTACCTTTTATGTTTAACCTGTGCCCTTAATATGTACAGCCCTTTACATGTATTATTTTATACAGAACTACATTAATAAAGTACTATTATTAGTCTTTTTATAGAATAGGTAAAGCAAGGGGCATGGGTTCAATCCCTGGTCTGGGAAGATTCCACATGCCAAGGTCAACTAAAGTCTGTGGGTAACAACTACTGAAGCCATGAGCCTAGAGTCTGTAATCCACAACAAGAGAAGTTACTGCAATGAGAAGCCCAGTCACTGCAACAAAAAGTAGCTTATGCTAGCCGCCCTAGAGAAAGCTGTCGCAGCAATGAAGACCCACTGCAACCAAATAAATAAATAATTTCCAAAAATAAATACATAAAAATGACTTTAAATAAGACACAATTTCAAAATAACTCATCATGAGAATTAAATTTGGCTATAGAAAAAAAACTTGGCTATAGAAAAATTATAGTAACTGTCCTTCATTTTCTCGTTTTAATATGGACCAAATAAAGCTGCCAGGATGAAATGAGTCAGAAAATTGAGGTTTGGAGGCTCTAGGGAGAGTAGGCAAGGGAGTGGAATACTGAAGAGGGTGTCCACTGAAATCCAAAGACTTGCTTTTCTGTCACTGAGATTATGAAACGAGTGATGAGATAGAGAGGGCAACCAAATAAGAGTCATCATGCCCCTTGGAGCTTTTCTTTTCTCTTATGACAAAGGCTGACTGAGACACTATTAAGAACTGGTTGTCAAATGCCATGATTCTGGATGTTCAAGCTAAGTAGATCTGTGAAATGACAGAAATAAAACAACTTGTCAAGAGCTTATACCTCAGAGATCTGGTGAAATACAGTGCAGTGGACAGAAAAATTGGAAGTCATACCATGCCTACCAGGTGGCTCGAGTCATTCGACAGTTGTAAGAAATTCATGATTTGTTCATTTTCAGAAGAAAAAAAGGACTAATTCTATTTAAAAACAAAGCCGCATAAAATAAAATAGCAAATTAAATCTAAAATACCTGTGAAGAAGGAAACAAATGGGTCTGATTCTGTTTTATCTGTGAATACTTATTCGGTACTGTATGTATGTAAAAGTTTCACTTGAGACATTATGAAAAAATAGCTGCTTTTCACATGAACATTTTCTGTGACAGGTGCCAGAATTAGGAGGTTCACTGCTAAAGGGGGTCAGAGTATAATATGGTAGAGGAATCAAAGAACAGACTGATTAGTTACAAGTTCAATCATGAACACAGTCACTTCAATTTAAAGGTGTGTATAAGCCATATTTCATTTGCTAACCTAGCTTAAGAGACATGGAAATCTCCACATAATAGACTAATTTCATTATTCTTAATTTCCAAATCTTCTTGAAGTAGTGAGAATGCTGAGCTTGATCTTTAATGAAATTCGGCGCAGCAATCCTTCATTACACTATTCATGTTACAATAATCATGCAGTTGGTTGAATACATTTGTAAAAGAAAGGATCATAGCTTTGTCACTCAACATATCCTTCACATCAGTGTGCTTAGATGGGGTCTCAATGTAGTATTTCGATATAGGAATATATTTTATCCACTGGGCTCAATCAAATCTAATGTAAAGACTGTATTTTCAATATATGAGGACTCTCACAAATCTTAATTTCCCGGTCTTGTGCTATTTATTAGCCAATAAAATTATGATTGACTTCCTATGTAATTACATGTGCTGGACTAATGGTCTATTTACACTTGCAATTTGTAATCCATGTTCCCTGTAGAGCTATTTTTACATTAGCCCTTTCTTGAGGAATTTAGGTGTAAGTACAGACTATTGTTAATTATATGAGTGTATAGAACTTATACAATTCTAAATGAATAAAAATGTATGCTCATTTAAAAATTATAGTGTGGACATAATTTGTGTTCCCTCAACCTCTTCTTTCTTTTGCATAAAGCATCCCTCTTCTTTTCGAGGGTGCACATCTAACATGAGGTCTGAATGAAAGCTGCATCTTCCCTTGACCATAATAACCCCTTGCCTGCTGTTCTTTGTATAAAAACAAGAACTTGACCTAGGATTTATTGATAATGGCACCCTGGCTTTCAGCCCCAGACTGGCCTGAGACCAGGATGTGGGGTAGAGGGAGAGTTGGCTATATCCTAAGCCACTTTTCTGATTGAAGCTGGAAAAGAAGAGCTCTTTCCTTCCTAGCAAAGCTAGGAACTCATGAGCCAGGAGTTACCAGGAAACACTAATCTAACCCAGTATTCTCAGTTTGGCAATCATGGCATTTGGGGTCAGATAGTTCTTTGTTGTGGGGGTTAAGATGTTTAGCAGCATCCCTGATCTCTATCAACTATAGGCCAGTATCTCCTCCCATAATGTGGTTTCAAAAAATATCTCCAGACTCTGTTAAATTGGCCCCCATTTGAGAACCACAGAATAAGCCTCATGAAAAGGCAAGGCTGGCCTTCCCTGGAGGCTCAGATGGTAAAGAATCCGCCTGCATGCAGGAGACCCAGGTTTGACCCCTGGGTCAGGAAGATCCCCTGGAGAAGGCAATGGCTACCCACTCCAGTATTCTTGCCTGGAGAATTCTATGGGCAGGGAAGCCTAGTGGGCTACAGTCTATGGAGTCACAAAGAGTCAGACACAACTAACTGACTAACACTTTCACTTTTTCACTTTCAAAGGCAGGACTAGGTGGAAGGGAGGTCAACCCATTTGAGCAAAGTAGGAAATAAAGACAGAAAGAGAAATACATCTATTCAGAACCAGTTATGCCCTTTTCCTTCTTGGTTATATAAGCCCATTATTTCCCATTTTTTTCTAAAGTAGTTTCTTTCTTTGATCAGTTAAAATAAGAATTCTGAAACAATATCACAAAAAGACTGAAGGAGAAACTGGACCAAAGGCAAAAAAAAAAACACCACCACACAGTCAATAATAGGTTAATCAAAGCACAGAATCAACTGTGAGTTTTGGAAAAAAATATAAGAACTTAAAAATCTGTTTAAGGCAAAGACAAAGAAATTGATTACAAAATAGATGGTCGACAGCATGAGTAGAAATCCAAGTTTCCAGAGTAATATAAAACTAGTCAAGGTAGTAATCTTGGGATGAGGTAAAAGAAAGTGGAAAAATACTTTTATTTGCATATTCTGGGGATCATACACATGTCCAGTGATAATTTCTTATTTTAAGTGTGTGTCTCTGTGTGCTTGTAGTTCTCTAAAAAAGAAGCAAATAATGTTTTCTAGTCAATCAACTGCCAACAATTTTTTAAAAAGAGAAGGGAAAGTACAAACTAGGACCCAAACAAGTAACATTCTCAAATCATATCTTAAACCTGAGCTCACTGACTCTAAAATTCACAGGAGTCAAACTCTATGATGATGACTTTCATCCAAGTACAACACAGGAAATAACTTTTTTCCTTCCTAGGACCTCAGGTCAAAATAACAGAGAATTCACCATGAATGTTTCTGCTTTAAATATCAAAATGAGGTTAAAAGATTTTAAATTTCCCTCCAGGTAAATGAAAGGAGGGGGTGGAATCCTTAGAAAGAAAGAAATAGTATTACCTGGCTAGAAGCAATTATACAAGATGGACTTAAACCACTTTCAAAATATGCCAAGTCTATCTCCAATTCCATACAATGGCTACTGACCTGTTCCACTTGAAACCCTTGCCTTTTTTTTTTTTTGAAGGCTATATGCTTGGTGGAAAAATAACTGAACAACAAGAATTGTATTCTTCGAGAAGCAGTTGTTGAAAGAGGGCATAAGTGCAATGAAAAGTACCTATAGACTTTAGGGTAGATTTTTTTCTTTAAGTAAAAGTCAAATGTGTCATTTTGCTGTTTTTAAAAATTGTTTTTATGATGAGGTATCCAGTAATCATATTTCCATATGCTAACAGCAACCACCACGGTACAGATCACACTGGCCAGTTCAAAACTACAATAGGAATTCCACTTCCAGGATGATGATACAAGGAGCTCCAACTACATGTTCCTCAGTAGTGAAAATTATGACACAGTCTCTTCAGCAAATAGTGCTAAGACAACTGTATATCCTCATGTAAAAGAATAAAATTGGGCCCTTACCACACATCATATGCAATGACTGACTCAAAGTGGATATCAAAAGCCTAAATCTAAAAGTTAAAGCTCTTTTTACAAGAAAATTTAGAGGTAGATCTGTATGACTGCTGTTTTGACAATGACTTCTTAGTTATGACACCAAAAGGATAAGCAACAAAAATAAAAAAATATACTGAACTTCACCAAAATTTAAAATTTCTGTGATTCAAAGTGCATTATCAAGAAAGTAAAAAAAGAAATATTTGCAAATCATAATCTGATAAGAGATTTGCATCTAGAGTTATACAAATAACTTTTACAACTCAATAACTAAAAATGGGCAAAGGATCTGAACAGATATTTTTCCAAAGAATATATATAAATCACTAACAGGCCCACAATAAAAGATGCAACAGGAAATGCAAGTCAAAACAAGATACCATTCCATCCACTGGGGTGGCTATAATAAAATTAAATTTTAAGAATAAATGCTGATGTGGATGTAAAGTAATTGGAACTCTCATACACTTATGGTAGGAATGTAAAATGGTACAGCCATTTTGGAAAACATTCTGGTAGTTCCTTAAATGGTCAAATATAGTTGTGGTATGAACCAGCAATTCCACTGTTAGGTACAGGCCCAAAAGAAATGAAACGTTATGTTCACACAAACACTTACATACCAAAATTTATAGCAGCTGTATTCATAATAGTCAAAGCTGAAAACAAAATAAATGTCTATCAGTGAAAGAAAAAACAAATATAATGAATAAACAAAAATGTATTTGTCTACACATATGTGTGTGTGTGTGTAAATATATATCTGTTCTTGTCACCCTGCTTATTTAACTTATATGCAGAGTATATCATGCGAACTGCCAGGATGAAAGACTCATAAGCTGGAATCAAGATTGCTGGGAGAAATATCAATCACCTCAGATATGCAGATGATACCATCCTAACGACAGAAAGTGAAAAAGAACTAAAGAGCTTCGTGCAGGAATGAAAGATGAGAGTAAAAAAGCTGGCTTAAAATAAAACATTCAAAAAACTAAGATCATGGCATTCGGTCCCATCACTTCATGGCAAAGAGACGGGGAAAAAATAGAAACAGTGACAAATTTTATCTTCTTGGGCTCCAAAATCACTGTAGTGACTGCAGCCGTGAAATTAAAAGATGCTTGCTCCTTGGAAGAAAACCTATGACAAACCTAGACAGTATATTAGAAAGCAGAGTCATCATTTTGCCTATAAAGGTCTGTATACTCAAAGCTATGTATGGATGGATGTGAGAGTTGGCCTATTAAGAAGGCTGAGTGCCAAACTGATGCTTTCAAACTGTGGTGCTGGAGAAAACTTTTGAGAGTTCCTTGGACAGCAAGGAGATCAAATCAGTCAATCCTAAAGGAAATCAACCGTGAATATCCATTGGAAGGACTGATGCTGAAGCTGAAGCTAAAAGTTTGGCCACCTGATGTCAAGAGCCGACTCACTAGAAAAGACCCTGATGCTGGGAAAAACTGAGGACAAGGGAAGAAAAGGGTGACAGAGGATGAGATGGTTGGATGGCATCATCAGCTCAATGGACGTGAGTTTGAATAAACTCTGGGAGATGTAAAGGACAGGGAAGCTTGGTGTGCTTCAGTCCATAGAGTCAGACATGACTTAGTGAGTAAACAACAACACACTTGCAAACACACACATATACAATAGAATATTTTTGGCCATAAAAAAAGAACAAAGTACTGATCAATGCTACAACATGAATGAAACTTGAAAATATTATGTTAAATGATAGAAGCCAGTCACAAAAAAAGAATCACATATTATATGATCCATTAACATGAAATATTTTGAACAAGCAAATCTGTAAAGACAGAAGACAGATTAGATGTTCCTTAGGCCTGGAGAAATGGGGAGAAGGGCTATAGTTACGAAGTGGTAACCAAATGTATAGTGTTTCTTTTTGTGGTGAGATGATAAATTAGAAGCAAAGTAAGTAACTGTAATCAACAAAAGGGCTCACAAATCACTACAGATTCACACCATAACATACTGTGTGGCCGTTTAAAAAGTACGTAAGAGCTTTCCACAAGATACTGTGAAATGAGAAACAAAAGGCAAAATAGTATGTATAATATGACTTCATTTTTATAAGATAAAGCTAAAAACTGCCTGTGAGGGAGTGTGTGTATGTGTGTGAAGTCTGTACAGGATACTTAAGTACAGAGCAACGTATGGAAGGATATACACAATTAACACATGTAGCCTCTGTGGGCATGTGTGTGTATGTGGGATGTCACTCATGGATAGAACGAGGGACAGAAGAGAGGCAAGATACGCAGAGCTAAAGGCTTATTGAAGTATAATTGGCAAATAACATTAAGTTTAAGATTACAACATAATGATCTATTTATACACTGTAAAATGACTAACACAGTAAGATTAGTTAATATCCATTACCTCACACTTGCAACCAAAACCTTGATGAGAATTTTTAAGATCTACTTCTCCTGTCAACTTCAAATACACAAGACAGTATTAACGACTGTCATGCTGTGCAGTACATCCCCAGGCCTTATTTATAATGGGAAGTGTGTGCCTTCTGACCACTTTTCACCTAATTCCCCCACCCCTATTTCCCTCTGGCAGGTGTTCTAAGTTTTCTGTGTCATTTAACAGGCTGTTAGTTGGAGATTATCACCTCCATTTGAGTACTAGATTATTATCTCTGGATGGGGAAATGAAGTTTGGGGTGGCTAAATGGTTTGCAAAACAATACAGTTGAAGTCATCCTGATAAATAGGAAGGCTTCTCAACCCAAATTTGTTTTGGATGTCAAGACCAGGGGTGGCATGAACACACAAACAGGGTATGAAAAGAGTTATCATATAATGAGGCTTCCCCATTACAGTTATCACATAATGGGGCCAACAGGGCAGTCCTCTCTGAAACTGTCCTGAGACCTGGGAAAGGTTTTTATGATAGTTAGAGATGAGTCCCTGTACACAGGGAGGAGGTTGAGTGGTTTGAACTTCCTGTGAGTGCTGAAAGAGGGAACATTCTTTTGGGTTTCTTAGCAGCTTGTCCAGACATGGGGCAGGAGAGGAAAAAGCAGGTGAAGCTTAAAAGCTGTCAGCAGCCAAACATGAAAAAATGAAGGCAGATTCTTCACTACAAATGGTTTAAAATAAGAAAAAATGTTTAGGTTTGTTTGTATATGATTGTGTATCTCGTTTTAGTTTGTTGTCATTGTTCAGTTGTCCAGTCCTGTCCAACTTCAGGGACTTTTCAATGAGTCGGCTGTTCACATCAGATGAACAAAATACTGGAGCTTCAGCTTCCTTCCTTTAGCTAAGATGATTTAAATGTCTACTTTGTGTGTGAGAGACACTTATTTAAATGCTAATAACCAAGTGATTAAAAATAATAAGTAAATTCCGGGATACAGAGAAGGACAGAGAAAGCTGGCAAGCTGCAGTCCCTGGGTTGCAGAGTCAGAGACGAGTGACTGAACAACCACCACCACCAAATGGTACAAGTCATCCATGTAAGGTAATATGCATGACTAAATACCTCAAACTTTATTCCAAGGTTTGAGAAATATCTATGTCCAAAACTTAGCAAATGTTAGATAATATATTCAGTTTTTACATAGCTATAAAATGAATATAAAATCACTTTGTATGATAAATATTACTAGACTGTGAGCCTGGAGAGTGAATTGAGGTGTTATGTGTCTCTATTCCTGTTGTGTCTTTAGCCCTGTTACCCTAAGTCACCTGCACTTGTGACTTACAACAAATAAAATGGGAGAACAAATTTGATAAACACTGTGTACATTAAAAAATAAAGCTAGATGTGAGTTGTAAAGAGTATGTAAAAAAAAAAAATCCCCAAAACATAAAGTTACTAGTGGGAAAATGACTGTATGAGTATTCCTAAATAATAACAAAAATAATTTATATTTATCTTAATAGCCTTTAAACAATTTTTTAGCTTTTAGCAAACCAACTTTCAAAGTTATCTTTAACTGTTAAAAAATAATCAGTTTTGCATATTTACTTTGAATTCCTAATATCAAAGTAAATAGTATTTCAGAGAAAATTATGATGAAATAAAGGTGAATACACAGTATACTTATTAATATACACTGGATTCATATTAGAATCTGATTCAGAGCCTTGAGCTACTAATAGGAAAAGAACGCACAATAGTCAATCATTTCATATTAAACTTTTTATTAAAACTGAGTCTTTACAATATATTTAAAATGACATGTTCCACAGACAAATATTTAAGAAAAAAACTTTTTTATGTATAATTATTGGCATACAAATTTAAGAACATAGTTAAAACTAAGCTAAATATTTATATGTATGTATATGTGTGTACATATATATATATCCAAATTTATATCAATGATCTGGAACACCTGAGCTTTAAGTTGTTGGTTTTCCAGATAGTGTGAAATACTTTTCATCCACTTTCGAAAGGATCCAGCCCACTGAGAAAGAATAACTTTGGTTAACAGACATTATCTTCCAAAGATCACATAGAGGTCTTCAATGAGATTACAATTTATCTTCAGAGGCTTCTTCCAAGTGGAGATCTGTCTGTGATGTAAGGAAGGATTCCCATGTAGCAAGGCACTAAATAATGGAAACATACCATCAGGAGATCAACAGTAGTTCACTTTCACTGTTAGAAAAATTAGTAAATCCTTATATAACTGTTCCAATAGCAATGTGTCCAATTCCTCTTTCCCATCAGCTTGCCAGGATCCCTGTCATTTTTTACATATTTTAACTCTTAATGAGGGAAATTATTGCTAAATAAGATGAAAAGATAAAGGTTAAAAAATTAGCATGGGTTAGATTGCTGAAATAATCTACTATTTCCCCACTGTCAGGGCAGAAAACAGATCTAAATTATAGAGGAAAAGATGGACCATCTGGATATGAGGCAGGCATAAAGCATCTAGACAGAGAAGCAGTGATACAAGCATGGTTTAATCAGATCTGAATCCTACTATATCACATATGTTTGTGCAAATTGATTAATCTCTGTTATAGTTTCTTCAGCTATAAATTAGGTTAATGATAATACCACAAAAGCAATTGTGGAAAATTAAATTTACGTAATCTGTATAAATCTCTATGCAGAATGCCTGGCTCAAAGTAAATATTCAAAAATCAGCAATTATTATATTCTAATGGTCTACCAAGACTAAGTAGTGAGTGAAAGTGAAGTCGCTCAGTCGTGTCCGACTCTCTGCGACCCAATGGACTGTAGCCTACCAGGTTCCATCATCCATGGGATTTTCCAGGCAAGAACACTGGAGTGGGTTGCCATTTCCTTCTCCAGGAGATCTTCCTGACCCAGGGATTGAACCCAGGTCTCCCGCACTGCAAGCAGACGCTTTACCGTCTGAACCACCATTAATGTGTCCAGGAAATGAATCAAGGTGATCTAATTGAAAACTATAGAACAAAAGAGAATACATATTTCTTTCTATGTGCACATAAAACATATACTAAAACTCACCATATTCCAGGTTATACAATAAGTCTCAATACACTTAAAAAGAGTAAATCATATGAGGTTTATTCTCTGAGCATAGTGAAATTAACTTAGGAATCGGCAGTTGAAAGGTATCTGAAAAATCCCCAAATATTTGAAATCTAAAGAAGAAATAACAAGGTAATCTAAAAAGTATTTTATTTTAAACTGAATGAAAATGAAAACACAATATATAACAGAATTTTGGGGTGCCACTAAAGTAATACCTAAAGAGAAATTTATAGCACTAAACACCTATATAAGAAAAGAAAAAGGTCTTAAATGACTGCAATTTCCATCTTAAAAACTAAAACAGGACAAATTATACCAAAAGTAAGCAGTAGAAGGAAAAAACCAGAAAAGATAGCAGTTGTGAATCAATGAAAGAAGAATCACTGGATCTTTGAGAAGATTAACAAAATTGATAAACTTTTAGCCAGACTGTTCATTAAAGAAGAGAGATGATATAAACTACCAACTGTTAGGGTTAAGAGAGGTGAATCAATCTAAATTCTACAGAAGGAAAAGAAAATATTATTGAAAACTTTATACCTATACATTTGAGAACTTGAATAAAACCAATGAAAAGACACACACTACCAAAATTACCAAAACTCACTCTAGAAAATGTAAATCTAGAAAAAATAAATAATCCAAATAAATCTGAATTTTTTGTTAAATATCTTCCCATAAAGAATACTCCAGGTATAAATGGCTTCCCTAGCAAATTGTATCAAAAATTTAATGAAGAATCATATTAATTCTACACAAACTTTCAGAGAACTGAAGAGAAAGGAAAGGTTTCCATCACACCAGAGATACTACAAGGGAAGAAAACTACAGATCACTAACCCTCATAAATACAGGTGTAAAAATTTTAAACAAAATTTTAGCAAATCAAATGCAGAAATCTATAGAAAGAATTATACATCATGACCAAATGGAGTTTATCCCAAGAATGTAAGATTTGATTAATGTTCAAATCAATCAGTGTAACTGACTGTATTCAATGTAATATCATCTCAATTGACATGGAAAGACATCTGTCAAATTACAAATGTCAATTGCTTAGTTAAAAAAAAAATTCTCAGCAAACTAGAAACAGATGGGGACTTCCACAACTTGAGAAAGAACATCTTCAAAAAACTTACACTTAACATCATATGGACAAATGTATTAACTATTAGCTGTTATTAGTATTTTATTTCTTTTGAATGCCAAGATTAATTCAGCTTTATGGATACTTAAAAATCTCCACCAAATTTTGAACATAAGAAAGGAAATAAGCAATACCTAAATACACATAATGTTTAAAAATCTAGCCACAATGTATACAAAACTATGGAACTGAAGGGCTAATAGATAGTAGAATCATAGTTCACCTTTGTAAAAAGTCCTGTTTCCTGTGTGAAACTCATTTCTGGCCTCTTCTGCAAATTCATACATAATCTACTATCTGGTAACCCTGCAGGGCAGCCCAAAGCAATTACTGCTTTCAGGAGATATCATATCTTTTCGATAACTCTGCCAAACTATTATTTAAATAAACTTCTGAACATACTCAAGGCAAAACTCAATGAAAATGTGAGCAGTCTGCTCTATTTAGAATTCCTGTCAAATAGATCCAAACTGCACCAAAAATGGTATTAATCCTAATGTGAAGAAGCTTCTATCATTGTCATATTCTTCAACTATCCTACTTTAATAAATGTCTAAGGGAGATCAGCCCTCCACGCTGATTATTGCTGTGAATTAATATTTTCATTTCTAAAGAAAATCCTCAGAAGGACAGTGAAATGTGGTAAAAGAAACAAAGTAGCTACTTAACCATTTCCTTATCCACCACACGAAAGGCAGAAAAACAATTTATGTATTTTGAAATATAGATTATAGAACACTAGCATAGGAAAACAAGTATCACGACAGCTGCTAAATATCTATATGAATCCTCGGTGAGGCATCATCATGGTTGTTATCACATAGTGGGCTTCCCTTGTAGCTCAGCTAGTAAAGAATCCACCTGCCATTCAGGAGACGTAGATTGAGTCCCTGGATTGGGAAGATGCCCTGGAGAAAGGAAAGGCTACCCACTCCAGTATTCTGGCCTGGAGAATTCCACAAAGAGTCAGACACGACTGAGCAACTTTCACACTTGAATATCACATATTACTTTCTTTAAACTTCACAGTGATGATTATGAATCTTATTTTACAGATGAGAAAGCTGAGGATCAATGGTTAAGTATGTTTGTGATATGACAAATCTGATAAGAGGTACAGCAATTTACTAGGAAATGGAAAATAATTAATATCTTGAATGACCACCAGAGTACATTTAATAAGTCACTGGGCCATCAAGATGAGATAACTTTCTTTTACACAATGTAAGAAGAACCATTTGGAGGAGAAGAGGGCAAAAAAAATGCATGATTGCAGGTGTATCAATTTTTAGGAAAGAGTATAAATGCAGGTTGAGTGTAGAAACTGATTCTTTACATATCTTTTGGAAGTTTTTAAGCATTTCCAGGTGTAGGTATTCTCTTTGAAGATGACTGAGTTAATAACATGCCAGGCAGAAAGTAAGTGTTCAATAAATGCCGAGAGCATAGGGAAGGAATGTACTGAACTGCTAATGCAAATACACTGGTCATCAGAAACACTGCACTTTTCAATCTGAATATTAATCAACTGACATCCTGGCTTCTATTGATCACTCAATGTGTTAATGTTAAGTTTTGCCATAAAAACCTGATCCCCAATCAGGGTGCTGACCAATCAGTTTTCTGGGTCTACAAAGTTGAGACATGGCCCTGAACTGTGTAACTCCTGATGCTACCAATCATCTTTTGGAATTTTGACAGCAGATATTTTTACTAACTAAATATGCCACGTGCTCCCTCTTGCCAATGTTTAGTATTAACCTGTTAATATTGATATGTTGTATATTTATCCAGTCAATGTACATAAGTCTATTTTTAAATAATCAAAGATAACCTCTAATGCTCTTTACATCTCTTTATCTTTTTTTGAGTATGAAAAACTAAGTGAAAACTCAAGAAATGGATTTTTTCATACCATAAGCAATTGGGATAATTGAATGATACAAAGAATCATCAAAACAACAACAAAAATCTGAAAATCCAGTGTGAGACTTGCTCATAATTGTAAATTATATATATGTTTTAAAGTATTTCTGTTATTTGGCTTCTCACTGTTTTCTATCAAGGAACTGATTTATTCCCATTTTAAATCATTATAATTAGCAGAGCAAGCTAATATCTATTAAAATTAAAGTAACAATCAAAAATACCTAGCGTTACAGTTGACTTGACCTTTAATTGTACCCCTTAGCTCATCAATGGCAACCCACTCCAGTACTCTTGCTTGGAAAATCCCATGGACGGAGGAGCCTGGTGGGCTGCAGTCCATGGGGTCATTAGGAGTCAGACACGACTGAGCGACTTCACTTTCACTTTTTACTTTCATGCACTGGAGAAGGAAATGGCAACCCACTCCAGTGTTCTTGCCTGGAGAATCCCAGGGACGGCGGAGCCTAGTGGGCTGCCGTCTATGGGGTCGCACAGAGTCGGACACGACTGAAGCAACTTAGCAGCAGCAGCAGCAGCTTAGCTCATTCTAGTTTGATTATCATACTGTCATAGAGCATCAATAGCAATTCCACATTTAGTTGAATAATGTGCATATTTTTTGTACGTATTATTTTATTTGATACAATACTCTGACAAACTGAAGTAATTGCATCTTATAGGTAAGAGAACTGATCTATTGAGTCCAGTACTCTTTTCTATTGCCCTATGCTTCTCACTGCAGTAAAAGAAAGCCCATAAACATGTTGAACATGCTATTAGGCATGTTCCTAGGTGGTGCCAGTTTGTAGCCAAAGACGAAAAACTGTAGCTTCTCTTTGAAGGCACGACTGGGCAAGACTGTACAGTTAGGAAAGTGAGCCAGAACTAGGGCAAACAGACCCAAAAGGTAAATAAAAGCCCTTTTGTTCTGACACATGCTTAAAGACTTCTTAAATAGAAAGTAAGTTTTAATTACAAAACTAGTCTTGAAAATAAATCTCTTGCTATCTCAGTAAAAGTAGTGATGACATTTTGCCCTAAGAAAAGGTAAATGTCTCTTTAGCTCTCAAAAGTGACAGTGATCCACAGTAGATGTGATTAAATTTTCTAAAGAATGAATGATAACAAAAATGGGGTTTCTGTTGGTATAATACAGGTTCCAATAAAAGCCTCCACATTTAAGAATCACTATTTTCTCAAAATGGTGGGATATAAAGAGGTTCTGTCCCACAGTCTGAAAACATTCGCTTGAATGTTTTCTGGGCCTATTTACCCATTCACAGAAGAGGAGGCTTGAACCACGTGCATGCATCAACTTTCATCTGAGAACCTAAAATGGCCAGCACAAAAATAAACAAATGCAACCTAGTTATTAATCTAAAAGCTTTTGCACAGCAGAGGAAACCATAAACAAAATGAAACGACAACTTACAGAATGGGAGAAAATATTTGCAAATGACGTGACCAACAAGGGACTACTCTCCAAAATACACAAGCAGCTCATACAGCTTAATATAAAGGAAAAAATTGAAAAATGAGCAGAAGTTCTAAATAGTCATTTCTCCAAAGAAGTCATACAGATGGCCACATGAAAAGATACTCAACATTGCTAATTATCAGAGAAATGTATTTCAAAATTACAATGAGGAGTGACTGAGCACACACACATCGCCTTACACAGCTCAGAATGGCCATCATCAAAAAATCTAAAGCAATAAATGCTGGAAAGGGTGTAGAGAAATGGGAACCCTCCTACATTGTATAGCCACCATGGAGAACAGGATGGAAGTTCCTTAAAAAACTAAAAATAGAAGTACCATATGATCCTACAATCTCACTCCTGGGCATAGATCCAGAGAAAATCATAGTTCAAAAAGATACAGGCACTCCAATGTTCACTGCTGTACTACTTGGAAGAACTAAGGCCTGGGAGCAACCTAAATGACCACTGATGAAAGAATAGAGGTGGTATATATACACAATGGGATATTACTCAGCCAAAAATGAATGATTAATGCCATATGCAGCAACATGGATGGACCTAGAGATTATCATTACAAAGTGAAGTAAGTCAGACAAAGACAAGTATCGTATGATATTGCTTACATGTGGAATCTAAAAAAAAAACAAAACAAGTAAACTTATATACAAAACAGAAATAGACCCCAAGATACGGAAGACCAGCTTACGGTTACCAAACGGGAAAGCAGTGGGAAGGGAGGGTAAATTAGGAGTTTGGGAATAACATATATACATTACTATACATTTAACAGATAACCAGCAAGGACCTACTGTATAACCCAGGGAGCTATACTTGATACTCTGTAATAACCTATAAGGAAAGAGAATCTGGAAAAAACAGATATATATGTTTGTACAAGTGAATCACATTGCTATACCCCTGAAACTAATACAAGGCTGTAAATCAATTGTACTTAAATAAAATTTTTTTAATTGGCAAATGAGATCGCATATAATTGATAAATATGCCTTGCTCTATTTGGCTTAACATAGTGTGGAAAGGCATCAAATATAAAATTTTACCTCTCCCCTCAGTATTTGATATTTATAAGTTTATTGCCTCTAAGACTTTTCTTTCATCTTTATTTTATTATGTACATATGTACATACATGTACATATATATTTTAATACCAAATAAAATTTATGATGTGTATACTATTATTTTCAGCACTTTACAGAAGAGGATACTGAGGCTTACTGAAACAATGAAAGGTGTCTGAACTTAAAGTCACAAGTTAGGCCTATCCAAAGCCCATGTTCTTAGTGACCAGGTGATAGTGCCAACATCAAGTTTTCTATCTCCATAGGTAATGCTATGACCCTGTTCATGGAACAGCCAGTGGAAAACCTAGTCTCATGCAAATTATCACAAGAATCAAACTAATAAAATATGATCTATATATCTCTGCTAATGAAGTAAAATAACCATAAATCTGACTAAAACAATAACAACGATATCTACTAATATAAAATCTGATAAAAGCAAAACCTTACCATGTACTTTTTTTTAAACCAGAAATTTCCACATTAAGTCAAAAGCTGTGCTTCTAGTTTTCCTATTAACCCCAATGACATAATAACTGCAACTCTCTTAATAAATTAAAACAGAAATATGACTGAGCATCCTTTCCATATTTTAATGCTATCTCAACTATCTCGGGCACAGATGACATCACCTACATGTGACGAAACACTGAAGCTCAAATACGTAAACATCTCCATACTAGGCCAATATCATTGCAAAGTAAATTACATTGTAAAAATTGTAGGCCATACCTAAAATGAGGGCAATGGGGTGTATAACATTTTAGTAACTGCTTTTTTAATCACGTAGACCTAAGATCCAAATAGTAATGAAAACTTTTAGGAGCTGCATATTTAAACATTTTCCTGAAATATAGCCAATCTAGAAAAAAATTAGAGATGATGTTATAAAAGGAAATCTATTATTTTGCAATGGCTCAAAATTATTCAATAAATTTCATTTTTGGAAAAGTCTAAATTCAGAATAAACTGCTAATTTATAATTTGAGAAATATCAGTAACTTCAAAATGACAAGATTTGCATTTTTTTCTAAAATTAGTTTTACATATTCCTCAAGAATATAAGTAATAAGTTTGCATTTGTAAATACTGCAAATGTTAATACTGTTAAATGATTGTAACAGTTAACACAAAAAAACTCATTAGCTACAAACGCCATCTTGTGGTCCTTTTAAAAATTATTTTGTAGTTTGTAGGTCTCTAACTCAAGATCTTCTAAAGATAGAAAGAGCCTTAGATACAACCAATTCCATTTCTCTCAATTTTACATGTGGAAAAGTTGGGGCTCCAAAGATCTAACACACTGGAAATCTATAGAGAGAATACAAGAGCCAAAATTTTCATATTTTCCATTCATACTTTTATTACTATATCATCATTCTCTTTTTTTTTTTTTTAACTAGCAACATGCCAATTATATGAAGTTTGTCCAGTTTAGTACCAGACACTTCAAACACTGAGCTGATCTTGTTTATCATACATGAAAATACAATAAACTAAAAGAAAAGCACACTTACTTTTGGATTACTGGATCAAGGCACAGCTATGATAAAGCACATTATTTTAAAGCATTTCACACACTTTCTAATTTTATTCTTCTAAAAACCTGTGAGGGGTGTGTGTGGATAGGGGGCAGGGGCAGAGAAAGACCATGGGTTCTACCTCTTGACAGATTAGAAAGCTAGGTATAGAGAAGATATGACCAAGATTTTACATTTAGTAGCAGCCATCCTGATATCCAAGTTTAATTTGCTTCATTAGGAAATCTACCTTTTCTCTTCAAAGTGTTACAACATGCAGTGTGTGCATGTGTGTTTTAAGTCATTTCTTCCTTTTCTTTACAGGAACTATTATATTGGTCCATAGCATATAATCTGTCCTTTATGAAGCACAGTGAGATGTAAGTTCTTGATTCAGAATCTAGATAATTTTAGAAATGATTACATTATAAAATGTAATCACCTATTTAAATGTTTGATTAACTTAACTACAGAAAAACTCATCTAATTCAAAGGTTGGGAAAAGACAGACTGTTGATGCTATGGTAAAACTTTCACTTTTACACCTAAATTCAACTTCACTTGTATAAATAATTGAAAAATAACTATATCTCAGAATATGAGATAATGAAAATGTTTTTAACATAAGTTTTTAAGAAAGCAGAAACCTATAAAACAACAAAAACTTTAAAACTTACATGAGCTATAATAAAAAATGTTCAGTTATTTGGAAACATGAACTATAGCTTTGGAATATGCAATTTAGAATAGAACTCACCACTTAATAAAAAAAAAACACAGTTACATAATACTTTTGAATTCTAAAAATGATAAATACTTCATTTTTAAGGTTTCCTTCAGTTCAGTTCAGTTGCTCAGTTGTGTCCGACTCTTTGTGACCCCATGAACTGCAACACATCAGGCCTCCCTGTCCATCACCAACTCCCGGAGTTCACTCAAACTCACGTCCATCGAGTCGGCAATGCCATCCAGCCATCTCATCCTCTGTCGTCCCCTTCTCCTCCTGCCCCCAACCCCTCCCAGCATCAGGGTCTTTTCCAATGAGTTAACTCTTCACATGAGGTGGCCAAAGTACTGGAGTTTCAGCTTTAGCATCATTCCTTCCAAAGAACACCCAGGACTGATCTCCTTCAGAATGGACTGGTTGGATCTCCTTGCAGTCCAAGGGACTCTCAAGAGTCTTCTCCAACACCACAGTTCAAAAGCATCAATTCTTTGGCACTCAGCTTTCTTCAGAGTCCAACTCTCATATCCATACATTTTAAGGTTTTCTTAAACGTATATAAAAACCAGACCTTGGTGCCTTTAAACTGAATTCTATAATTAATCATGCTTTATATACATTATAATACTTGAATATCAGCCAGATTATAAATTTTTAAATGAGAAAAAACACTACCTATTTGAAGATATGAACAAACTTCTAGAAAACAGAAAGAACTTTAGAGCAGTGCTTCTTAAACTATCTGTGGTGAAGAACACATCTTTTGTTGGCTAAGAACCATTAGTGATCCTACTGAGCTGACTAGTCTGCACTTCATGCCACAAGAAATCATCACAAAAGCTGGACAATATCCCAACTGGCCTACACTTGATTCAACAAAAGAAGTCTAATAATCAGCTGGACATCATGACAATGTCAAATTGCCCTAGAATATTTCAACTGGTTATATTCTATTTCTGAATTTATGTTATAAATCTATAATAAACAATTTATGAATTAGGCATTAGTCCACACTTTAAGTAACATAACTTTAGAGATCAATATAATTACCCAAGGTTTCCTAAATTGTGTTCCAAGACAGGCTAATGCTATAAGAAGAAACGCTAACCTAGTCAAAGTTATGTCTTAGATTCATAAACCATATAAGAACATGTGCTAAATCACTTTAGTCGTGTCTGATCCTTTGTGACCCCACGGACTGAAGCCCTCCAGGTGCCTCTTTCCATGGGATTCTCCAAGCAAGAATACTGGAGTGGGTTGCTGTGCCTTCCTCCAGGTTATCTTCCCAACACAGGGACTGAACCCCTGTCTCGTATGTCTTCTGCACTGGCAACTGGGTTCTTTACCACTAGTGCTACTGGGAAGCCCATATAAGCACATAAAAGGTTCTAAGAACTTCTTTAATAAACATGCCTGTTTAATTCAAACTTATTTGACTATAGAATCTATCTTTGCTATCAAGATAAACACCCTTTAACATTACAAAAACTAATTTCCTATAAAATGCATAGAGAAATTCTAGTTTAAACAGAATTGCTGATGTACGTTATTCAACAACTGCTTTAAAATTCCCAGTGGCAGAGAACTAATTTCTTTGCAATGCAATTTAATATAGAGAATTATAATATATAGGATATAATTCTTTTTTGTGTGAATTCAAATTATTCAACTTCCAAAAGTTAATTCTAGATATGCTTTCTTTTTTAAAAAAATTTCATTGGCATATAGTTGCTCAGAACTATGTAGTTTTTCCAGTAGTCATGTACAGATGTGAGAGTTGAACCATAAAGAAGGCCGAGTTGCTTTTGAACTGTGGTATTGAAGAAGACTTTTCAGAGTCCCCAAGGTTAAACCAATAAATCCTAAAGGAAATAAATCTTGAATACTCATTGGAAGGACTGATGCTGAAGATGAATCTCCAAAACTTTGGCCACCTGATGCAAAGAGCGAACTCACTGGAAAAGACCCTTATGCTGGGAAAGATTGAGGGCAGGAGGAGAAGGGGATGACAGAGGATGAGATGGTTGGATGGCATCAGCAACTCAATGGACATGAGTTTGAGCAGGCTCTGGGAGTTGGTGATGGACAGGGAAGCCTGGCGTGCTGCAGTCCATGGGGTTGTAGAGTCGGACACCACCAACAATAACAGGAAGGGTGGCAGGGACTTTTTTTTTAAGTGTCCTTAAATGGCAACCCGCTCCAGTGTTCTTGCCTGGAGAATCCCAGGAACGGCGGAGCCTGGTAGGCTGCCGTCTATGGGGTCGCACAGAGTCAGACACGACTGAAGCGACTTAGCAGCAGCAGCCGCAACATAACAAGACCTCATGAATCTTATAAAACTTCAATTTTGAAAGAAGCAAATTTCAATGTGGTGATCAAGACAAAGACCTAGTAAATTAAATGACTTAAACTTGACAAAGTATATTATCATTCTACATGCTGAAAATAATCTTTTTTGCAAAGTATTTTTGGTTTGAGTATAAAGATTCCTTGGTGCTAGGGTGCGGGGTGGGGGATACCAGTTAGAAGTAGATTTACAACTTGGAATATGAAAGGACTTTGTTATAAATATAGAGGATAACATTTACCTTATTTGCTATGAGAGAGAAGAATTCCTTTGAATCACTGAAAAGCTGTATCAAATTATTGAGGTGAAACTTTCAAAAGGTTGTTGGCTACCACTGAGTAGTTTTTTTTTTTTTTTTTTTAAGACAAGTGGAACTGAAATTTACTCTTCAGATGGTTTTACAATAAAGGCTTTAATGAACATTAGAAGTCTTACATTTTTATCAGTTTCTTAAGTATTTTCTAGACAATTGTTCCGTAAATATTTCAGACATGAATTCCATAAATGACTTCTGTGAGCAAATAAATCTGAGATCTTAAACAAAGGTGAACATAGTTCTTTTCTAAGGAGTATCTTAGGAACTTTAATGTGCTAAGATGCATTGCAACCTTCTTCAATAAAACGAAACAGCTTAACTGAAGAGGAAGGCACTTGGCTATGAAGTTGTCATACCCAATGACAGCAAAAGTAAAATAAATGGGAGCAAATGATTGTGCGATCAAATATGTCCTCAAATAAACAGAGACTCAAAAACTATGCCCAGGGACTTCCTCCAGCATTTGTACTAGTTGATTTTAAAAATTTATAAAATGTCTTTAATGTAGCATTCCCTCAGCTCAGTTTATAATTTCATCTCTTCACTCAACCAAGATTCCTGGTACAATCTGTCAAGCTGAGAAGGCAGCTTCCCAGCCTCTGTGGTTGGTATTCTCCATGGATGCCTCTCCCACAACCAATCAACTAATAACAGAGGACCATAACAGCATCCCATGAACAGCCCAAGCAAGAGTTTATTGAAGATTTTGTTTCTATAAGCAGTGGTGAAGCCTCTCATCTGAGAGTAAGAATAAAAAGTTTTAAAGTCTTAGGATGCACAAGGTTATTTCCTCTCTGCTTCCCTTGTTTTAAGCATTATTATTATGTACCTTTAGATTCTATTTCAAATAGGAATTGATTGCTTACCAAAAAAAAAAAAAAAAGATTTTGATAGAATAAATGGTAAAAAGGACAAGATTAATCATTAAATAATCAAATAGCATTGGTCTCTTTACTAAAAATACAAAGGGAAAAGCTTCTAGGCATTCAATGGAGCATCATGGCGTTAAGAAGACGAAAACTTGATGTTTTGATGAAGATGACTGTCCCTAAATAAACTGGATGGTCCCTAAACGTGTGGTGTACTGTAGCCCAAATTTGTTAATCTTGACATCAGGTTTCTAATGAGTACCTTCCAGTGAGTAAAAAAGTCAATAACGTGGACAAAAGAATGTAATGAATTGGAAATTCTAACTGGCACAAAAATGGTCAGGTTGAGTAAATAACTCAGCATCTTAGCCTCTCAAGCTGGTAGCATGTTTACTTTTCAGGAAATCTATCTTAACCATTAATGGAAATCTACTGAATTCACTAGGGTGTATAATGTAGTTCTGAAACATTCTTCTAACAGTTCCAAATAGAGACTGTTATTTTCTGAAGGGTTGTTTAACCACCATCAGGAGATCTGTCTTCCTGAGTTCTAGAGATTCGGTAAGGTACCAGTTTAAGTAAACGTTATGAGGCATGATTGTAAAAAGAAAAGTACCCTGATATGGATTCCAAAATCCCTGTCCTAGATAACACTGAATTATTCTAGCTTTTTGTTTTTATGATTTTCAAAGGGAGTTGAGACACACATTAACCTTAAAGAAAGTATCTATTTACTCCATTTCATCTTAAGAGACTGTCAACATTAAAATATAATTTAAATTGCTCAATGCCTCTCTCCCAACATTTAAAAGGAAAACTAAGAAACTAAAGGTCATTCTTTGTGACCAAAATGATACTAAACAACTATAGTTGAGTAAACCTTCAATCACTTCCATCCCCTCTACAAGAAAGACATAATACTGATGCTGAAATTAAACTTTTTTGTAATTTTTCAAATCACTTTACTAAATTCTAGGGAATATGACTAGATGGCCAGGGTTTCCTTCCTTTCCTTTTCTTTGACTCCCAGATTTTCAAAATAGTACTTTGTCATCAAGTTTCTGTCTTATTACATAACAGCTCCTCTTTGTTGGATGGAGTTAGATCTTGGGAAGGTTATTCTCCCTCACTGCTCCTTTCAATTACTGTAGATGAACAGCAAGTCTGTAATTTATTGGAGACCCAATTTAGAAAAAAATAATGAAATCTCAGACAGATACATAAATTCCACTCATCAGAAACTTCTTAGCTGGCAGTTTTATTATCATTATCAATGATATCAACATATCATTATCAACTTTAACCTCTTAAAGTCACAATGTTTGGGAGATACCTTTACTTGGATCATGGTGTTTTAAATATTCATGAAAAATTTTAAAAATGTTCTAAAATATGTAGCACATCAATGAATGTAAAAGAAAAACCTCTTTTGCTACAGTTTATTTTACTATTCCCCAATATAACAAGGAATAAATTTCTAAATAAAAACAACTATACCTGAAAACTTTAGGAGATTCAAGGCTTATCTGTTACTTACTTTGTAAAAGAACTTCTATGATGTGTATTTTTAAAATTTTCTCTGCTTTTTGAATGGCCCGTATATAGCTGGACTTGGATTTTAGGGAAGCATTAGTTGTGTTATTGATTTGGCTAGATTGTGATCTCTTGAAATGATTTTTTTTCTTCTTTTATCTCAGAGAAAACATCCTATACTAGATGTTTTTCTGCTTCCTAGATACCCATGTAGATATAAATATTTTGATTATTCAATAACAATACAACCTTCTACTAAGTCAGTTTATTATGATTCAACTAAATGAATTCAAATACTCTTTCATTAAAAAAGTAATATATTGTAAAGCTGTATCAATCAAATGAAAAATACATATACTTATTATTCTTTCCTAAGGGGAAGATTTAAGTTTGAATTTGAATGCTGCTTAGCATAGCGTTTTGATGTTAACAGAATCCTAAAGAATGATTTTACATGAGGCAACTAACATTCTTAAATAAGACTGATAGCATTTGAAATGAAGTTACCTCTATCTTGGCTATTTCTTGAATATCTTATCAAGAAAGATCTTAAGTCTAATGTTCATAATTATTTTAAATAGTATTGTTTATGAGAGCATAAAAATTTATATAAATGTTCAATTATTAGTAGTTATCTTCACTAATAAAGATATATGAACATTACATACTATATAAAGATCAAGTTACACAGAAAAATGTTTAAACAAACAAAAATATAGAACTCAAAATAACACATGTCCACTGTAGTCATCATGACACAAATAAGTAATCACGTTTTTATGTTGACATATTTGGAAATGAAGAAATTTTAAAATATTTTGATCAGCATAGGGCAAATTATTTTTCTATAAATGCATTTCCGTATACCCCTCTGTAGGAGATAAGGTTATGGGTATTCTTTATTTCTTTTTTATACATTTGTGTACTTAACTTTTGTTGTTTTTGTACATGTATTAATTCTAAAACCAGAAAATGAGGCCAAAAAGACTTCCATATATTAACTCTAAAATAAACTATGTAAAGAAATAAATTTTACTACTTCAAGTATTATATTCAGTTAACTACAAATGATTTTATTTGGCAATAATTAATATTATGTGATCTTTTCATGATTATATTATTAAACTTTAAAGAGCATATTATTTCAGTTTATGATATCTACCAAGGATTCCTTCCTTTTAAATTTCTTCACCATCATCATAATTATCAGCATCATCAACAACAATAAAAACATACTATTTTGTACCTTGTATTTTGTTTATTCACTAAGTTATGTCTGACTCTTGCAACCCCATGGACTGTAGCCTGCCAGGCTTCTCTGTCCATGGGATTTCCCAGGCAAGAATACTGGAGTGGATTGCCATTTCCTGCTCCAGGGGATCTTCCCAAACCAGGAACTGAACCTGCATTTCCTGCACTGTACTTCCCTGGTGGCTTAGACAGCAAAGCATCTGCCTGCAATGCGGGACACCCGGGTTCGATTCCTGGGTCGGGAAGATCCCCTGAAGAAGGAAATGGCAATCCACTCTAGCACTCTTACCTGGAAAATCCCATGGACAGAGGAGCCTGATAGGCTACAGTCCATGGGGTCACAAAGAGTCGGACACGACTGAGTGACTTCACTTTCCTGCACTGCAGGCAGATTTTTACCACTGAGCCACCTGGGCAGTCTTATTTTGTACCTACTAAAGAACAATTAGAAAATGTCTGTGCACTTTATCCAACAGGTCATAGTTTATAGTTTTAGCATCCCTTCACATTTTAGTAAGAAATAACTTTCTTTGGTTATTTGGATACTTATATACTTTGAAATTATTCACCTATGGTTAATGGGACTTTTTATTTTATTGCTTTGTTCTTCTTATTTTTTCAGAAAAGATTCAAGTTTATTCTTAGTTACTGGTCATACAGAACACAATTGGGAATAGCTTCATTTTACCTATTCAGAGTTTATTTCAGTTCCTTGTTTTATATTTGAGGTCAACTGTTGCTAAGTAAATCCACGCATCTAAGTACAATATTTTAGTTAGACAATAATGGGCCTTTGATACAGACATATCTCATATTTACAAACTGATTTTCCTCTGTCATTTTATAGTTAAATTTTAAGTTATAAACAAGTTGTGACCATTTCACTTCATAAAAGTCCAAAGACAAATGTTTATACCCTATTTTTTCTATCACACTAGGAGCAAACCCCATTAGGGGTTTATTATTTATTTATCTTTTTTACAAATGTTGATGAAAAAAGAAGTATTTCCATAATAATGTGATTAAATTAAAAAGGAACTGGAAAGATTCTGCAACATTTTACTTCCTTATATATTTGACATATTCTGAAGTTAACAGATAACAGCAGACTGTTGCTGTTTCAGGCCATACAGTCTGTGTGTTAATTAGGAAGCCTTGATTATATAAGGGCTTCAATTTCCGTTATGCCTGGAATCATGTGCCAAATCAGTTAAAAGTTATTCACTCAGGAAAAAACTCAATAAATAACTTGAGATGTAGAGACCTTATGAAGTTATAATAAAGAAAACCAATGATTCCTCCAAACATCTCCATCTAAAATGCCATACACTTGATATAATTTTAGTAAGATTTAGAAATACAATTCACTTGGAGGAAAGAGTTAAAAACATAGATATAAACTGCTGTGAGGGACAAAATTTGCAATACGGCAATACGGCACAGTGATGCTAATTTAACTATTTCTAAGAAGATAGTATTTTGTATAAACTGAGTGCAATCTATGAGAATAAAAAAAAGTGTGCATTTATGTGAGAGGTATAGTCAAAATCCGAACATTTCAGTCGAAGTTCAGTGGAATTACTATGAACATTTTCTCTTAAGAAAATTAAAAATCCAAACTTAGAACTAAGTTTTGCAGACATTATCATTGAGAAGACAACATAGTATTGAGTGTTTGTCACATGATTTTTATAACCTAATATGTTTTATAATCGCAATCACTTATAGTATAATGTGTATTCTAACTTTCTTAAAAAATTATTTCAATTATTAATTGTCATAGCACTCCTATAATGTCAGTGTGGCCATGTTCTATCATAAAGGAGAGATAAAGTTATTTCTGTGGATTTAAAACAGTTAAAGTTGTTTAAAAAAAAAAGCGTATAGTGACAAATCTGCTTTATCCAACAGAAATATTTTAAATCATTTCAAAATCTGAGACTTACGGGGAGTTCCTTTTAGATATTTTAATTTACTTAAGGTTGTTATTATAGAATAAAAAAGGAGGGGAGGTAGAAAACCATCTTTCCAACACCACTTGCTAAAAAGAAAATCACTTAAATCTGTCCTCCAATCTGTAGCCTGCTGCCACGAAACCTCTATGTCAGTTCACCTCTCTGTCTTTGTTGCTCCACTTTCTAACCAGGCTCAATATGTTTAGTTTTGTTCCACTATGACCCATATATAGCCTGCATGATCATTCTAAAAGGCAAGTCCAAATTGTCTCTTCTCTGCTGAAAACTCTTTAATGGCATTTACCATTTCCCTTAGAATGAGAAATAAAAAACAAAGCTTATTAAGGCCTTCTTCAGACTTCCCTGGTGGCTCAGATGGTACAGTGTCTGCCTACAATGTGGGAGACCCGGGTTCAATTCCTGGGTTGGGAAGATCTCCTGGAGAAGGAAATGGCAACCCACTCCGGTATTCTTGCCTGGAAAACTCCATGAAAGGAAGATCCTGGTAGGCTACAGTCCATGGGGTCGCAGAGAATCAGACACGACTGAGCGACTTCACTTTCACTTTCAGCCTAATAGGGTTTGTGATATACTAACACAAAATATGACACACTGTCATATTAAGATGAAAGAGTTTGAGAAATAGAAGCAGAAAGGTCACTCTGACCTTCTTCCAACCCTTATCTCCTGAGGCAAGTCATAAAATCCTCAAGTAAGAGGTGGGATCCTCATCCCCAGAGGAAAGGTGCATCTTTACCTCCGAAGCCAAGGGCATGAGAAGACTCCTAACAAAAGGCCCTGCTAAGTCTCCCTCAGTTTACTGGGCTTACGTTATACTCCTTAATCTATCCCTCTCTACACGACAACCCAATCTTCATCAAAACTAACATAAAAATACTCAGATCTGTTTCTTCTGATCTTGATTTGTTGATGAAGGCTCCTGTGCCACAAAGAAATTATATTCATTCAACTTATATGCTTTTTCTCCTGTGAATTTATCCTTGTCAGTTTCATTTTCAGACCCAGCCAGGGATCCTATGAGGGTTGAGGGAAACATTTTCCTCCTCTACAAGCCTCATTTTTCAATTCAACACTATCTCTATTCCACCACTCTCCCAAAAGGAACCTCAGTAATTTGAACATGTTCTCTCTCACCTCTCTGCTTTTGTGCATGTCTTCTCTGCCTGGAACTCTCTTTCTCACATCTGAATCTTGCTACCTCTCATTCATTATTCAGGACTCAGCTTAAATATATCCTCTGAGGAATTGTCCTCTTTCCTTCTAGATTAGGTTAGATGCCCTTGCAAAGTCTTCCTATCCTGGATCTTATTATACTTTTTATTATAATATTTTAATTGTAACCACATGAGAAAGAGATTGTGTTTGTCCTGCACACTGTGGTCTCTCCAGGACCCAGCACAGTGGCTGGTGGTAGTAGGGGCTCAAGTATTTCTTGCTGAATGAAAATATCAGTATCAGTTAGATAATCTTGCAAAATATAAAATATTTTAAAGTACCTTTAACCTGGCAAGCACTACAGAGTACAAAATATAATTTTTTTTAATGTATCAACTTCATATAGTCATATATTCAGACAGAGATAAGGTTAAAGATGTATTGTAATATATACCTTCTAGGAAAAGTATGTTCAGAATAGCTAGATGAAGCAAGCAATAGCATAAAATTCACTGAAAATAAACACTACTGTGTTCAAAAAAGACAATCATTTGAAAAGCAAAATGTTGATTAGGCATTTTTCCTAAGGTAAACAAAGAAAGAAACAAAACCAACTGAACTAAACTAGAGTGAGCTAATGCTCTTTTCTGACCTTTTTGAATAGCTACAGAGGAAAGGTGGGGATGGAAGGGACATAAAGTATAAACTATGAACTAATTTCCTGCTCATTCAAACTTCTATTTCTTTCCTGACTTTGCAAACAATACAAGAAAAGGAGTGTGCATGCTCAGTGGCTAAGTCATATCCAACTCTTTGTGACCCCAAGGACTGTAACTAGTCAGGCTCATCTGTCCACAGAATTTTCCAGGTAAGAATACTGGAGTGGGTTGCCATTTCCTTCTCCAGGGGATCTTCCTGACCCAGGGATAGAACCCGTGTTTCCCGTGTCTCCTGAATTGGCAGGAGGATTCTTAACCACTGAACCACCTGGGAAGCCCGGGTAAGAAAAGGAGAGGAAACGAAATTTTAATCAGCTAGGAGAATCATTAGGAAGCCCGATCAAATGATTTTTGAAGATGTCAGATCCTGCCAAAACAAGAAACTGAAGGTAAGACAAAACAAAATGGTAGCATTTAATTTTTTTTCATATATAAGATTCTGTTCAGTTTATTTGTATTGTTTAAAATTAGGGAATAGAAAAATAGAAAATAAAAAAATCAGTGTTTAAATAAGCTCAATTGTAACATATAAAATATTTGTAGCTTTTTATGTAATATATTATGAAACCATTTCAATTTGGCACTGGTCAAAACAACTTCAGTATAACTGCTAAAAGTCATGACTACAACTCATGGTGGTTTTGTAATTTCTTGTCTGCTTCATTAATAAATATTACATTTGAGGTTTTCTTTATGGCTACTTCTTAAACTTAAATCGCTTCCTGTCATCCTGAGTCTTACCTTAGATCAGTCTAAATGTGCAAAATGGCACTTACTTCTTTTCCCTTCCCCTATATTCTGAGTTTTACATGAAGATAGCGGAATTCTCTCTCACGTCAAGCTCAGCTCATATTAGGCACGTGGGCATGCTGTGGAGGAAGGAAAGCTCACCACCTTCTTACAGGTAAACACTTTGTGTTGGGAGGTGGGTTTAGTGTTGCTCTACTGACTGGCAGCTCCACTGGCACTGAGCCTCCAGAGAGGACTTTGAATGTGACACCTGGTTCCTGAACAGACTCTTTCAACACAAGACAAACAGAAAGTAAGAGAGAGGATACCTTTTTAAAAAGAAAAAGAAAGCAATCCTGCATATCACTAATTACCTGTTCATAATAGAGGATGTTTTCCTCAGCCATATTTGTAAACGCTGACTTGATATCATTTTGCATGTTTTGTTTCCATCTTTCCCAATCTGCTTTCAGGGCATTATTAGCGCACTCCACTTTATCTTCCAGTTTTCCAATCTCTTCTGTAAGCTGAGTTAGATCACAAAGAGAGATCAGTTGATCTATGCATTCCTGCCACTAAGCAAATTCTTTGAATCTAAGAGGAATATTATATATTTTTAAAAAGCACAAGAATATTTTTTTGAAGAGTCGCCGGTATAGTCAGAGATATCATGTAGAGTTCTAAAGGTCTGCAACCAATAGCACTTGACTTTGGATAAATCTCTCAAACCTTGGGCCTCAGTTTCACTATTTATAAATCAAAGGAAAATGAACTACAAGTAATCTCAAAATTCTTTTGCAATAACTCTCTCATTACCACTGTTTGTGGTGATAATATTTATGTTAAAAGATACGGTTTCACATTTTCAGCTTTTCTTTCCTGCTTCTCACTTTTCAACTGTTTCAAGCAGAATGCTCAATTAACTAACATGTTATAACATCCATATAGATTATTCAGTCCAGCCTGGAGGCCCAGGGGATTAACTGGCTACATTCCATTCAGCTGGTAACAGAGGCAGGTTTATATCTCAAGACACATGACACCTATTCCACACTCCATTAGACAAGCTGTGTGTGACAGTCACACCTCCTCCCCAAATCACCCAGCAACATTTGAGCAAGGAACCCACCAATGTATAGCTTTAAATTTAACACATTATATTTATACAAATTTTAACATATTTATCCATATTTTATTTATTCTTATATTCAACATACATGTATTTATTAAGTGCCTTCTATGTATCAGGCATTCTTCAAGGGCCTGGAGATTCAATAATGAAGACAACAGACAAAAATTTCTGCTTTTACCAGAACTTATATTCTATCAGCAAAGACAAACCATAAGCAAGACAAATGAAATATCTATCATTTGACAAAAGTGCCAAAAAGAAAAATGAAGTAGAAAGGTAGATAAGGAGTATAAGAACAATCAATTTTAGATAAGATGGCTGGGGAAAATCTAAATAAGAAAGTGTCATATCTAAAGTTGATCTTAGAGTGAATCATACAGCTCTTAGCAGGAAAAGCATTCCTGGCAGAGAAAAAAAACAGGACAATGGTCTAGAGATAGAAACATGTCTGGATGGTCCAAGAAGAGCAAGAAGACCAGTATGACTGCAGCAGGTGGCAGAGTTAAAAAAGAGGGAAGATCCTAGGAGATGCAGTCAGAGAAGCAGTTGGGTGACCAGATCTTACTATGCAGTCCATGGTAAAGGCCCTAGGTTTTACTGAGTGAGACCAAAGGCAGGGGCAGTTAAGCAGAAATAACACCATTTCTCCCATGTTTTATTAATAAAAGAGGCATTATACATTACTACTATTCCTTGACTCCAAGTATTCAAAAGAGGCTGTCATTAAGAAGGTCACCATTACAGACATGTTAAAAGGTAATAATGTGTGTCTTAGAATAAAAAAAAAAAAATGTTATTTTACTTTCAATGCTTGCTTAAAATTTTTATTCATTTTATTCATTTTTATTTTTTTCACTTATTTATTCATTTTGCTATGAAATTTCACTCTGACTTTATTTCATTGCAGCCATATTTGCTTTTATTTCCCTCAGACTAGATGTTTGGTATTATATAAATATTTTATTATCTGTAAAGTGTTAATCATTCAGTCATGTCCAACTCTTTATCACCCATGGGAGATCGATTTCATATATAGGGTTGGTTTTCATGGTTTGTGTGTGGTGGGAATATGTAGGTTTTTTTTCTTAACTTTTTCGTTTTGTTTGTAAACTATCTCAGTGAGGACATTTATTACTTTTATGGGTAACTATAAACTGTGGTGCTGGAGAAGACTCTTGCAAATCCCTTGGAGTGCAAGGAGATCCAACCAATCCATCCTAAAGGAGACCAGTCCTGGGTGTTCATTGGAAGAACTGATGCTGAGGCTGAAACTTCAATACTTTGGCCACCTCATGCGAAGAGTTGACTCACTGGAAAAGACTCTGATGCTGGGAGGGATTGGGGGCAGGAGGAGAAGGGGATGGCAGAGGATGAGATGACTGGATGGCATCACCGACTCAACGCACATGAGTTTGGGTGAACTCCGGGAGTTGGTGATAGACAGGGAGGCCTGGCGTGCTGCAGTTCATGGGGTCGCAAAGAGTCGGACATGACTAAACGACTGAACTGAACTGAACTGAACTGATGACTCTATGGGGTAATTATTTTGCTAAATCATAGAGGATGTCTAAAACGGTGTTGTGGGGGTATGTATGCTCAGTTGCTTATTCATATCTGACTCTTTACAACCTCATGGACTGTAGCCCACTAGGCTCTTCTGTCTATGGAATTTTCCAGGTAAGAATACTGGAGCAGGTTGCCATTTCCTACTCCAGGGGATCTTCCCAACCCAGAGATCAAACCCATGTCTCTTACATTTCCTGCACTGGCAGATGGATTCTTCACCACTGTGCCACCTGGGAAGCCCAACAGGACATTAATGGGAAGTCTAATAGTGGACTTTGGATGCTGGGGAATAAGCTAAGGTAAAATTACTGACAGACCAAACTCAAACAGGATCCATAGAAAGGTCATGCGCTGGTTACAAAACCTCATTTCCCTGGGTGGTTGGATCAAATCTTCCCATTTTCACAGCCAGATGGAAATGACTGGAAAAGTATCTTTTTTATATCTAGGATCAAGAGGTAACTATACCAACTGTAACTACACTTTTTCTCCTCCACTTAGGTTCTGCGGTCTAAAATTGCTCTGCACTGGAGTGGGATGACCTGCAAAATTCTTTACTGAAAATAGCTTCAGGAAACAGTATCTAAATCATATATGTTCCATCTTGCTTCCCCTCCTGACAGCTTAAAGTGGTGTCACCGCCATAAGGGCTTTACAATAATCTTCTCTTTACCAACCTGCAACTCCCCATCTTGCTAGCCCTTGTTAGTGGTGGCTAGGCTGGTTGGTACTTCTGCTCTGGCCCAGAGCTACTGAATTCTTAAAGAAGTCCTGTCCTGTTCTCTGACTTCACTCCAATCCACAGAAAGGTTTGTAGCCTTATCAGCATGGCACTGAGATTATATGATTAATGATAGGTTGAACTGATCTCAGACTCCATATTGGTCTTTCACAAGCTGTATGACACTGGGTAGACTACTTTTTGAAGGCCTAGATTCTTCCATGAACATAAAAATAATGATGCCTATCCCATAGGAATTTTTATTTAAAATTGCCCGAGATAATGAACACATTAACTGATGTTCACAGTGTCTGACAATTTGCCTACTAAATGTTATCTATTCACAACCCTCACCAGCACCACCATCATCAGCTGGTAGAATGGGAGCTGACTGTCTCTCCTCTTCTAGTATTTTAGTCTTTGGAAATATCCTATTCCTCTGCCAGGATAGGTATTAATTTCCAGTGCAATTTCTTGATTTATTCTCACCAATGTAGATGATAATATATTCAATTCTATATAATTCATTCTAAATATATAATACCAATTCTTATTTTTGCTGGCTATATATATAGAGAGACCATTTTTATTGATGACTCCATCATGACTTTAGTTTGAAAAACAGGAAAGTGACATTAGGTATTTCCTCATACTGAATCATCTTCCCGTAATTTTAACTTTTAGGAAACTCTAACTGATAATAAGTAAAAAACACTTAATTCAAATTAGAAGTAATCTGGACTATATCTTTCCTACCAATTTATAAAGATATATTATTAGATCTCCCTTCCCTTAGTTGACTGCAATTTTAGCAAATTCTTGCTAAAATATGTCCATACAGATGGCACAGTCAAGGTTATGAACATAAACACTCAATATAATTTCACCAAAGTGGGAGAATAACATGTTAGGTGCCTGGCAGACCAAAGAAGCCCCTCTAACCACATGACGAAGTTTCAATAACTCTAAAGGTAGGAAATTCAATTCATAGTTTCTACCACAAAACAACATAAAGACTGAGTTTTAAAAGATTAAAGTTTGAATCATTCATTTCACAAACACTGGAAAATTGGCCCTCTGTTGATGGAAAAACTGAAGAAGTAAACAATCCTTTTTGCCAGGAAAATGTTGAAATATCAGAATAAGTAATAAAAGAATGTAACATAGTGAAAATAATAGATTTAACCACAGGCTAATGTGGTAATCTCTAGCTTCAGTTATATTCAGCTAAAAAGGAGTCACATGATTAAATGAAAACCATTAATACTAAGAGCTCAGGAAAACAAAACAATATTCTTCTTCAATACTTTAGTACTAGGAACAGCAACAATAATAATGAGCATTTATTGTATTTCTGCCACAGGCCACCATATTAAGCTATCTGTTTTACATACATTATTTCATTTAATCTGCATTATAATGCTGCAAATTTTGTAATATTGTCTAGCTTTTGGGAGACATATACAAAGGAGAAACTGGGAGAAATATACAAAGGAGATCACATAACTTTATGTGGCATTATAGAGATTAAAACCAAGTCAAAACACATGTTCTTTCCAGAGTGACTAAATAGCCCCAAGTTACCTTGCCTGTATGCCAAAGCCTTTGACTATGTGGATCACAACAAACTGTTAAAAATTCTTAAAGAGATGGGAATACCAGACCACCTGACCTGCCTCCTGGGAAATCTGCATGCAGGTCAAGAAGCAATAGTTAGAATTGGACATGGAACAACAGACTGGTTCTAAATCGGAAAAGGAGCATATCAAGACTGTATATTGTCACCCTGCTTATTTAACTTATATGCAGAGTACCTCATGAGAAATGCTGGGCAAGATGAAGCACAAGCTGGATGAATCAAGATTGCCAGGAGAAATATCAATAACCTCAGATATGCAGATGACACCACCCTTATGGCAGAAAGCAAAGAAAAACTAAAGAGCCTCTTGATGAAAGTGAAAGAGGAGAGTGAAAAAGTTGGCTTAAAATTCAACATTTGGAAAATTAAGATCATGGCATCTGGTCCCATCACTTCAAGGCAAATAGATGGGGAAACTGTAACAGACTTTATTTTGGGGGGCTCCAAAATCACTACAGATGGTGACTACAGCCATGAAATTAAAAGACACTTGCTCCTTGGAAGACAAGCTATGAACAACCTAGACAGTATATTAAAAAGCAGAGATATTACTTTAACCAACAAATGTCCATCTAGTCAAAGCTATAGTTTTTCCAATAGTCATGCATGAATGTGAAGGTTGGACTATAAAGAAAGCTGAGCACCGAAGAATTGATGCTTTTGAACTGTGGTGTTGGAGAAGACTCCTGAGAGTCCCTTGGACTGCAAGGAGATCCAATTAGTCCATTCTAAAGGAAATCAGTCCTGAATATTCATTAGAAGGACTGATGCTGAAGCTGAAACTGCAATACTTTGGCCAACTGATGTGAAGAACTGACTCATTGGAAAAGATGCTGACAAAGATTGAAGGCAGGAGGAGAAGGGGATAACAGAGGATGAGATGGTTGGATGGTATCACCGACTCAATGGACATGAGTTTGAGTAAACTCTGGGAGCTGGCATTGGACAAGGAGGCCTGGCGTGCTGCTGTCCATGGGTTTGCAAAGAGTCGGACATGACTGAGCGAATGAACTGAACTGAGCCTTGCCTATGGCTTTCAGCTTTAAACTAATTCAGCTCTTACCTCAAGGAGTTATTATCTAATAGAATGTTGTTGTTGTTGTTTGTCCAACTCTTTTGTGACCCCATGGACTACAGTCCACCAGGCTCCTCTGTCCACAGGATTTCCCAGGCAAGAATACTGGAGTGGGTTGCCATTTCCTTCTCAAGGGGATCTTCCCAACCCAGGGATAGAACCCACATCTCCTGCACTGGCAGGTGGATTCTCTACCAGTGAGCCACCAGGGAAGCCAATCTAACAGAAAATAGATATGCGAAAATAAAACAAAAACCAAAGGCAGTCATTCAAAGCAGAATGTGATATATATAATAATGGAGGAAAAAAATTAAATTAGAATATAGAAAGATACAGAATGGAGGATTGATTCTAACAGGGGTAGGGGACATTCCAAGTGTTAAATGGCTAGGCAATGAAGGGATGAGGGTGTGGCATGAATAAAACCACAGAGCTGTTATGGTATAGAGCATGATAAAAGAACGGATAAGAAATAGGCTTGGAGGTAGTCAAGAAGAAACATGGCCTTCCCTGGTGGCTCAGATGGTAAAGAAGCTGCCTGCAATGTGGGAGACCCAGGTTTGATCCCTGGATCGGGAAGCTCCCCTGGAGAATGGAATGGCTACCCACTCCAGTATTCTTGCTGAGAGAATTCCATGGACAGAGATGCCTGGTGGGCTATACAGTCCATGGCACTGCAAAGAGGTGGACATGACTGAGTGGCTACCTCACGCATAAGACGAAATACGGGAAATATAGCTGCACAGGCCAACTGAAGACTGATGACTAGAGGCTATAATTGATAATGAGCATAAAATGAATTCTGTAGGAAAAGGTAAGCCACTGAAAGATTTTGGCTAGTAGGAGAGGAAGGAGGACAGGAAGAAAGAAACCAATTGATCTGCACAGGGACTGTGGAAACAGCAAGAAAAACTATGAGGATTTGGCTCGCTCCCTGTCACTCACCCAGCAGCACTCACTCAGCATCCATCCTTACTTCCTGTGTTAAGAACTAAGATGAAGGGTGAAAAACTGACTCTGCCCCAAGAACTCAGGCCTAAAGGGAAAAATAAAAACAACTAGATAAAATGTGATATACAGTCAATGTAAAGCAAATAGTGTGTACCATCCTAAAAGCAAGTTTACTTTGAAGTTTCTAAAAACTGCAAGTGGTTTGTCAAGGTTGGTACCTGGAGTGTGAGTGGGAAAAGAGCAAAAGAGGAAAAGAGATACTACTTTGCCTACACAGGTCCATATAGTCAAAGCTATAGTTTTTCCAGTAGCCATGTATGGATGTGAGAGTTGGACCATAAAGAAAGCTGAGAGCCAAAGAATCAATGCTTTTGAACTGTGGTGTTGGAGAAGACCCTTGAGAGTCCCTTGGACTGCAAGGAGATCCAACCAGTCAATCCTAAAGGAAATCAGTCCTGAATATTCACTGGAAGAACTGATGCTGAAGCTGAAACTCCAATACTTTGGCCACCTGATTCAAAGAACTGGCTCATTTGCTGAGAAAGACTGAAGGCACGAGGAGAAGGGGATGACAGTGGATGAGATGGTTGGATGGCATCACCGACTTGATGGACATGAGTTTGACCAAGCTCTGGCAGTTAATGATGGACAGGGAAGCCTGGAGTACTGCAATCCATGGGGTCACAAGGAGTGTCAGACACCACTGAGCATCTGAACTGAACTGAAAAGAGGAAAAAGAGACATGCAGCTGCCAGATACTAAAGGAATTTCCCGGGGGGAGGATTTTTAATTAAAAAAAGAAAAAAACAAGTGGAATCACTGAAGAATTTTAGGGAAGAGGACCAGGAAAGGGAGCATAACAATCAGGTTCCAGATATGAGGGGATCTGAGAGGAGGAGACCCTGAGACAGAATCAGTAGTGGGTTGAAAGTGATTAAGTGTGGGCATTGGAAGAAAAGATCATCTGGTCTTTCAAGCTGGATAACATTCACTGGAAGAACAGGTCAGGCAGGGTAAGAGGAAATGAAGGCCTAAAGACAACAGTAATAGTCATGCACAGTGAGGTATACATCAAACAAATTTTGGAGGTCAACCCTGTGACATATTTCACTAAAAATTTACTCCAGTTCTTGCAAAGTGGAAAAAAAAATACTGATCCCTGAGAAGGGATGGGGTCACAGAGGAAAAAATAATGAAATAACAATGGGAAAAAAAAAGATTGTGCTAAAAATAATCCATCATTAATATCAAGGCTTCAACAAGGGCTTCCCAGGTGGCGCTAGTGGTAAAGAATCTGCCTGCCAGTGTAGGAGATGTTTAAGAGACACAGGTTCAATCCCTGAGTCTGAAAGATCCCCTGGAGGAGGAAACGGCAACTCACTCCAGTATTCATGCCTGGAGAATCCCATGGATGGAGGAGCCTGCTGGACCTCAGTCCATTGCAAAGAGGGGTTTCAAAGAGTCAGATACGACTGAAGCAACTTAGCACGCACACACTGTCAACATATTACATAATCACTATACTTCATTATTTCTTATCCAGAAAAGTACATTCTAAGAGGTGGGTGTCAAATCAAAGAATAAAAGATACATGAGGTTCAGGTCATATCCCATCAACTTGGAGGTATCCTAGATTTCAGGTGAAGGGTGTTGCTTCTTGGTTTGTTTCTTTGGTTCAGTTTAAAGATATCTAGAGAAAGACCTGATGGCTAAAGAGCCAAGAGCAGATGTACTGGTTCCATTCACGTCACTTATAGCTCTGAACCGTGGTTATATCACACTACGTATGTTTGTCACAGGTCAAGTGGGAAAGTGCGTAAAATGATTTGGATGAATCCACCCAAATCATTCATTATTGCTAGGAAACAAAAGCTACATTCTAAGGGATAGCCCTGGGAACAATTAAACAGGTATAAACCATTCCACTATTTTCAATTGTTACTCAGTGTTGGAAGTACATGTCTACTAAGGCATGCATCTGCTAAGGCAACCACAGGTGCAGAGTCCCTCAAACCCAATTAACCACCTTGGAGGTTTTCCTCCTTATTCCCCCAAAGCTGACTTTAGAAAGTGAAACCAAAAAAATGTATAGAATTTTCATAATTTTTGTTAAAATAGGCCTATTGTATATTTTATTGTTCTATTACATTTAAATTTTTAAGAATATACTTTCCTATAAGTACAACCATCAGAAATAGATCTAATTTTATAGAAAAGTTATATAAACCCATGCAAATATAGTTTATTTATTACCTTTCTTTAACAAATGATTGAAAATTTTCACAGAAAATTAGTATTAACTTAATAAAAAAGATACGTGATAGAACATTTTAGAATTCCACAATAAAGGTAATTATTTTTCTTTGTGATAAAATGTGGCCCTGGAAATTATATCAGAAATATGTATTTATAAATAAAATAATACAGATAGGAACTATACGATCAGTTAGGCTAATGAATGAAATAGGATATAATCAAAGTTAGGGTAGTGAATAAAATAGGATTACAAATATAACATGAAAAAATATTTTAAAATATTGCTGAAAAGAACATATTTCACACAAATAAATTGCCAAAAATATTTTATAATAAAGGTTGGACACAAATTTTATAAAATGGGATCACCTATGCAGCCATGAAATTAAAAGATGCTTACTCTTTGGAAGGAAAGTTATGACCAAACTAGACAGCATATTAAAAACCAGAGACATTACTTTGTCAACAGAGGTCTGTCTAGTCAAGGCTATGATTTTTCCAGTGGTCATGTATGGATGTGTGAGTTGGACTATAAAGAAAGCTGAGCGCCAAAGAATTGATGCCTTTGAACTGTGGTGTTGGAGAATACTCTTGAGAGTCCCTTGGACTACAAGGAGATCCAACCAGTCCATCCTAAAGATCAGTCCTGGGTGTTCATTGGTAGGCCTAATGTTGAACCTGAAACTCCAATACTTTGGCCACCTGATGTGAAGAGCTGACTCATTTGAAAAGACCCTGACACTGGGAAAGATTGAGGGCAGGAGGAGAAGGGGACGACAGAGGATGATATGGTTGGATGGCATCACTGACTCAATGGACATGGGTTTGAGTGGACTCCGGGAGTTGGTGATGGACAGGGAGGCCTGGCGTGCTGCAGTCCATGGGTTCACAAAGAGTCGGACATGACTGAGCGACTGAACCCTGAATTGATGCTCATAAGCTATATGAGAGGTATTTAGAATGTATCCAGTGAGTATGTGCTCAGTCGTTTCAGTTATGTCTGACTCTTCAGGATCCCATGGACTATAGCCCTCCAGGCTCCTCTGTCCATGGGATTTCCCAGGCAAGAATACTAGCATGGGTTGCCATTTCCTCCTCCAGGAGATTTTCCTTGCCCAGGGATAAATCCACATCTCCTGACTGTGTCTCTTGCATTGGCTGGGGGACTCTTTAACACCTCAGCCACCTGGTGACCCCCCATGTATCCAGAGTGTATATATTTGATCTAATATTGAATGTTCAAAAATAATTAGGCTTTTCTTCTAAGAGATTAAAGTGTGCTTAAAGATGATTAAGTAGGACTTTTGCTCTTAAGATTTAAGGTTGATCTTTTAATGCTATTTCTTTCCAAGTTTTTCCAATACAGAGGCAAGAACTTTTATATTTACCAATAGAGACTAGAATTATTTCACTGGATTTGCTTGGCTATACCATGGTCCAACATTTTGCCAATAAAGGTCCGTCTAGTCAAAGCTATGGTTTTTCCAGTAGTCATGTATGGATGTAAGAGTTGGACTATAAAGAAAACTGAGCGCTGAAGAATTGATGCTTTTGAACAGTGGTGTTGGAGAAGACTCTTGAGAGCCCCTTGGACTGCAAGGAGATCCAACCAGTCAATCCTAAAGGAAATCAATCCGGATTATTCACTGGAAGTGAGAGAGTAACAGGCAGGAAGGCCAGGGGTCTCCAAACAGAGGAAATAGCTTGCAAGTGTCAGACATTTTTATCTCTCTTAAGCAGCAGGAAGAATATTTTTTCCTTCTCTATACAAATTTAAAAAGAGGTTCCTCTTAAAATTCTGTGTAGCCATGACACCTGGTTTCACCTGAAGTTAACTATTCTCACACCTAGAGATAACCAATGCCTTTTTCTTATGGAAATGTTTATCTTAAGTTATGATAATGTACTATGCATTTACCCCAAACTCTGTCTTCACAGCATCATCTTTCAGGATTTGAAAGACCTCAACTGGAATTCCATCACCTCCACTAGCTTTGTTCACAGTGATGCTTCCTAAGGCCCACTTGACTTCACATTCCAGGATGTCTGGCTCTAAATGAGTGATCACACCATCGTGATTATCTGGGTCATGAAGATCTTTTTTGTACAGTTTTTTTGTGTATTCTTGTCACCTCTTCTTAATATCTTCTGCTTCTGTTAGGTCCATACCATTTCTGTCCTTTATCGAGCCCATCTTTGCATGAAATGTTCCCTTGGTATCTCTAATTTTCTGCAAGAAATCTCTAGTCTTTCCCATTCTGTCCTTTTCCTTTATTTCTTTGCATTGATCACTGAAGAAGGCTTTCTTATCTCTTCTTGCTATTCTTTGGAACTCTGCATTCAGATGCTTATATCTTTCCTTTTCTCCTTTGCTTTTCGCCTTTCTTCACGTCACAGCTATTTGTAAGGCCTCCCCAGACAGCCATTTTGCTTTTTTGCATTTCTTTTCCATGGGGATGGTCTTGATCCCTGTCTCCTGTACAATGTCAGAACCTCATTCCATAGTTCATCAGGCACTCTATCTATCAGATCTAGGCCCTTAAATCTCTTTCTCCCTTCCACTGTATAATCATAAGGGATTTGATTTAGGTCACATCTGAATGGTCTAGCAGTTTTCCCTACTGTCTTCAATTTAAGTCTGAATTTGGTAATAAGGAGTCCATGATCTGAGCCACAGTCAGCTCCTGGTCTTGTTTTTGTTGACTGTATAGAGCTTCTCCACCTTTGGCTGCAAAGAATATAATCAGTCTGATTTTGGTGTTGACCATCTGGTGATGTCCATGTGTAGAGTCTTCTCTTGTGTTGTTGGAAGAGGGTGTTTGCTATGACCAGTGCATTATCTTGGCAAAACTCTATTAGTCTTTGCCCTGCTTCATTCTGCATTCCAAGGCCAAATTTGCCTGTTACTCCAGGTGTTTCTTGACTTCCTACTTTTGCATTCCAGTCCCCTCTAATGAAAAGGACATCTTTTTTGGGTGTTAGTTCTAAAAGGTCTTGTAGGTCTTCATAGAACCATTCAACTTCAGCTTCTTCAGCATTACTGGTTGGGGCATAGACTAGGATTACTGTGATATTGATTTGGTGCCAAGGTTATCCCAAATACATCTTATGGGTGAGGGGCCTAGTGCCATTCTGAGTTTTGAGACATTCCTTTCTTTCATTAACAGACTGCTAGTGACTATATAACATCCAGCTGAAGACTAGCAGGGAGGCACTCTTTCTGCCCCCTTCTGATGCCTATGTCAGAGGCTTTCTCTATCTCCTTTATACTTTAATAAAACTTTATTACACAAAAGCTCTGAGCGATCAAGCCTCGTCTCTGGCCCCAGATTGAATTCTTCTCCTCCGGGGTCCAAGAATCGTGATGTCATGATTCAACAACAACCTTTCAGAAGCACTGATGCTGAAGCTGAAACTCCAATACTCTGGCCACCTGATGTGAAGAACCGACTCTTTGGAAAAGACCCATATGCTGGGAAAGATTGAAGGCAGGAGGGGAAGGGGATGACAGACGATGAGATGGTTGGATGGCATCAGCTACTCAATGGACATGAGTTTGAATAAGCTCTGGGAGTTGGTGATGGACAGGGAAGCCTGGCATGCTGCAGTCCATGGGGTTGCAAAGAGTCGGACACAACTGAGTGACTGAACTGAACTGAACTGAACCATGCAAATGGACTTTTTCCTCCTACATTTGAACCATTCCCCCTACAAATGGACTCTGAGATTTTATTAGGACTTCCTGGTAGGGCAGTGCAGGTATTTAGGAATTATTTTTGGGCTTCCCTGGTGTCTCAGATGGTAAGGAATCTGCCTACAATGCAGAAGACCCAGGTTCGATCCTTGGATCTGGAAGACTGCCTGGAGAATGGAATGGCAACCCACTCCCATATGCTTGCTGGGAAAATCACATGGACAGAGAAGCCTGGCAGGCTACAGTCCATGGGGTCACAAAGAACTGGACACCATTGAGCAACTTTCACTTCACTTAGAAAGGCTTTAGATTCCACAAGGACTATGAAAGAAAGCAATTAACTTTTGGAGGGGTGGCACAAAATACATGTGACCACCTAGCCAGTCAGATGAGTGAAGTCACTGTTGTTATTAAGGAGATGACAAACAACCCCGATCTCCTTTATATTCTTGCTGGAAAGCTTTTTGATTATCTTAGTTTTCCTTGTCTCTAACACTATCAAGAATGGTCTGATAGCAAGAAAAGGAGGGATTTACGAGAAGTGGCTTGCAGCCATGGAGTGGGGAGAGTTAGGGAAAGGAACTGTGTTTGTGTATTTATGTTGCACATTCACAACACCTACCTGCTCACTTAACAATGCTGAGCTCCTCCTGTGGTCAGGTCTGGAACTGCATGTCACATATAGCATCTCATTTAACTTTCTCTATAACTCTTAGAGGTAGCTTTCTTCCCCTCGGTCTAGCTGGTTCAAGTTTTCAGTAGTGTTAACAAACTCTGCACCAGATGAATCTGAAAAGCTTTAACATCCTTTGGCCAGTTCTCAGTTATGTATTTCTTCTTCTGAATTGTTTGGCAAACTCAATCCAAGTTTTTCTTTTCTTTTTTTTTTAATGTTTCCTGGCCCCTTCCATTTTAATTTTATTTATTTGTACTCCTTAAACCTCTCTTCTCCTCCAATATACAAATAGAGTACAAAATATAAAATAGAATATAAAAAATAAAATATAAAATACAAGTAGAATATAAATAAAATACAAATAGAGTATAAAAGTAAACATTTATTTAACAAATCTTTAAGTTCTTACTACGTGCCAGGCACATAAGCAAGGACACAGGGATGAATACGAGAGGGAAGGTTACTGTAGCTGGGAGCTACAATCTAGGAAGGGTTTCAGATCCACACTGCATTGGGCGTTCCCTCTGTGTCATCTGACCAACTGCCTAAGAATCTATCAATGAGTTTGTGTTTTGTTTTGTTTCATAAAATAAGGAAGTACCTTCCAAATAAAATCTGAAGAAATCATGACCATCTAGACTCAAAGCTTTCCCTAAAAGAGGAAATCTATCTTTATATCCAACAAATACCCTTATTTTATCTTTTTAAGTTGCCTTAGAGTATGGATAAGATGGATTTGGCTCCTCTTCTCCTTTTTTTCCTGAAGTTTAATAAATTCATAATCACACACACTCTAAGTGACCTAGAGGTTGGATTCTTAAATCCATGGATGGGAATCCTGACTGTGTCATCTTAGTTAAATTTAGTTCCTTGATAGGTTGCAGTTTCCTCGTCAGTAAAATGAGGAGAAAGAAAGTTCCCACTTCATAGGACTGTTTTGAATAATGTGTTAGCAAAGTGCCTGGGACTTAAGCACTGAATACATGTTAGGGTTAGAGTGGCACTCTGAAGTGATTATGAAAGGACTATTGTAGGGTTCAGAAATGTCCTGACTGAATCTGCCAGTTTACTTCTACTAAGTTAGGGAATCCTTACTGAGGGCATGCATGTAAAAAGAACAACTTTGGGGAAACAAAGAGATGGCAATAGGTCAGAAAGCTCCCCAAATGCCCCCAAGATGTCTGGGAGTGCTGGTGACTGAAAAGGGAAAGGTAGTCAGGCTATATAGTCTATGTAAGGCCATTCCATCAGACCCTCCTCCAAATCAGATGGGCAAGACCAGAAAGACCAGAAATTACCTCCATTTTGAGGAACTAGGTTATCACATCGCATAAGTACATCATTTCACTCTAATACAAGATCTATTAGTATCTTGCTGATTATGGAATGATAAATCCTAAGACAAAAAATGCAGGTGGACCTTAGCCTAACTGACCTTAAAAGTATACTTCCTCATAACTAAAAAAGCCTGTCCAGCAACTTAAGAAGATCTCCTATACTTCCAAACATTCTCTTAAGCCTTTAGTTTTTCTTATTTACCAGAGATTAATTTTTAGAAAATATATTAGTTCATTCAAGAACTATTCGTTGAAATCTGCTGTGTGTCAAGAGTACCTACTAGGCACAGTGCCCCTATGTGAAATATTTCTTTTTTCTCACTGAATTTTTGGCATACTGATGTCACAGAGGTAAATCTTCCCTTAAACTGGAAAATCCTCCCAATTCAGACACAGTTTCATGATGAGATAAGTTACAGAATGCCTTGATGGGTGTTTCTTAAATTGGGATTTCTGTATCCACACCAATACTCAGTGATAATCTAGAGGATCATCAATGTCATAAATAAACATGGCATAATCTTGATATAGATATTTTATGGAGATCAGAGAAAATATTTAAATTAACATAAATATAAATATATTATGGAGTAGTGATATTTATATGAAACTTTAAAACAGGAGATCTTAAAGAAACATTAAGCCTGCATTGGTCATAGATGTGTCTCTAAGACTACTGGGGTATACATTTCAACTTCCCTGTACCAAAGAAAATAAACACTTTTGATAAAAATGTTTGAATTACACACTGCATTACAACGTGTTAGAAGTAAATCTGCTTGGTTACTGAACTACATACTTAATAAGGAATTAATACACATTGGCATGATAATTCTAGGTGAGTTAATTGCCAAGATTACCAAGTTTTATCAAAGTATCATTTATAAAAATTACGGATTGAAAAAGAAGTTTCCTCACTGTCTATTTCTTCAGGAATAGTGGCCAGGATGATAGAAGAAAAGTCAAACTTTTTTTCAACTACTTTGATCTATCACTGCTAAACAGCAATCTAGGGAAAATTTCACTTACCTCTCTAAGAAAAAACCACCTTACTATTCAATCACTCACTCTTCATCACTTATCCCTGATATTACTAGTATAGCAAGTAGCACCCCTTTGCCTCACCCTGTGATTGTCTCTATCTAATACTATAACTGAGCTCCTAACACTTACAAGGGTCTGCTCCTAATGCAATATTGGAAGAGTTCTTTTCCTAATGAATAATCACAATGTCACACAAATTACTCTAGCATCTTGAAATTAAGGAGGATAGCATGACCTTGATACAAAAACTGACATTTCTAATACAAACAATGGTAATTACAAATCATTCTTTCCCCTGTCCCCCAGCTTTATTAGGGGATGGAAGAAATGACCAGGGTATAATTGACCCCAGAAAATGTATAAGTTTGAAATATACAACATGATGACCAATCATTCTTATTCAGAAATGTAAACACAAAAGTCTTACATTTTAAGTTGAGCTAGCCAAATTGAACAAGTGCCAAGTTGAATTTATCTCAGTGATCCAAGGATGGTTAAAATGAGAAAATGTCTTAGTGTAAATCACCAAATTAAGTGAATAATGGAGAAAATCATACTACATTAGCTGGTACGGGAAACTTTTCAATAAATTTCAACACCCACTTATGAATCAACTTGTCATCACACAGGAGTAAATAAAAACTGCCTTAGCCTGATTAAAAATATGTAATTTTAAAAGTTTAGCAAGTATCATTACTAATGGATAAAATCCCCCCAAAATTTACCATCAGTAAACCAGTCAATTCTAAAGGAAATCAACCCTGAATATTCATTAGAAGGACTGATGCTGAAACTGAACCTTCAATATTTTGGCCCCCTGATGTGAAGAGCCGACTCACTGGAAAAGACCCTGATACTGGGAAAGATTGAAGCCAAAAGGAGAAAGGGGCAGAAGAGGATGAAATGGTTAGATAGCATCACTGACTCAGTGGACATGAATATGCGCAGCTCCAGGAGACAGTGAAAGACAAGAGGGCCTGGCATGCTGCAGTCCATGGGGGTCACAAAGAGTCGGACATGACTTAGCAGCTGAACAACAGAAACAGCAACAGGGATAATACAAGGATGTCTCATCACTCATAACTTTATAATGCATCTTTTAGCCAGATCAATAAGAATGAAAAAATAAATACAAGGTATAAAGATGGAATAAATAGGCCAAAACTATTAATATACACCCATAAGATTTTCTACATTAAAAATTTTAATTATATAAAGAAGTTATCAAATTATTATAAAAATAATTTAGAAGATTGCTGATAAAAGATAAATATGAAAAAGTAAATTATATTTCTATACTCTAGCACACCAAAAGTTAGAAAAGAAAAAATTTTAAATATGTAGTAATAATTTAGAGAAAATACAAACAAAATATAACATACTCTGGACTAAACTTATGAAAAAGTATAGAAGACCTTTTTGGAAAAGACATTCTAAAACTTTTTTATTGAGATATATCAAAGAAGACAAAAAAAAAGTATGGTTTCTAAAAATTATTCTACCTTAAATCTTCTATTTAGTACCTCCTTTAATTTCAGATTAAGTACCAGTTCCTCAGATAGTTCTTATCAGAATAGCATTTATGTACAATGTAGGTATTTTTTCACTACTCTCTCCCTCTCAGTCCACTGTTCCTCTCCCTAACATTCATTACGACAATCATTTTATGTATGTTTATGCACTTTCCTGTTACAATATAAGTTGTAACATGAGCCAAGTGTCTATCTTTTGACCATTCTATCTTTAGTACTTACTACTTAGAAATGAGTTAAGTATTTGTAGAATAAATTAATGATTTCAGAAAGGTGAAATATTAGTAACAAATCTAGTCTTGTTTCACCACTCCTTTCCAAGGACTGTTTTATTACACTGTGAAATACCACAGAAACTTACAAGCTGCCTATACCTTATCCTAAAGGTATGTATCACCAAAATTTCTGAGCAAAACAATACAACTTGAGGATAACAGCTATTCTTACTTAAGAATATCTTCACTTTTTTCTTTTTAAATAGTTTCTCTATTATTGCCTTTTATGGAAAAAAAATAACCATTAAATCTATTTATTCAAATGCTAAAAATTTCTCTTCATAATCAGAAAAGCTGAGGAATTACCATTTTGAAAGTCCTTGAAAATAATATACCTAAATAAAAAGATTTAGATTGCTACTCCATCAGAAGACAATAGAAAATTCTAAAATTCAGTTCTAATCTGACAGCTACCTCTTCTTAACAAGTATTAATTAAATTGCAGGGGAGGGAGAAGAGGGCTCTTAACAATAAAATTACATTATTTTCTGATTTGTGAGAGAGGTAAGATGTGTCTGAAAAATTAGATGCTTGATTATACAATGCTGCTCAAGCATACATGTGATTACTACACGTGCGTACCCTTTTTATATAGTTTATAATACACACTTTTCTTTAAAAGTAGAAACGTCTCTTCCTGAAATTCATTGCCAATTTTATTATCCAAATGTAACTTGTTCAGTAAAACACAATGCATTTTCTTAAAATGACAAATTAAGTCATAAAACACCCACAAACGCAGTTGACACATCTCCTTTCAAGTCAGTACCTCCACCACCATTAACATCCTTCAAGTAAGGAACAATCATGACACTGGAGGCAACAGAAAGCCAGTTATTAAGCAGCCCCATTTTAGGAAGTATAGTGATCTCTTCTGCACAACAGAAGCACAGTGAAAACATACAAGATAGAAGAGGATTAATTTTTCCTACTGCTTCCCTGAGCCCTATTAACATAAACCTTTAAAAAAGAAATGATATGGCTCCTGAAAAAAATTTTTAATCAAGTCTTTTAATTCTTTAGGTATAATTTCCTATAGTTGTTTTGGAAGAACATAATTGAAGCCTAGAAAAATGATATGCCATACTATCATTAGGTTTCAATAAAGTTAAAAATTATTTTGAAGCCAAATCTACACATTTCTTTAATAGACTTTCACAGGTCATACAATTTTCTGCCATTAAATATTTTATTCACTACTTAACCAAACAATATCTCACATATTATCTCATTCAATTCTCACTATACATCCATAATATAAATATTATTTTCCCCATTTTACTAACAAGAAAAAGGAATGCTTATTGAAGTTTAAGTTACTTTTTTGTAACTTTCTCCCAGAGTTTCCAGGTTCCCTAATTTGTGATCCAACTCTACTATATTACAAAATTCCATAAGGGGTCCATGAATTTCAGGACATATATTAGATAGCTCATAGGCTACATGAAGGAACTTCCATTTATATTTAACTCTTTTTTACTGGGGGCTTCCAGGTGGCTCAGTGGTAAAGAATCTGCCTGCACGAGACACAAGAGATGCAGGTTTGATCCCTGAGTCGGGAAGATCCCCTGAAGAAGGAAATGGGGACCCACTCCAGTATTCTTGCATGGCAAATCCCATGACCAGGGGAGCCAGTTGACAAAAAACATTATATTAAAGTGTTCAACAAAATTATTTGATATATGTACATATTGAGAAATGATTACCATAATATGGATGTCTAGCTAACATCCATCACCACACATATTTACCGTATTTCTTTCTTGTGATGAGATCTATTGAACTTTTAAGATTTGCTCTCTTAGCAATTCAAATATACAAGAGTATTATTAATTATAGTCACCACCCTATACATTACATTCCCACCACTTATTTGATAACTGGAAGTTTGTACCTTTTGACCACCTTCTATTTAACTCATGTAACGTTTTTAACTTACATGCATAGTTTATAATAAAGATAAAATATATAAGTATACTAGTGTAAGTAGAGATAATTTATAAATTTAAAATATACACATATGGGGAGATGTGCCAAAAATATTTAGGTGATAGATCAAAAAGTCTAGTGACTGAAATGTTATCTTTGCTGATGTAGTGTAATCAAGTGAATTTTTGAGGTTTTTTCAGACATTAATCTCTTTTCCATCTGAATCCCTATCAAAGATAAGAAACAAAGTTGACAAGAATTAGCTAACTTGTTCAAGACTGAACAATTAATAATGAACTATCAAAACTGAATAGTGTCTGGTTCAGCAATTTCATTTTTAGGTATTTATTCCACAGATCTACTGGTGCATTCATAAAATAATGCATGCAGAAGGTATTCACTGAAGCACTGTTTATAGTAGCAAAGGTTAAAAATAAATTTTCACCAGTAGGAGTCAGATTAAATAAATTCTGGAACATGCATATATCAGAAGATCATGTAGCTATAAAAGACTAATAACTGAAATTATCTAAAGCAAAGTACAGAAATCTTTATAGCATATTATTATATTCATTAAAAAGTAAAGTCAGAATGTATATTTGTATTTGTTGCACATCCATAAAGTAACTTGGAAGGCTACAAAAGTAACAAATGGCAGCATGCACATAAGTGGGAGTGGGAGTTGGGGAGATAGCATATAAGACGTGAAGGAGACTTCATTAAATGTGTGTTTTCAAATTTATGAATATTGAACCATGTGAATTTATTACGGGCTTTCCAGGTGGCTCAGTGGTAAAGAATCTGCCAGCTAAAGCAGGAGACGCAGATTAGATCCCTGGGTCAGGAAGATTCCCTGGAGCAGGAAATGGCAACCCACTCCAGTATTCTTGCCTGGAAAATTCCATGGACAGAGTTGCAGGGTAGGCTATAGTCCATGGGGACTATAAAGAGACGGACATAACTGAGCACACTCACAGACACACAATATATCACATATTCAAATAAATCATTTTGGTGGGTTTAAAGCAACATGTTAATTGCTTATGTTAGAGATCAAGAAATACATCTCTGGGAACAATGAAATGTTGACATTCCTAATGTTCTATAAATGAGCACTGGTGGTTGGAGATAACATTTGAGGGACACATACAGGGACTAAAAATGAGACACAGACCCAGAGACTCTGAGCTCCCTCTTTCTGGTTGTTGAACTAAATAACTGTATCACTTCTTCCAATGAAAAAAGAATATTAGATGACTCAAAGGTGTGCTGAAGATGCATGTGGAAGTGCAAAAGGTGATATTTCTACATTAATAAGTCATTTAGTGTGTATATTGAAGAATCACACATTCATATATGCATGTGATCTTAAATGTGTATCAGTCAGTTCAGTTCAGTCGCTCAGTCATGTCCAACTCTTTGCGACCCCATAAATCGCAGCACACCAGGCCTCCCTGTCCATCACCAACTCCCGGAGTTTACTCAAACTCATGTCCATCGAGTCAGTGATGCCATCCAGCCATCTCATCTCTGTCATCCCCTTCTCCTCCTGCCCCCAATCCCTCCCAGCATCAGAGTCTTTTCCACTGAGTCAACTCTTCGCATGAGGTGGCCAAAATACTGGAGTTTCAGCTTTAGCATTATCCCTTCCAAAGAAATCCCAGGGCTGATCTCCTTTAGAATGGACTGGTCGGATCTCCTTGCAGTCCAAGGGACTCTCAAGAGTCTTCTCCAATACCCCAGTTCAAAAGCAGCAATTCTTCGGTGCTCAGCTTTCGTCACAGTCCAACTCTCACATCCATACATGACCACTGGAAAAACCATAGCCTTGACTAGACGGACCGTAGTCGGCAAGTAATGTCTCTGCTTTTCAATATGCTATCTAGGTTGGTCATAACTTTCCTTCCAAGGAGTAAGCGTCTTTTAATTTCAGGGCTGCAGTCACCATCTGCAGTGATTCTGGAGCCCCCAAAATAAGGTCTGATACTGTTCCCAATGTATATAGGTAAGTTAATCTAAACATCATAAGTAAAAAATTGACATTGGATGAAAATCTTGTCTACTGGTGTGGGATCATCTTTGGGAAATTTATGCCAGGGTAACCTTACATGTGCATTTCTACATGTGATAGTGATGACCGTATGTGGCACACATGCATGCCCCTGTTGTATCCTCATTAATGGAATATAAAGAATGTGTCCAGCAATTTCCTGGTGGAAGGGGCTGTGATAGGTCTTTTAATGCATTAGAGATTTGTTCTGAACTCATTTTTTTGTCCTTTCTCTTACTCATTTTAGATTAAAAGCTTCTCCATCAAAGGGTTTCAGTAGCAACAGAACCTGCCTCCAGGAAGGACAGAACCTCTGCAAGTTTGCAGTTTATTTTGAAACTGCACCTGGGGATCCAAAACTCTTACCCTCCTGCCCAGCCACACTGCTACTGAGAACTACTGACATACACTATGCCTCATTAACTCAATTCACATTCTCTTCTTCTTTTTTTTTTTTTTTTTACTGAGAGATAAGCAAGGCAGGTCAATTTACTCTGAAATTCATACCATTAAAACTGCCAGCTCACTATCACAGAATATTTCAAATCACCAATAATGTCCTGTGGCAGGCATGGCAACAAGACTGTACACTGAGTAAAAACTCTAAATGATCCAGATTAGTCATCTGAAGCATGTTGATAAGGATCTTTTCACATGTTACCTTAGAATATACTTTTCAAGTTACTGGCACAATTTCTGGAGTCCTGCTTCGACAACCTCTACACATACAATATTGAGCCAATAACTTTTCTCTGTACCTCAGTTTTCACATTTGTAAAATGAGGAAAGTTATACTTATCTACCTCATTGTACTGTGTGAGACTTAAATAAGGCATTTAGAGTACTTAGAATACTGCCTAGCAGATGGTAAGTACTTAAAGAATATTAGCTCTTATTATCATCATCATCCATTAGTTTCAGTTTAACATACTGACCTGGTTAAAATAAAATTCTATATAATAATTCCTTGAAAGAAGGAAAAAAAGAATTTCAGCTTTCTGAAATCACAGCTCTACATGTTCCAAATGTGCTTCCAAGTTGCAATTTCTGATTTATTGTGATTCTAAATATATATATATTTGGAAGGGATTAAAAAATAATCACTAGATTCTTAAAACTCCTTTTTTGTCTTGATCTTCCTAGACTATAATTATTAACTGCCTTCATAGTCTTATACCCTAATAGACTTCAAACTCATCTATTAGTGGGGGAAAAAGTGTTTATAAGAGACCAGGGAGTACAGTGCCAGGTTATAGTTCTGGTTCTATTATTTAACTAACTGTACCACTGTGGACAAATCACTTAACTTTTCTGATCAAAACCTCCCTACTACCACCTTGGTTTATGCCATCCTCATTTCCTTCCTATCGCACTGGACTCAATAGTCTTTTTGCTTCCCATGCAGAAACAAAGTGAGCACTTGAAAGCAACTGTCAGTTATTCCTTTCCCCTTTCACCTCCCGAACAATTCAGTCTTAAAGCTTATTTGGTAATGCAGAGCAAGGATGGTGTCCATGCTGGTGGAGGAAAGGAGGCAAAGGCAAGGTGGCCCAGAGCAGGATGTGAAGGTGTTAGCAAGATGATAAGGTTGTCCCTGCAAAGAGTGGTCCAGAATGGGAAGTAGCAGCCCAGTCAGGGGGAGAAAGTGCATACTCCATGTGGGCAGCATGGGGGAGCCGAGGCCAGCATGGAACAAGATCCTAGAGCAGAAAAGAGGACCCCCCTCTCCCCCGTGGTCGTGGTCCCGTAGGGTGAGGTGAGAAGTACCTCCACTTAGGAAAGAAGATGACATGAGTTATGCAAGATTGTTTACAAACAGAAAATCAATCAAATAAGTTGATATGTAAAGGATAATGAGAGTCTGTTTCTCATAGTCAGAAAAGGAACTACAAATATGGAAAGAAAGAAAACTGGAATGAACTCTCATGATATCAGGTCTAAGTTGGAGGTGTTGGTATGAAATTGTTGTTTTTAATATATATAAATAGACAATTCAATATAGATACAAAAACATGTGATTATACAGAAATGTTTTGTATCTATGTCTACTCAGATCTCAGAATAATAATATCTAAAAAGCAATGAACATATCTAATGCCAAGATATTAATACTATGTTCTCCTAAACACAATTTTTTCCACAAATACTGACCAGGGCTTGTTAGAGAAACGGCTAATTCCAGGGCTCAGGTAAGAAAAGTGCAAGAAGAGCCTAGAATGTCTTGCTGTACCAGAAAGAAGCAAAGAATGATGGGACTGTGTCAAAAGGTAATAAAAATGTTTGAAGATGGTGCCATCAGCCAAACTGGTCCTACTAGTCAAACAGGCAATTAATATATCAAAATACATAGCCATAATAATGGACTAAAATCCACTGACTGAAACAGAAAACCACACACAGGTACACTCACACAAACATATCAATTTAAAGTTTAAAATAAGGTAAGGAATGAGATAATTATACAGCCTCAAAGGTACACCCCCCAAAATATTTACTACTTATAAAGGGAAAAGAGTGATTTTACAATGGAGAAGCTAGGCACACATTATCTTAACCAAGTGGAACCAAAGAGTATATTGTTCAGTTCAGTTTAGTTCAGTTCAGTCGCTCAGTTGTATCCTACTCTGCGACCCCATGGAAGGCCTGCCTGTCCATTGCCAACTCCCGGAGTTTACCCAAACTCATGTCCATTGTGTCGGTGATGCCATCCAACCAACTCATCCTCTGTTGTCCCCCTTTCCTCCTGCCCTCAATCTTTCCCAGCATCAAGGTCTTTTCAAATGAGTCAGCTCTTCGCATCAGGTGGCCAAAATATTGGAGTTTTAGCTTCAATATCAGTCCTACCAATGAACACTGCAGCTGCTGCTGCTGCTAAGTCACTTCAGTCGTGTCCGACTCTGTGTGACCCCGTAGATGGCAGCCCACCAGGCTTCGCCATCCCTGGGATTCTCCAGGCAAGAACACTGGAGTGGGTTGCCATTTCCTTCTCCAACGCATGAAAGTGACAAGTGAAAGTGAAGTCACTGAGTCGTGTCCAACTTTCATCAACCCCATGGACTGCAGCCTACCAGGCTCCTCCGTCCATGGGATTTTCCAGGCAAGAATACTGGAGTGGGGTGCCATTGCCTTCTCCACCAATGAACACTAATGAACACCATCTCCTTTAGGATGGACTGGCTGGATCTCCTTGCAGTCCAAGGGACTCTCAAGAGTCTTCTCCAAAACCATAGTTCAAAAGCATCAATTCTTTGGCACTCAGCTTTCTTCACAGTCCAACTCTCACATCCATACATGACCACAGGAAAAACCATAGCCTTGACTAGAAGAACCTTTGTTGGCAAAGTAATGTCTCTGCTTTTTAACATGCTGTCTAGGTTGGTCATAACTTTCCTTCCAAGGAGTAAGCATCTTTTAATTTCATGGCTGCAATCTTTCAGTGATTTTGGAGTTCCCCAAAATAAAGTCTGCCACTGATTCCACTCTTCTCCCATCTATTTGCCATGAAGTGATGGGACCAGATGCCATGATCTATGTTTTCTGCATGCTGAGTTTTAAGCCAACTTTTTCACTCTCCTCTTTCACTTTCATCAAGAGGCTCTTTAGTTCTTCTTCACTTTCTGCCATAAGGGTGGTGTCATCTGCATATCTGAGGTGATTGATATTTCTTCCGGCAGTCTTGATTCCAGCTTGTGCTTCATCCAGCCCAGTGTTTCTCATGATGTACTCTGCATATAAGTTAAATAAGCAGGGTGACAATATACAGCCTTGATGGAGTCCTTTCCTGATTTGGAAACAGCCTGTTGTTCCATGTCCAGTTCTATCTGTTGCTTTCTGACTTGCACACAGATTTCTCAAGAGGCAGGTGAGGTGGTTTGGTATTCCCATCTCTTTCAGAATTTTCCACAGTTTGCTGTGATCCACACAGTCAAAGGCTTTGGCATAGTCAATAAAGCAGAAATAGATGTTTTTCTGGAACTCTCTTGCTTTTTCGATGATCCAGTGGATGTTGGCAATTTGATCTCTGGTTCCTCTGCCTTTTCTAAAACCAGCTTGAACATCTGAAGTTCACAGTTCAAGTACTGCTGAAGCCTGGCTTGGAGAATTTTGAGCATTACTTTGCTAGCGTGTGAGATGAGTGCAATTGTGTGGTAGTTTGAACATTATTTGGCATTGCCTTTATTTGTTAATGGGACAAATAAATATCATGTGCTACCAAACACAGCATCACCTGAATAATATTCCTGACAAATATTGACAATTTAATCATAAGGAAGTATCAAACAAGTTACTGTAACTGGCCTGCAATCTTCAGCATAAATGGTCACAAAAGTCAAAGGAGGGAATTCACAACTCTTGGCTGATTGATAATCTAGAACTCAATTTTCTCATCTACAAAAATGAGACTCAAGTATGCCTACCTTAGAGTGTTATTCATTGTATGCATGTGTGCATGCTAATTTGCTTCAGTGTGTCTGACTCTTTGCCACCCTATGGACCAGGCTCCTCTGTCCATGAGATTCTCCAGGCAAGAATACTGGAGTTAGTTGTCATTTCCTCTTCCAAGGGATAGTAAATGTAAACTATTGGCACAGTGCCTGTCATATAATAGGGTCTAAACAAATGCTAAATATGCTTCAGAAAGGAAAGCAAGAAAGAGAGTCTAGAACCTCTTTGAAAATTGAATGGAAATTTGACTGGGGCATTCCCCACTAAGTTTGCCTCCCTATTGACTGAGATTCAGTAGGAAAAAAAAGTTTACTCTCCAAAACCGAGAAATATAATAAATCAAAATGCAGTTAATTTAGTCATGTGGCACTGTACTAGAAGAGAATTTCCAGTTCTTTGTAGAAATAGGCTTTTTTTAATTTTTTGAAGTAATATTTAGAAATGATTCATACTTTAAATAATGTTTTATGATACCATTACATATTTTATAGTATATTAGTCTTTTTTACTTTCTTCTTCTAACTTACCAAAATTTCTACTGACACAAGCTCTAGATTTATAAACATTAATTCATCTTCAAAAAAGTTTCTTCAAAGTAAGCATTATTTCTGCATGTTCATGGGTAAAGAATACTAAACGTCTGATTTAAGTCACACGTTAAGTAAAAGCAAATCAAAGCCCTCTCCAGGCTTCAGACTCCCAGTGTGTTCCTGCTCTAAGCCTAATCAAATATTTATTGAGTGCCCAGGCAGGGCTGGGAGTGAAAGAGATACGTAAGATAGACCCTTAGGACACATTTCTTATTAACAAAAAGTATAAATTAAAAGGAAATGGAATCTATTTTGAGTTTCTATATGGGACAGCTGTTTAAACTATTATATCTATGGTAGGCAGAACTCCACAAACCAAACCACAAATCCACAAGGACACTATAAGTAGAATTTCTTAAATCCTGAGAAGAAATGACTGGAATTTTAAACTATTCCTTTCACTTATCCATCTGTTATTTTTCTGTTGCAGTCAAGACAGTGGGGAGGAAAAAAAAAAAACAAACATTCCTACAGAAAGACACAGAGCTCACAACCCTCCCTTAGAAAGTCATTTACTATAATGTCCCACTGCCTCTCTAATGGTACAGTATTTCATTTTCTCCTCCACCAACTCCATCCATCCTTACCCACCACAAAGGTACACAAGCCTTATTCGTCAACACCATAAGTTTATATGTTCCATTTTCAAATCAGTAAACCTTAATAATGCAATAACTTCCCTAAGCAAATTTTATGGCTAAAAATTTTGGAAGTAGTACAATATTTTCACTTTACCATCAGACATCTCCTGACTAATTTTCTGGGTTAATAGAGTTAACACAAGTAGTTTGATGTTCAAGTTTGTGTTCACATCAGATATGGTGGGGATGGAAGATTCTTTAAAAAATAAGAATACATTTTGGAGGTGGGAGGTCAAAAATATGTTTGAAAAAGTGTGGTCTTTGAAATGATCTGGAGCATTTTACTTCAGTCATTAAATTTATCGTTTCTGATCCATTTTAGATTTAAGATGGCCTCCAAAACTAGATCCTACAACTAGTTTAAAGGAGCAGTGAGCTGCAGTTGAGCAGCGCTGGAGCCGCTAGAGCGGCAGAAAGGAGATACCCCATGTCCGAGGTCAGGAGCAGAAGCCATGAGGAGACACCAAACATTGAAATTCAGGAGCAGTGGATGTGCTTCGCTGGACTGGCTATGAGGAGATACCCCACATCCAAGGTCAGAGAAATCCCAGTAAGATGAGAGTAGGGGCGAATTTGCGTTTAGAGTGAAACCCAATTCCTATCAGAGACACTAAGAGGGCTCAAACAAACCTTGTGCTCACCAGGACCCAGGGACCCCGCAGAGACTGAGAAAGAACTGTGTCTGAGTGTCTCCTGTGGAGGTGCGGGTCAGCAGTGGACAGCCACAGGGACGGGGGCTCTGGGTGCAGCAGGCCTGGGTATAGCATAAGCCCTCTTGGAGGAAGCCGCCATTAATCCCACCATAGAGCCGCCAGAACTTACACAGGACGGGGAAATAGACTCTTGAGGGTACAGCAGAACCTTGTGCACCAGGATCCAGGAGAAAGGAGCCATGATCCCACAGGAGACCGACCCAGACTTGCCTGTAAGTCTCCAGCGTAGGCGTGAGTTGGTGGTGTAGCAGTACATGCGTGGGATCTTTCGAAGGAGGTCAGCATTATCTTCATTACCTCCACGATGTTTGGCTCCAGTTAAATAGCAAGAAGAGAACCCCATGAACAGTATGAAAAGGAAAAATGATAGGATACTGAAAGAAGAACTCCCCAGGTTGGTAAGTGCCCAATATACTACTGAAGATCAGTGGAGAAATAACTCCAGAAAGAATGAAGGGATGGAGCCAAAGCAAAAACAATACCCAGTTGTGGATGTGACTGGTGATAGAAGCAAGGTCCGATGCTGTAAAGAGCAATATTGCATAGGAACCTGGAATGTCAGGTCCATGAATCAAGGCAAATTGGAAGTGGTCAAACAGGAGATGGCAAGAGGGAACATCAACATTCTAGGAATCAGTGAACTAAAACGGACTGGAATGGGTGAATTAACTCTGATGACCATTATATCTCATACTGTGGACAGGAATCACTTAGAAAAAATGGAGTAGCCATCATGGTCAACAAAAGAGTCTGAAATGCAGTACTTGGATGTAATCTCAAAAATGACAGACTGATCTCTGTTTGTTTCCAAGGCAAACCATTCAGTATCACTGTAATCCAAGCCTATGCCCCAATCATTAATGCCGAAGAAGCTGAAGCTGGACGGTTCTATGAAGACCTACAAGACCTTTTAGAACTAACACCCCAAAAAGATGTCCTTTTCATTAGAGGGGACTGAAATGCAAAAGTAGGAAGTCAAGAAACACCTGGAGTAACAGGCAAATTTGGCCTTGGAGTATGAAATGAAGCAGGGCAAAGGCTAATAGAGTTTTGTCAAGAGAATGCACAGGTCATAGCAACACTCTCTTCCAACAACACAAGAGGAGACTCTACACATGGACATCACCAGATGGTCAACACCAAAATCAAATTGATTATATTCTTTGCAGCCAAAGATGGAGAAGTTCCATACAGTCAGCAAAAACAAGACCAGGAGCTGACTGTGGCTCAGATAATGAACTCCTTATTACCAAATTCAGTCTTAAACTGAAGAAAGTAGGGAAAACCACTAGACCATTCAGGTATGACCTAAATCAAATCCCTTATGATTTTACAGTGGAAGTCAGAAATAGATTTAAGGGACTAGATCTGATAGAGTACCTGATGAACTATGGACTGAGGTTCGTAACACTGTACAGGAGACAGGGATCAAGACCATCCCTATAGAAAAGAAATGCAAAAAAGCAAAATGGATGTCTGAGGAGGCCTTACAAACAGCTGTGAAGAGAAGAGAAGCGAAAAACAAAGGAGAAAAGGAAAGATGTAAGCATTTGAATGCAGAGTTCCAAAGAATAGCAAGGAGAGATAAGAAAGCCTTCCTCCGCAATCAATGCAAAGAAATAGAGGAAAACAAAACAATGGGAAAGACTAGAGAGCTCTTCAAGGAAATTAGAGATACCAAGGGAACATTTCATGCAAAGATGGGCTCGATAAAGGACAGAAATGGTATAGATCTAACAGAAGCAGAAGATATTAAGAAGAGGTGGCAAGAAAGATAATCACAATGGTGTGATCACTCACCTAGAACCAGACATCCTGGAATGCAAAGTCAAGTGGGCCTTAGGAAGCATCACTACAAACAAAGCTAGTGGAGGTGATGGAATTCCAGTTGAGCTCTTTCAAATCCTGAAAGATGATGCTGTGAAAGTACTGAACTCAATATGCCAGCAAATTTGGAAAACTCAGCAGTGGCCACAGGACTGGAAAAGGTCAGTTTTCATTCCAATCCCAAGAAAGGCAATGCCAAAGAATGCTCAAACTACTGCACAATTGCACTCGTCTCACATGCTAGTAAAATAATGCTAAAATTCTCCATGCCAGGCTTCAACAATACATTAACTGTGAACTTCAGATGTTCAAGCTGGTTTTAGAAAAGGCAGAGGAAACAGAGTTCAAATGGCCAACATCCACTGGATCATCAAAGAAGCAAGAGAGTTCCAGAAAAACATCTATTACCGCTTTATTGACTAGGCCAAAGCCTTTGACTATGTGGATCACAATAAGCTGTGGAAAATTCTGAAACAGATGGGAATACTCAGCCACCTAACCTGCCTCTTGAGAAATCTGTATGCCGGTCAGGAAGCAACAGTTAGAACTGGACATGGAACAACAGACTGGTTCCAAACAGGAAAAGGAGTACGTCAAGGCTGTATGTTGTCACCCTGCTTATTTAACTTCTATGCAGAGTACATCATGAGAAATGCTGGGCTGGAGGAAGCACAAGCTGGAATCAAGACTGCTGGGAGAAATATTAAATACCGCAGATATGCAGATGACACCACCCTTATGGTAGAAAGTGAAGAGAAACTAAAAGCCTCTTGATGAGAATGAAAGAGGAGAGTGAAAAAGTTGGCTTAAAGCTCAACATTCAGAAAATGAAGATCATGGCATCTGGTCCTATCACTTCATGGGAAATAGATGTGGAAACAGAGTCAGACTTTATTTTTGGGGGCTCCAAAATCACTGCAGATAGGGACTGCAGCCATGAAATTAAAAGATGCTTACTCTTTGGTAGGAAAGTTATGACCAACCTAGACAACATATTAAACAGCAGAGACATTACTTTGCCAACAAAAGTCTGTCTAGTCAAGGGTATTTTTTTTCCAGTGGTCATGTATGGATGTGAGAGTTGGACTGTAAAGAAAGCTGAGCGCTAAAGAATTGACGCTTTTGTACTGTGGTGTTGGAGAAGACTCTTGAGAGTCCCTTGGACTGCAAGGAGATCCAACCAGTCCATCCTAAAGGAGATCAGTCCTGGGTGTTCTCTGGAAGGACTGATGTTGAAGCTGAAACTCCAATATTTTGGCCAACTCATGCAAAGAGCTGACTCATTGGAAAAGACCCTGATGCTGGGAGGGACTGGGCTCTAGATGAGAAGGGGATGACAGTGGATGATGGCTGGACAGCATCACTGATTCAATGGACATCAGTTTGGGAAAACTTCAGGAGTTGGTAATGGACAGGGAGTCCTGGCATGCTGGGATTCATATGGTTGCAGAGTCAGACCCGACTGAGTGACTGAACTGAACTGAACTGAAATACCAGGAGGGAACACAGCTCCACTCATCAACAGAAATTGGATTAAGGATTTACTGAGCCCAGCCCTGACGATCAGAACAAGACCCAGTTTCCTCCTCATGCAGTCTCTTCCATCAGGAAGCTTCCATAAGCCTCTTATCCTTCTCCATCAGAGGGCAGACAAACTGAAAACCACAATCACAGAAGACTAACCAATCTAATCACATGGACCACAGCCTTGTCTAACTCAATGAAACTATGAGACAAGTCCTGTAGGGCCACCCAAGACAGACGGGTCTTGGTGGAGAATTCTGACAAAATGTGGCCCACTGGAGAAGGGAATGGCAAACCACTTCAGTATTCCTCCCTTGAGAACCCTGTGAACACTATGAAAAGACAAAAGGATAGGACACTGAAAGAGGAACTCCCCAGGTTGGTAGGTGGCCAGAATACTACTGGAGATCAGTGGAGAAACAATTCCAGAAAAAATAAAGAGATGGAGTCAAAGCAAAATCAATACCCAAATGGGGATGTGACTGGTGATGGAAGCAAAGTCCAACGCTGTAAAGAGCAATACTGCATAGGAACGTGGAATGTTAGGTCCATGAATCAAGGCAAATTAGAAGTGGTCAAACAGGAGAAAGGAAGAGTGAATGTCGACATTTTAGGCATCAGTGAACTAAACTGGACTGGAATGGGTGAATTTAACTCAGATGACCATTATATGTACTACTGTGGGCAAGAATCCCTTAGAAGAAATGGAGTAACCATCATAGTCAACAAGAGTCTGAAATGCAGTACTTGGATGCAATCTCAAAAATGACAGAATGATCTCTGTTCGTTTCCGAGGCAAACCATTGAATTATCATGGATATCCAAGTCTATGCCCTGAGCAGTAATGCTGAAGAAGCTGAAGTTGAACGGTTCTATGAAGACCTACAAGATCTTTCAAAACTAACACCCAAAAAAGATGTCCTTCTCCTTATAGGGGACTGGAATGCAAAAGGAGGAAGTCAAGAAACACCTGGAGTAACAGGCAGATTTGGCCTTGGAACGCAGAATGAAGCAGGGCAAAGGCTAATAAGAGTTTTGCCAAGAGAATGCACAGGCCATAGCAAACATCCTCTTCCAACAACACAAGAGAAGACTGTACACATGGACATCACCAGATTGTCAACACCAAAATCAGACTGATTATATTCTTTGCAGCCAAACATGGAGAAGCTCTATATAGTTGGCAAAAACAAGACCAGGAGCTGACTGTGGCTCAAATCACAGAACTCTTTACTGCCAAATTCAGTCTTAAATTGAAGAAAGTAGGGAAAACAACTAGACCATTCAGGTATGGACCTAAATCAAATCCCTTAGGATTGCACAGTAAAAGTGAGAAGATTATACAGTAGAAGTGAGAAATAGATTTAAGGGATTAGATTTGATAGACAGAGTGCCTGAAGAACTATGGACAGAGGTTCCTGACATTGTACACCCCCAAGAAAAAGAAATGCAAAAAAGCAAAATGGCTATCAAGGAGGCCTTGCAAATAGCTGTGTAAAGAAGAGAAGCAAAAACCAAAGAAAAGGAAACATATACCCATTTGAAAGCAGAGTTCCAAAGATAGCAAGGAGAGATAAGAAAGCCTTCCTCAGTAATCAGTGCAAAGAAATAAGCGGAAAACAAAAGAATGGGAAAGACCAGAGATCTTTTCAAGAAAATTAGAGATAAGGGAACATTTCATGCAAATATGGGCACAATAAAGTACAGAAATGGTATGGACCTAACAGAAGCAGAAGATATTAAGAAGAGGTGGCAAGAATACACAGAAGAACTGTACCAAAAAGATCTTCATGACCCAGATTATGAGGATTATGTGATCACTCACCTAGAGCCAGAAATCCTGGGATGTGAAGTCAAGTGGACCTTAGGAATCATCACTATGAACAAAGCTAGTGGAGGTGATGGAATTCCAGTTGAGCTGTTTCAAATCCTGAAAGATGATGCTGTGAAAGTGCTGCACTCAATATGCCAGCAAATTTGGAAAACTCAGCAGTGGCCACAGGACTGGAAAAGGGCAGTTTTCATTCCAATCCCAAAGAAAGGCACTGCCAAAGAATGCTCAAATCACTGCACAATTGCACTCATCTCACATGCTAGTAAAGTAATGCTTAAAATTCTCCACGTCACGCTTCAGCAATACATGAACTGTGAACTTCCAGATGTTCAAGCTGGTTTTAGAAAGGCAGAGGAACCAGAGACCAAATTGCTAACATCTGGCTAGATCATTGCAAAAGCAAGAGAGTTCCAGAAAAACATCTATTTCTGCTTTATTGACTATGCCAAAGCCTTTGACTGTGTGGATCACAGCAAACTGTGGAAAATTCTGAAAGGGATAGGAATACCAAACCACCTGATCTGCCTCTTGAGAAATCTGTATGCAGGTCAGGAAGCAACAGATAGAACTCGACATGGAACAACAGACCGGTTCCAAATAGGAAAAGAAATCCATCAAGGTTGTATATTATCACCCTGCTTTTTTAACTTTTATGCAGAGTACATCATTAAAAACACTGGGCTGGAGGAAGCCCAAGCTGGAATCAAGATTGCCAGGAGAAATATCAATAACCTCAGATATGCAGATGACATGCGAAGAATTGACTCACTGGAAAAGACTCTGATGCTGGGAGGGATTGGGGGCAGGAGGAAAAGGGGACGAAAGAGGATGAGATGCCTGGATGGCATCACCGACTCGATAGACGTGAGTTTGAGTGAACTCTGGGAGTTGGTGCTGGACAGGGAAGCCTGGGGTGCTGCAATTCATGGGGTCTCAAAGAGTCGGACATGACTGAGTGACTGAACTGAACTGAACTGCAGATGACACCACCCTTATGGCAGAAATTGAAGAACTAAAGATCCTCTTGATGAAAGTGAAAGAGGAGAGTGAAAAAGTTGGCTTAAACCTCAACATTCAGAAATCTAAGATCAATACATCTGGTCCCATCACTTCATGGCAAATAGATGGGGAAACAATGGAAGCAGTGACAGACTTTATATTCTTGGGCTCCAAAATTACTGCAGATGGTGACTGCAGCCATGAAATTAAAAGACACTTACTCCTTGGAATAAAAACTATGACCAACCTAGACAGCATATTAAAAAGCAGAGACATTACTTTGCCAACACAGGTTCTTCTAGTCAAGGCTATGCTTTTTCCAGTAATAATGTATGGATGGGAGAGTTGGACTATAAAGAAAGCTGAGCACTGAAGAATTGACACTTTTGAACTGTAGTGTTGGAGAAGACTCTTGAGAGTCCCTTGGACTGCAAGGAGATCCAACCAGTCCATCCTAAAGGAGATCAGTCCTGAGTGTTCCTTGGAAGGACTGATGTTGAAGCTGAAACTCCAATATTTTGGCCACCTGATGTGAAGAGCTGACTCATCTGAAAATACCCTGATGCTGAGCAAGACTGAAGGTGGAAGAAGAAGGGAATGACAGAGGATGAGATGGTTGGATGGCATCACCAACTCCACGGACATGGTTTTGGGTGGACTCCGGGAGTTGGTGATGGACAGGGAGGCCTGGCATGCTACAGTTCATGGGGTCACAGAGTTGGACACGACTGAGCGACTGAACTGGACTGAACTGAAGTAGATAAAGACAAAAGCACAAAGGGAAAACAAAAGTAGGGGAAAAACAAGGTAAAGCCAGGGGTGAGTTAGAAACACAAAACACATTGGCTAGATAGAAGTGGAACAGAATTGGGGTTCTCAAAATTCTAGAAACTAATGTAAAGAGTGGGATAAAGAGTGTTCTAGGAATAGGTATAAAACCCAAGATGTGCACACACTGAAAACAAGTTAATGGCTCCAGAGAAATTAAATCCTATTGCTGGTGCTGATAAATAAATGAATCATTTCTCAGGGATCCTCATAAAGAAAAACTTAATTAGTAAGTAGTCAGTGATGATGATGCTTATAATAAAGAAATTAATGGTTCTCTTCTTTAAAATGTCCTTTATTACAAATCAATAGTACAATGCCAAATGCAGTTTAGTAAAACAACTGTTTGGAGTAAAAAAAGTTTTTAAGGGTCAGTATATATTCATATACATTTTAAATTATATATTCAATTGCCTAGTTATCAGGTGGGGCAACAGGAGCAGTCACTATTTAACTCAAGATAATTACTACATCATTTTTTTTTAAGCAGTGTAATGATCTAACAAGCAGGATTACAGTTACCACTTTCCAAACTTTGAATGAGACATCAATATATATTTCAAATACAAAATATTTACAATCTACCTAGCTAGGTACTGAACTCATAGTATTCACAGGCTGACTTAACAACACTCCAAGGAAGGTGTTACTCACAACTTTTATAGTTGAGGAAACTAAAGCACGGAGAATGTAAGTAACTTGTCCTAAACTATAAAGACACACAATGCTATGGCTAAAATCACATGCAATTCTACCACTGGGTTTAAGATCTTTTATTAAACACTTTTCAGATACTGCTCTACTTGCAATGCCATGAGATAAATAACAGAAGAGAAAAGTAACCTGATAAAATTCCAAATAAAGATCTCAGGCTCAACAGGCTCTTATTCATAGAACTGACATGATTCTTTGCTTTTTAATCAAATACTTATTATTACCCTCTACAAGTTTATATAAATAGCAGCACATGGATTTTTTTTTTTTAACCATTTGAACCAATGATGCCCTGAATGAGAGGCCTGCCAGTGGTGGTTCAGAGGGAGAGGGATTCTAGGCACTGCCTGGTACTTTGTTCTGGGAGGAGAGGCTACTGAGAGCTTTCATCACTCATTCACCCGGATTCCCAACCAGTAGTGTGTCTACAACTCAAATGTACAGCTACACTGTGTATGTGAGGCACATATTTATTATTTACTTCAAATCCATTCCCCGTTTTTATTTTTTAGGTATTTGCATCAGAGGCAGCTTCGAGCTGGTCTAATTCAGTACTGATGGTCACATTTCTACTCCAAAGTACTAATTTGATCATGGACTCACCATGAGATAAGAGAAAAAGTCTGCTGGATATCTTCTAGGATAAACTGATAAAAGGAAACATACCAAAAGAAAGTCCTGTCTTCTTTCACGGGATAGCATCATGTCTTTCACTGCTGTGTGAGTGTGTGTATATGCACATATGCATGTCATCTGCGTGCATGAGAAACCCATGTAGAAGCAAATAGACACAAAAGAAGCAGAGAGAGAAAAATAGACACTAGAAAATGAGACCTATAGAAAGGAATAAATTTGTTAAAAAATCAGGGGAGAGAAGTGAAATAACAAATATCCAAGAAAAGGTAGAGCCAACCCTCTGCCCTGACTACAAAAAATAAAGCTATGTCAATGTTATTTCTTTAAAGTTTAAAAAGCATTTAGTACAGTATCAAGAACATTTCAAGATTAATAACCACAATTTGAGGATGGGAGTAAAAAACTGGTTCAAAAATAGCAACTCACACGAAGCAAGGACCAGATTAAATAAATTTGGTGTCTGTTTGCATCTTCTGAATGTGGCTATATGCAAATCCAAACTGTAACGATCTTATGAAAATGCATTTTTTATTTTTGCTCACATAAATATACTGCTAAACGGCTATGGCATTATATCTAGATCCAACTCTCAGATTCCATGCACATATTGCTAAATGTCAAATGTATTCATATTCATTTATATTTGAATGCTGCTTTGAGTGGCAAACTATAAATCATCCATTCAAAAATAAAAATAAAAATAAAATGGATATGCAGCATTATTTAGCAGCACAGATGAACCTTATTTATTTTACAGTTAAACAGTGAAATGAATAAGCATTTTCAAACAGAAGCTCTGACTCTGAAAACTTATAACTAAACTGCAAAAACCACAAGTTCCTCCAAATATTTGAGTTTTCCTCAAAATCTCAGTTACTGTTATACCTTCATCTTCACAGGCAGAGATTTCCTTACTTTGACTGAATACCTGTTTTTTAATATCTTCTTTATCAGAGCATATAACTCTCAATGTCTATTAAAATATCTTATTATCTACACTTACTTTATTCTGTATCAAATTGTTTTACAAATACCTCATAAACAGAGAAGTGACTAAAAAAGTTGAATGACCCTAAGTAAATCTGTTTGAAAGTGAAAATGTAAGTTGCTCAGTCATGTCTGACTCTTTGCAACCCCATGGACTATACAGTCCATGGAATTCTCCAGGCCAGAATACTGGAGTGGGTAGATTTTCCCTTCTCCAGGGGATCATCCCAACCCAGGGATCGAACCAAGGTCTCCCACATTGCAGGTGGATTCTTTACCAGCTGAGCCACAAGGGAAGCCCAAGTAAATCTGTTTAGTTTATCTTATAGGTCAAATTATCTACCTCCAGCCAAAGCTATATAAATTCCCTTTCCTTCTCATAACTAGCCATCTCATCTCTGATTTGTTGTTGTTGTTGTTGTTGTTGTTGGAATGTATCACAGCTTAGTCCTCTGAAGTCCTGGGGTCTCTTTTTCTCATCCTTTAATGATATGAACAAATGTCATGGCTTTAACTACAACTTATCTGCTAGTAATTTCCAGCTGGGTCCCTCCCTGACCTCTGGATTTTTATACAGATTTCCATATGTCCCTGCTCAACACCTCACTTGGGTTATCTCCAGCCACACCAACATCATACACTCGATCTGATTTACTCACCCTCTCCATGTTCTTCCCAAAGTCTTTGCCATTTCAGTGGCAATACTTAACTCCCACTTGCTTGGTTTGAAAACCATGGTATAATCCTTGTTCACTCACAATTTATAGTGCACCAAATAGCAACAGCTATATCTGCAAAATATCCTCAGAATCTGACCACTCCACACTACTTCTGCCCGGATCCAAGCTAGGGTGTGCCCTGGGAATGGAAGAGCTAGTCTCCAGCTCTGGCCTCCTGTTCCATGCACACCCCACATATGCATTACCTTTCATCTTTCCCAAGCATGGTAGTCATTTTAGAACAAGTCTTACCATGTCACTCCTCCGTTCCACTGTCATCTTCCTAACTTGTTGAGACCAAATCTTCTAATCTTACACTATCTGACCCCTGCTTACCTCTCCAACCTCATTTCCCACAGCTCTTCTGCATCCTCATTCCACTCCAGCAACACCGGTCTCCTTGCTTTACAAGAAACATGCAGGCATAACTCCACTTGGCATGTACTGTCCCCACTGCCTGACATGTTCTGCAGGTATTCACGGAGCTCAAGACCTCAATTTTCTGGGGTTTTACATAAACAGCTTCTTGGTAAGACCTTTCCTGACCCCTAACTTTAAATCACACTGCTCCCCAACTCTGCCTCTTGTCCATACTTATCATATGTGACAATACACTATAAATTTTATTTGTTGCTTTTGTCTCTGTCTCTAGAATTTAGGACTCACTAGGGTTTTCCTTGACCATTTTCTCCCTAGTGCTTGGATTAATGTCTCTTATATGTTAGGTACCCAACAACATTTGATAAAATGTTTCACTGAATATTCTGCCTTAAATGTTGTCTCATCATGACATAAAATTGCACATCTCCAATTTTCTTCTTCCCTTATATGCTACAGTTCAGTTTATTGAGCCACAATCTGCCTTCCTTATGAGCTAGAAATGTCAAGGGTCACTAATAACTTCAAACAAGGGCCACCCTCATTCTTTACATGCTTCAGATTCTATCTCCCACCTACATCTCTCTCAAATTTCTCTTCTCAGCAACTCTGCAACCACCACTTCAGTTCAGGCACTTGCTGGAACCACACAGTCCGAAGGACAAAGCCCATATGCTTCATCCTGAAAAATAAGGCTCCCTTCTCATCTGACTGCAACCCACCTTTACAGCCACATCCTGCAATAGGATTCTTCTTCACCACATTCTCCAGCACCCTGCTCACTGCACATCAACCAGGGTTCCTCACACTTGTTTCAGCTTTTACTACTTTTCATAATAGCCACTCACTAGTCTTCAAGGAACAATTCCTTACTCATTTTACAGGACCCAACTCAAGTGTTAAACTTTTGTAAAGCCATCAAAATAACCACAGCTAACAACCACTGACTGCTTTCTATTCATATGATCCAAATAACTGACTTACATTTTATCACTGAATCCTTAACAAGGCTATCAGAAAAGCACTAATAATCTCCCCCTTTATACAAGATAAAATGAGGCTTTAAAATGTTAGGAAACGTGTCTTAAGATTTAATAAGCAAATAAGACAGGATTTGATCCTAGGTGTATCTAACTCCAAAGTCTAAATGACAAAACACTAAATGAACAGTTGAACTGACCTTCACATGAGTATTCTAGTCTTTATTAAGTTGAGGTCATTTTGAAACCATTAATTTTATTGTTGTGAGACAAGAAGTACAAACCACAGCTCTAAGAAGCAGCCACTTTGCAACTACCCAGGTAATAATAAATCAAGGAATTCACTCTAAAACATTATTTTGGTTTGCAGGAAAGCATATAATTTTTGTGGGCATATTTACGTGGTAAGAAAAACTGATAATAATGCCATAATTGCCAGTTTACAGCACATACAAAGTTATAGGCAAGATAAAAGATAAGAGCCTTGCATTCACATGGCATGTAGCCCACATAAAGATCATCTGTCTAACATGACCTCTGGAATGTTAGTTACATCAGGGCTCTATTTCCACCCAATAATTATAATTCCCCTAGTCTTTGCCCTCCTTGGCAGAGCTTCATTGCACTGTCCTTTGCATTATGAGCTGCTTTGTCGGGTTTGCATATAGCATCCCACCCAAAGGTGACTTTGATGGAGCCTCTGAAGGCATCCCCAGCAGGTCTCCATAGAAATGGCCCCAGGGTTGTCTCCAAAGTGGCCCTGCTTGAGTTACCATGGTAAACAACCAGGATAGATTGCTCTATTCAGTTCTCTGCCAGGGTCGCCATGGTGACTGCAAAGGAGGGCTCCTTAGAAGGACCTCACAAGGGCACGTTTCCATGGTGACCCTATCCTGCATATTTCTAAGCAACTTTCCTTTGGTTGTTCTGTGACCAATCACAGCAGGTTCATTTTGAGAGTAACCCTGGAAGGTTGCTTCCAAAGATATCATCATAACATAGGTATTTCAAAGTGAGGTCTATAAACAAATAAACGACATGAAAATGTAAGTGGAACCATTCACAAATCATCAAATTAGTGCCTGTGCATTTTAGGATCTGTTTTTGATAGGTAGCAAAAAAATACTTGTAATGTCTTTGTTAAACATCTCTGTTTCAAATCTTAATAAAAATTATCTTACAGAATAATGCAGATAGTTAAAGTTCCAAATTTCTCCAATCTCACAGCATAGACTCTAACTAGGTAAAAAATACTTTATAGTGGACACGTCTCTTTCTCACACATACACAATGAAAGCAAAAATACAGATGGCTCATCAGGTTATAACTGGGTATCAAGGAAATTTTTATAGAGCAAAAAGACAAAATATTTGCAAGTCAAATGAAAAGAAAAAATGTGTTTTTTAGTTGAGTTGGGAAAGCCTAGCCATATTTGGGCCTAAGCTATTTTTTCTTGTATTTCTGTGGTTGGAACAATCTCAACTACTCTTCCTTTCAATTTAAAATACGAATATAAGCCATTCTGAACAGATGCTTGGTTTTTAAGCCATTTTACTATTCTCCTGAAACTTTAAAATACCGTACTTTTTTCTAGTGTCTATTCAAGGGCAAATTTTTATCTAATCACAAACTTCAATATCTCATGAATTTATGTATCTTTAAAAACTATTTAACAAGTTAAAAAAATTCTACAGTTCCAATGATACAATTATAATTTTGTATTACATGTGCTCACCCATTTTTGTTCCTTCCAGTTGATCCTTTAAGTCAAAAAACATATATGCATATATACACACACATATACATTGCTTATTGTAGAGTTTCCCAAGTGGTGCAGTGGTAAAGAATCGCCTCACCGATGCAGGACACGCAAGAGACGGGAGTTCGATCCCTGGGTTGTCGGGAAGATCCCCTGGACAGGAAATGGCAACCCACTCCAGTATTCCTGCCTGGAAAACTTCAAGGACAGAGGAGCCTTGTGGGCTGCAGTCCATGGGGTTGCAAAGGGTCGGACATGACTGAGCAACTGAGCACATCACTTATTGTATTGAAAAGGCTACTCTTGGTTTTTCTCTTTTTTCTCCTCCGTTGAGGTTAAAGGAAACGATTTTCCCCTCAAGCACTGGTTTCATTTCTTCTACATTTTGTTTCTCTCTTTCATAGACTCCATTCTCCTACTCTGTCCATAACAGCGCACCACTCCCCACTCATGTTCCATTCAGGAGAATAAACTTAAGTTTGAAAAATAAATGTCATTAAGAAAGATGAGGATAATTCATAATCATTATTTAGTCAAATCTCAACATTTAACACAAAGTCTGATTTTGCAGAGACGTTGTCTCAAGCCTTCAATATGTCTTATGAATCAGAGCAATCACTTCAATTCTTATTCATTCACAATTATTTATTCATTGTCCACCATGTAGCAGGCATTGTTCTTTGGGCTGAGAATGCTTCAGCAAACAATTAAAAACTTCCTACCCTTAGAGCATTTAGATTATGGACAGGGGAAAACAGAAAGAAAGATAAGATAAAAGGAAAATCAGTAAGACTATCATCTTTTGTGTCAAAAAATTATTAAAGCTAGAGAAAAAATTAGAGCAGGGAGGAGAGAGGTTAAGCCCCAAGCCAAGTAAGAATGGGCAGTAATAGTACTATGGAGTAACGGGGGGCGGGTTTCAAGGATTCACCCATTCAGATGACATAAGTGTACTCTAACTTCTTAAATTAAAAATAAAATTAGGGAAATCTCTTCCATAGAGAATTCAATGAAAGTTAACAGGGTAATGAGTAATTTTTCCTACATTTATACTTGTTCTCTGAAAGGCAGCATGGTCTGAGGCAGGCAAGTGATCCCACCACCTCCAGTGCTACCACTGTTTCAAGAATGTACAAATTTGGGCAAGTTACTCTACCTTTCAAGCCTCTTCCTCAATTTTAAAATGATAATAACAATTCTGATCAGATAGTATTACTTTGAAAATACACAAAGACAATAAAATATAAATACTAACCTATTCCGGGTGAAAATATAATGTCTGAAAATTGCTTTCAAATATTTCAGAAAAAAACAATGAGGAAAGAGGTAAAAAAAAAAAAAAAACTGGGAAAAATGTTGGGAATTAATGAAACCCAGTGATAGATATATGAGTTTATTATATTATTAGATCTTTTTCTATGTTTAAAAATTTCCATAAAAAAGTATTTTATGGAAAGAATTAAACTTGAAAACAAATATACTTCCTTTGTAAAGATGTTTATAATAATTAGAAAATAACAAGAATACCAATTTAGCTTATAAAACTAGTAAAAAATAGATTTATGTACTGAATACTTACTAACCATCTGGAGCAATGTTAAGTTCTTTTATCCATACCTTATTCAAACATTCTAATTTTACAAAATTAACTTCATACTTTACTCACTGTAAGAAAAAAATGTGAGACAGAAAGGCAGAAAAGCATCTTAAGTTTACAGACTCACATGGTACGCAATGCATAATCAATTTTCGGAAGGAATTTTAGCATCAGTTACCGAATGCTTAAAACAAGCGTGTAATGGAGCTAATAAAAATCTTAGACAATGAATTCTACATGATTATAACAAGAAAATTAAAAACTTACCAGATCAGTATCTGCCTTTTTGGACGTCAAAGCTTCAACTTTGGAATCCAGTTCTGCCTGTATTTGGTCTCTTCTTTTCATGACAGCCTTTGTATTAAAACACAGGAAGAAAATAGGCTGTACTTTGTTTTAATAATCTTTGTATAGCAAAAATATACATTCGAGAATACAAGTAGCATCTCTTCCCCAGGCCATCAGTCCATCTGGGGGTATAATGCCTTAAAATGTTTTTAATCTCTAAAAGCTAAACAGATAGCAAGTACTTAAAAGAAACTTGTTCATAAATCTTCTATTAGTTTTCCCAATGTGCCTCTTACTGATTTAAGTATTTTATGCACAAAATCCAAATGTTTTGGTGGTGTACTCTAGGTACGTACAGTTCTTCAAAAAGACCAAAGAACAAAACAAATTAACAACAAAAACATAAAATCAGTAGAAGCATTGAAAATACATGCTATGGTGTAAACTAGTTGCAGTTGTGAATGCATATGCACCACGCATCTGAAAATATCTATAATCAGCCTTCTTACTGGACTCCAAAAGCTAATAGCTAAACAAAGTCAATTACAGTGGGGAATCAAAATGGAAGTATGCATTCACATCTTAAGATTTTATTTTAGCTTAAAATATGTAAGTGTTAACCAATTAGCCAAGCTTTTAAGGAAGAAATATGGCCTCTAGTCTGACTGATAGGAGTTCCACCTTACTTACTTGAATAATCATGATTTTATGTTTCAGTTAAAACACCCCTGTGAAGACATTTAAGTACAGAATTCATCTACATCTTTTACGATGTTTTCCAGCATTTTACATTGTCTTTCCCTTGGTGACTCACTTTTCTTCTAGACAGTCTACCTGGGCTTTGCAGATGCAAAGACTATTTGTACCCATCTTTCACTGGTTTTCATAGTATTAATTAAATAGTGAAACTGTAATAATAAACACAAGTGGCCTAAACAGTGCAAGGCAAAAATAAAACTAACTCTGAGTAAGCAAACAGTTCAACCAGGAAGAGTGGAGTTGTAGGACGTGTAAGAGAAGAACCTTCATGTGGTACAGGTCTTTTGGGTGTTTTCAGAGGAAGAGAAGAACCTAAACTGCAAATCACTTAAATGGAACCAAACAAGCTGGCTCTATCATATTTGTGTGAAAATTGAGTCATTAAGGATAGAAAGCTGACTTTCCAGGTGGCGCTGGTGGTAAAGAATTTGCCTGCCAATGCAGGAGATGTAGAGATGAGGGTTTGATCCCTGGGTCAGGAAGATCCCCTAGAGGAGGACATGGCAACCCACTACAGTATTCTTGCCTGGAGAATCCCTTGGACAGAGGAGCTTGGTGGGCTACAAACAGCCCAAGGGGTTGCAGAGAGTTGGACATGACTGAAGTGACTGAGCAAAGCACAGCACACAAGGATAAAAAGCATCCTGAAAATAACTCACCCTAGTTTTGTGCCTGGTAGAATCACTCTTAAAATGTTCAAAAGAGATTAACATCTCTCTTGTATTCAAAGAAATGAATAGAAAATTCAACTAATTGTCACTATTTACTTCAATGTTTAATTGCCATTAATGTCAGGAACTCCTTCCTTTTTCTAACCCAAAATGGCACATGCAATAATTTAGTCCCATTAAGATCTGTTTCCATCAATATGAAATATTGTGCTTCATATAGATAGAAATATTTTAAGTAAGAGGTGGCTTCAGAAGACAACTAGTAAAAACAGCAAAAATTTAATCGTTCTGTCAAAGCATATACTTTTCATTATTTTAGCTCACACTGAAGAAAACATTCCAACATAAAACAGAAACAGATCTGCAATGTAAGTGCTACTGATTATATCCTGGGAACCTACAAAATAATACAATCAAATGAGGACTTATAAAATAATTCAATTCTGGTTGCTATTATCATTTTTCCACACCTTTAATGACACATGATTTAAACTGCATAATTTCCATCTTGACATAATAAAGAGCAAAACACATATAATTAAGGGAAAATAATATTATATTTTTAATGATAAAAATCATATCTCTTTGAGTAGCCACACAAGAGGGAGATCAATAATGAAGTAAACCAATGGAATGTAGCCAAGGGAAATTGATGGAGGCAAAGAGGAGGTGCCTCAACAGTAAAACACTAGAGGACTTTGGGAAGCAGGGAGGATGTGCTTATAGGAGGACCCTGACAAAGTCAAATAACAGCAGAATAACAAATTAATGATTCTGTGAAGGAAAATCTAAACACAATAACCATGAAAGAGGCAGATATTATGCTGAAAGGTTGAGAGAGTTTTTCTTACCGAGACAGAAGCAAAACAAAATTTTAAATCCTCCCAAATCAAGAGTACATGGAAACAGAAACTATAGATTCAAGCATAAATGGCAGGAAAAAATGGACTACCAGGGAATGCAAACTGACTTCTTCCATCACTGTCACCTACAACACCAGAAAGCTGAGGGTGTCGGTTCAACTGGGTGAGGTATTATGCACAGAGAATACAGGATGAAAACCATTAGCGTTGCAGATAACATCACAAAATCCCAAATACCTGGAGACCTAAACTGGAACTTAGGAGGTTACATGTAAAACTTTGATATAAAAGGAATAAAAGCCTTTTCAAGTCATGAGAGAACAACATGGTAATTTGGAGGACTTCTTTTTAGAAGCATCCAGAAGACAGAACAAACATCAAGATCCTACTCAAGTACTTTCTACATAACAATACAAAGAAAACGAAACATACAAAATCCCTATATTATAGGGATTTTCACACAAATATGAAAAGAAAATGTAACAAAAATGTATATTCATATAAATGCCTATATTATAGACAATAAGAAAAGACCTTATTTTTCCTCATTGTGCACATGTTCCTGTACATGAACAATAAGAATGTGGATATCATCTTTCAAATGTACCTAGAAGCAAGAAAGCAACTTGTCCATGAAAAGAAATTTCTAAAGTGCTGAAATTTCTTAAAGTAAAATTTTAAAACACTGGAAAAACTAATCATACTCTCTATGTAAATCTTGACTGAGGATGCTTCAAACCTATGTTATAAACTGCTGTTACTACTGTTGAGTATGCCTGTCTTTTATTAACATATTCTTCCACTCATCAGTTCATTCACACAGTAAACAAATATTTATGAGCATCTACATGCAAAGCATCTTTCCATGAGAGGAAGATAGTGGTGAACAAACAGAAACAGAAACTGCCTTTATAAAGCTTATTAAGCAAGTCAGGGACTCAGGTAGAAGTATAGTTAGGAGTCCTTACCATTAACATTTCACTATAAAGCACATACTCATGTACGACAGGAAGCAGGGCCTCTGAGAATCCAGACATCCGTTTTTCAGTGGCCTTACAGCATTTGTCAATGCAGCTGGCAACACTTTTTAGAGTATCAGCCAGATCTTCTTCCGATGCCGACCACAGAATATGAATTGGGCCATATTCTTTCATTTCATCTAAATATTCTAAAAAATAATAAGTTCTTCAATTTATAATATGCTCTTTCAATATATACTTCGACATAACTTCAATTATATACTTAAAATACATTAAAATGTATATATTTTTAAGTTTAAAAATCCCTATATTATAGACAATAAGAAAAGACCTTATTTGTCTCATTGTGCACATGTTCTTGTAGATGAACATTAAGAATGCAGATATCGTCTTTCATTAAATTGACCTGTCCTCCCAGTCTGCTCAGACCAGTCCCTGAATAAAAGCTTTCCAGGTGTAATCAATAATAACATGGTTTTTCATAGTCAAAAGTATCCTGAATTGGGCAATAAACTATATGATCACTGTGTCTACTGTATCATGGACTTCTGCCTACCAAACAAACTATACCTGAGTATTTCATTGGCAACATGATGTAAACAAAACATGTCTTCTTTTCCTCTTCTGTTTACATATCCTAGTTACTGGTAATTGCTTCCAGAGATATCTAAGCAAAAACTGTGGGGTCATCCTACACCCTAAACTGACACCTACAAAGAGACAGTCAATCACTAATTCCAGTCTTTCTAAATCTGTATCTATTTATCTACCCACCCATCCATCCATCTCCCCACCCATCCACCTATCCTCACTTGTACTGTCATCAGCATCTCTAACCTGTGCTCCTGCAAGAGACTTCTAACAATTCTCCCTCTCAATTTTTGTCACAGTATATGAACATTAAAGCCTCTTAGCTGAATTAGAAAGTCCTTTAAGTCCTTCAGTTCCTACCTTGCCTCTCCAGGTCTAACTCCTGAAAAATCTCCCTCAGAGATATTTTAATTCAAGCCAAAATAACAGCTCACTCATCAATATCATGATTTCTCCTAACTTAAACACTGCACATGTCTTTTAGTTGCCCTCTACCATTTCTATCATCTGACAAACTACTTCTCACACTTGAAGTCGTAACACAAGTAAAACTCTCCTGTCTCTGTTCCAGAGGATTCGTAGATGCTCTGTCTTCAATGAATGTCATAATTTTATAGTTCTATTAAAGCCTATCATAATTTAATACTGTTATCTCACTCTATTATAACTGCTTGCATAACTCACATACTCTGAGGCCATACGCTCATTACAATAGGGCAAAGTCATCATTTTTTTAATCTCAAAGCCTAATACATAATGTATTCAATAAATATTTTCATATGAATGAAAGAATGAACAAAAGACTATTCAATGCTTGATAAGCCATTTATCCAAAAATTTGGATTTCATTTTAAAATCTGAATATTTTTATACGTTTGCTTTCACACTATCAATGTTTAATGACAGATGGCTTTTTATGGTAGAGGATGCATGAATAGTGAGAATTTTTGGTCTAATACCCACATAAGTATAATTAAATTCTCTATATTTAATCATCTTATTAGTCACTGGGGTTAGTTGAAATATGTCATATTGCTCTAAATTAAACTTTTTTATTAAACTATTAAATTTTTCAAGTTTATATGATCAGGTAAACTAAAAAAGACTTTAAAGATTTAAAAACAATACAAATACTAGTTATCACCTAAAGATACTATGTTTGATGACCACTAGGATCCTTCCAAATTGCATCCTCCTGATCTAGGCCTATCTTTTATTTTAGATAGTGGTCATGTGACACTATCCCTGCTCCAGGGAATCTCCCCGTTGGACCAAACCCGGGTCTCCTGCATTGCAGGTGGATTCTTTACTGTCTGAGCCCCCAGGGAGGCGCCCGTATTTCTAGAATATAAAACATTCCCCTTTATTTCTTTTCTTAATTTCTGCATATATCAAAGTGTGTTATTTACCCTGTAAAGTATTTATTTTAATATAAAGAGCTTCCTTGAAATTCTAAATTGTGATTATATAGCACTCAAATTACATCTGTATGGAAACACTTACTGAGCTGCACTGTAATTTGTCTGTTAATGTATCTGTTTCCCCACCTAGACTGTGAACTCAGGGACAGATACTATTTTAACCCTCCTTCAATCTTTAGCACAAAGCGTTAGCACATGATGTGGTCAATACAAATTTGCCTAATTAATTAGGGAACACAAAACAAAGTCACAGAAAAAAAAGAATAAAAGCAAGTCAAAAGAGAAATGACTCATTATGATAAACAAATTCTTTGTGATTTAAATATTAAAGAAATGCCTTATATAGCTTAGACTCCCATAACTCCAAAAAAAATCCCAAAAAAACCATCATTTTAAATGAAATCTTGATAAATGGGCTTTACATTTGAAAGAACAAGAAATCCCTTAAGTTTGTGCCAGTGTGCCTCCACTCCTTGAAATTGAGAGCTCAAATTTATAAAGTCCACCACAAAAACCCAGTTTTCCTTTTGAGGATTTCACAAATATTAGAGCAGATCAGAGATTTGAAAACTAGTCCCTTGTACCAGTAAATATAACACATAATGATGATATTTGATATTCTATAGAACTCTTAAATGTCAAGAGTTTCCAGGGGTATCTTTGAATTGCCATACCACTTAACTATCCATCAAGAATTCACTTAATAGAATTGGAATCACTAAACCTAGTTAAAACAATTATCTTCTTGATTTTTTAAAAAATTACAAATGGTAAATACAAAGACCAAGAAGGCATAAATCAAATTATTGTCAGACTTAGCCATCTAAGTTGGCAAAAACTTATCATAGAATTTATAGAATTCATAGAATCATGAAATAAAATCTAACTTGAAAATAGGAAAAGAGATCTATTTTAAATCTCTCTGCCATTGCTTGGACAGATCTAATATAGAGTTCTTGCACCTCCTCCCCCACCCCCGCCCAAGCAAATGTGGAAACCCTATTTCCTGAAACATCACTTCTTTGATTAAAATTATGGCCCATGTTGAACATTTGAGACTGACTACACCCAAAATATTAAGCTCTTTATCCTTATTATTTATAAATGGAAATAAGAATGTGTGTGTGTGCTCAGTCATGTCTGACTCAATGCAACCCTATGGGTTGTAGCCTGCCAGGTTCCTCTGTCCATGGGATTCTCCAGGTAAGAAGGCAAGAATAGTGGGGCAGGGTGCCATCTCCTCCTCCAGGGGATCGTCCCAACCCAGGGATCAAACCTGGGTCAGGCCTCTTCTTACATTTCCTGCACTGGCAGGCGGTTCTTCACCACTAGTGCCCCCTGGGAAGCCCCTGTGTGCTATGTCATGCCAGTCATGTCTGACTCTATTATAGCCCCAGGGACCGTAGCTTTCCAGGCTCCTCTGTCCATCAGATTCTCCAGGCAAGAATACTGGAATGGGTTGCCATTTTCTCCTCCAGGGGATCTTCCCAACCCAGGGATTGAACCTGCATCTCTTACGTCTCCTGCATTGGCAGGCAGGTTCTTTATCACTGGCATACCTGGGTATACTCCAATAAAAATTTTTAAAAACAAAAAAGAGAGAGGAATGCCCAGCCAGTGCCCAGGTTGGGAAACTGAAACTGTCAATGATGAATTGCTGGAGTCTCAGTGTGGACAATTCAAGGAGTTAAAAACTCCAGGGAAACTAACCATGGGTGAAATCCCACAATATTGTGAGATTTACCTCCAAAAGCCTGCACAGTAAATATCAGGCAAAAATTACTTCTGCTTCCTGCAGGAGATGAGAAAATAAGCCATTTTGTAATAGCCAAGGTATTCTACCTAATAGCCAGGGTTCTTCTTAACAAGGCCTTCCCTTGTGGGAAACTGGTTACCCAGAGCATAACTTGCTGGGGTATTATCAGAGGCTAAGTGACCTGGTAGCTTCCCTGGTGGCTCAGTGGGCAAAGAACCTGCCTGCAATGTGGAAGACGTGGGATCGATCCCTGGGTTGGGCAGATCCCCTGGAGGAGGGCATGGCAACCCACTCCAGTATTCTTGCCTGGAGAAGCCCCATGGACTGAGGATCCTGGTGGGCTACAGTCCATGGGATCACAAAGAGTCAGACACGACTGAGCAACTAAGCACAACTGAACTGGAGGAAGGGAAATACCCAACTTGAGCCCACTCTGGTCATCCTGTCTCAACTAAGAGGGGGAAGGAAAAACCCTGAACTTCTGTGAGGCTCACAGTGGTCCAAGGCACAGACTCATGAAAGCGCTGAGACCTAACCACAGGTCTCCAGAACGCTTCCCCTCCCCACACCTCGCCATCACATTACTAAAGGCCTATTTACTTTTATGAGTACATCATGTCTGGCTACCAGGGGCAAAAGAAAATTAAAAGACATACTAAAAGGCAAAAAACACAATTTAAAGAGAGAGCAAGCATCAGAACCAGATGTGGCGGAGATGTTGGAATTAGAGCATGATTTTAAAACAACTATGATGAATATGCTAAGGGCCCTAATTAGATACAGTAAATAGCATGCAATAACAGATGGGCACTGTAAGCAGAGACAGAAATCCTAAGAATGACCAAAAGAAATGCTAAGTTGATGCTGCCTTACCACACCAGCAAATGGAAAAAGATTCATCAGAAATGCAACAACTTTGAGATCACAGTTTAGCAGTTCTACATACCCCGTTCTTCCTTGTAGATTCTCTGAGATATTTTATCTATCAAATTTATTTTCTGGCTAAATATTTCAATGAAGTTATTCATTTCCATGAACTCCTCGGGGCGACTTTTAACTCCTCTCATTGACAATGCAACTGCTCTGACTGACTGTCCCATCCTGCTGAGTAATCCAGGCCCTTGCTTCTTGTGAGAAGAGAATTCCTAGGAATAAAAAAAATAAAACATCGGTGATGAAGCAAACAATGATATTCTAAGATCCAACAGTGAAAAAAGAAATCTAATCAGAAGAATAAAGATGATAAAAAGGTTCCATATACATTTTTAAAATTTCATGTTAATTTGAAGCAGATGAGTTAGGGCACACAGTACTTTCTCTAAGTCTCAGTCTCCTTGATAACATTCTTTTCCAAAGTGCTCCTGTAAAACATGTAATCATGTTTTCTCAGAGCATGGATCCTTCAAAGAACAAGGTGTAACAGAGGGAATTGCACTTATAGAGATACTGGAGAAGATATGAAAATGATATGAGATGAAACCTGGATTTTATTAACAGGAATTTAGAAAAATGATTGAGAAAAAGATCTCTCAGAGTCTAATCTACATACTAGGAAGAAAAATTGGGAAATTTTGTTAATCCTTTAGTTATAATAATGGCTAGCATTTATTAAGAGCTTAATGTTATTGGCACTATACTTGCATTTTTTATACACATCACTCATGATAACACTATGAAATAGCTTCTATTATTACCCTCATTGTACAGAAGAAAACAGAAGCAAAGGAAGGTTAAAGAAGCTTGCTCAAGGTCCAAGAGCAATGAATTGGTGAGCAGGGATCAAAGTCCTGGCAGTCTGACCCCACGGGCTTCACTGCTAAGCACTAACTGGCTCTGCTTTCTTAAAGTCATCGGAACAGTTGGTAAATAAATTCCCTGACCATAGCTCTGCAACCAACTTAACTGGATAAACTGTTATACTGTCTCCACTGACTGGCTGTCTTTGGAGAAAGATTTTTAATAAAATATGTAATAGATGGTTCACAGTTAATTTAGGAGAGTTAGCTACAGATTTGCAAAGTGGAAATGTTATAAAAGGATACACTGCACAGAAATATCTCTTCAGAAGTATGGCCTACTAAAATAGAACACCAAGAAGGACAAAGGATTCTGACAATGGGTATAGCACTTACTGAAACATAGGTTTGATATCAAAGACAATCTGGAGAAAGATAATATGTTATTTAATATTTGGCTAAATAATACATAATAATATTTTTATCTGTGGATTTGGCAGTCAGCATTGTTACTGAAGAGTAACAATGAAAGAGTAACATAAACATTCACACAGTACAAAAATCTATAAATAACAATGCTGACTACTAGATCTATAGATAAAAACATTGTTATGTATTATTTACCCAAATATTAAATAATATATTATCTTTCTAAGATCTTCTTTCTTGAAGGTCTTACCCAAAACAACATATAAACTTGTTAATTTCCAAGTCAGTATGATTTTGTGTGCAAAGAATATAATAACAAATGCCACCCCTGACCAGGCAGTGCATCTATTCAGGAGGGCTACAGCATCATTTGATAGAGTAAATATTATCAGAAAGAGCACAAGTCACAACTAGCAAGCTGTTACTACAACTGCTGACTGTAGAGAATGTTTCTAACAGCTTCTAAGGGTCTGGAGTCAGGCCACAAATTCTTCTCACATAAGTCACACAGGGCTTCTAGACACCAAGTACTGTCAAAGTTGAGATGAACGACTTCTTTAGCTTCAATCACTCTGGCAACAACTGAGAGACAGAAAACTCAGCATTGGCCAGTAAGTATTTGGTATTGACTATTTGTCCTATTTATCATCTTTCTTGGTGAATTATATCTTAATAGAAGAAAAGAAAAAAAAATAAAAGGATTATAAAAGGAAACTGTATTAGAAATTAGATCCTCTAAAATTAGGTAATTGAAGGAAAAGTGAGAAAATTATATTATCTATCAATCCATTCATCCATCCATCTATCAATAAAAAAACTTCTATCTTAACTTGAAAAAAGCCCTGACTCATTACTACTCAAAACAATGTCAATTTTAAAATGTTTTTATATTTTCAGTATTAGCTATATGCAAGGAGTACCCAGGCGTTTTAAAAAATATATCAGCTACCAAGAGAAATATGAGGATGTATATGTGAGAAAGGTACATGATTTTCATAATGTTCGTGTGTAGACCTGATACAGAGTTGTATCCAAAGGATATTTCTTAAATGTTTAAAACTCCATCTTATTTCAAGGTTACTACTACCTGATTTTAAAAGGTAAATAGAGGAAGCATACAACCTACTACATGTACAAATACTGAAGGATTATATGAGTATAAATTAAAATTTTTTACCCAAGCTTGTGCAGTAAGAAAAATTTTAAAGTCTTCATTAAATGTTAGAGTTGGATGGTCAGCAATTCGGTTCAAAAATTTGTGCAATGCCTTCCTTCGTGTCTCAATGAAGTCATCATTAAAGCGTTCCACCATTCCTTTCACTATAAACTTTTCTGGCAATGGCTAGGGCAAAAAAATAAAAAGGTATCTGAGCATTATGTGGCATGGGATTATAAGGAATTCTACACTTCTGCTTTCTGGAAGACTATTTGAACATGTGATCATTTCTTATAAAAATAATTTTTCAAAATTCACAATGTTAGAGCCAAATACCAGAAAATCTTAACACATTACAATAGTTTTAAAAAACAAATCTGTACATAGATTGAAAAGTTTAAAAACAAATGTTTCCCAGATAAATGAATTGCATTGAATCAAAGGTCTGAAATTGGGTGTTAAGACACTCTAATGATTCACAAGACAAAATGGCAGCTATTCTGTGAGAAAAAAAAAAAATGTAAACGTACTGGAATAACCAGAGTTGGGTGCGCTTCTTCAAGTTTTTCTTTCAACCAAAGGAAATCTTGATAACGTCTCCTAACTTCAAATTCACTGGAGTCAAATTCCCCACGAGATGTCTGAAGAAAGTAGGAAAAAATAACAGCACATGCAATATAAGACAGGAGACATTTGCCTAATGTTATTTTAGACATTCTGAAATAAATGGGTCTCTAAGAAAAACTAACAAATTCTAATTATTCAGTGTTTGTCAGCCTGTACATTTTTTTTTTCCTTTGCAGTCATCAATTCATGCAGCAGAAGAAACAAAGCAAACTTTCCAGTATTCCCAGAAAGAAAGCAAACATCATGCTCAAATTTAAAATCCAAACTGAAAAATCTGTCTCAGAGCAACCATCTGTCTTCCACAAGATTTTAACTACTATTATCTTTGGCATGACTTTCTTGCTAACAAGAAAGTGTGTTCTGACTTTAGGTTTCAAATATATTTCGTTTCTCAAGATGATCAAAATTCAGAATTTGAGGAAAGTCCTATTTTTGCAACTTGGAAAAATAACCTGAACATAACTGAGAAAAAAAAAAAAATGTTTCCTTGGAATCTGCTCAAATGAATTGCTTTGCTAAAATTTGCTTTTAGTATTTGAAAATTCTAACATTAACCAGAGAGATTTTACCACTGTTTAAAAATGTTATTAATGGCAATTTAATGTGAAAAGCAAATCTTTCTGTCATTTCTCAAGGAATTTTGAACTATATGCCTAAACTCCTAAAAGTTAAGCAAACACATTAAAATATCTGTTCTCAACAAACTAAAATCTATTCCAACACATACGACAAGAAGAACATGGGCACAATATCAACCTCACCTCTGTTACCTGAATTACAAGCCAAACACAAAAACAGCTTAGACAATGCACACTCGCCTCTTATGAGAAAAAAAGTCACTTAAGTAGTTTTTAAGAAAATTATACAGAAATATTGTTTGAGATTTTCCTGGAGGAGTAAATATGGAATAAATAACACATTACATTATTTCACACTCACCAGAAATATCAATCACCCACACAGATGAACACAATTGTAAAATTAAGCAGTTCAAGTCAAAATAAGATGCAATCTTAATTGTCATAAAATAAGGTTCACAAAATCTACACTTGCCAAGGTTTATTCTCCTAAAGTGAATGTTTAGAATATCATAAAATATATCTTAGCAAAACACTCCCTTTTTAGTGGGAAAAAGTAGAGGTAAATGAGATGCAGAAGTCTAAGGAACTACATGTTCAAAAAAAACTACAAAATCTATTATGCAAAATGGTACAAATTGTGGAAGTGGTAAAAATAGGCCAACTAAATCTAGTGGAAACACAGTTTAACAATATATATACAAGTTGGTATGTGTACATATATATGCAAATACACACACATGCATATATACATATACACACAAAACATAAAGTAACTCGTTAAACAATACTCACTGCTACCTCTTCACACCAGGTACATGTGTACAGGTTTACTACCAATTTCCAAGAAAAAATAAGTTGCCATAATTAACAATAGAAACACTCCAACACTGTGAAGTTAAAATAAGACTGAACATTACATGTTCTTAAGAATTCCCAAAACTTCAAGTTGACATAAAAGAAACTTGTATAAATTCCAGCAACAGGAAGATATAAAATCAAGTCAAATAACTGGTTGCTTCTGTCCTCATCACCCTGCCAGTAACGGAAGAGTTCTCTAACATACCACAAAAAGAGAAGAAAGCAGAGGATAAGTACAAACCTTACGGACAGTGCATTCATTCTCCCTACTCTAAGACTTCACTGGACTTCTAAAGGGTTATAAGTTACATATTGTTTGTCCTCCAAAATAACTCTTTAGAACACAAGTCCTTTCTAAGTTGGAAATTTGTCATCAAATTTTCCTGCTGTTTGGAAGCTTCATCTCTTTTCTAGTCTAGAATACATTTTCCCATAGAAGGTAAACCGTAAATGGTGTTTAATTTTTCATGTCTGACCATAAGAGCCTGGGTACTTGAAGTTTAGGACTAAAAGACTATACCTCAAAATGCTTTTATTTAGCAAATACTGACCTTCAGTCATGGGCAAATAGTTACTCTAAAATTTGAAGGTTTAGAAAACTATTTTTCTGAGGGAAATGAATTTAGAAAAAAGAACATACTTTTATCACCAACGGACTGGAAGAAACACAAGCTGGAATCAAGACTGCCGGGAGAAATATCAATAAGTTCAGATATGCAGATGACACCACCCTTATGGCAGAAAGTGAAGAGGAGCTAAAAAGCCTCTTGATGAAAGTGACAGAGGAGAGTGAAAAAGTTGGCTTAAAGCTCAACATTCAGAAAACGAAGATCATGGCATCTGGTCCCATCACTTCATGGGAAATAGATGGGGAAACAGTGGAAACAGTGGCTGGCTTTATTTTGGGGGGCTCCAAAATCACTGCAGATGGTGACTGCAGCCATGAAATTAAAAGAAGCTTACTCCTTGGAAGAAAAGTTATGACCAACCTAGATAGCATAAACAAAAGCAGAGACATTACTTTGCCGACTAAGGTCCGTCTAGTCAAGGCTATGATTTTTCCTGTGGTCATGTATGGATGTGAGAGTTGGAGTGTGAAGAAGGCTGAGCACCGAAGAACTGATGCTTTTGAACTGTGGTGTTGGAGAAGACTCTTGAGAGTCCCTTGGACTGCAAGGAGATCCAACCAATCCATTCTGAAGGAGATCAACCCTGGGATTTCTTTGGAAGGAACGATGCTAAAGCTGAAACTACAGTACTTTGGCCACCTCATGAGAAGAGTTGACTCATTGGAAAAGACTCTGATGCTGGGAGGGATTGGGGGCAGGAGGAGAAGGGGACGACCCAGGATGAGATGGCTGGATGGCATCACGGACTCAATGGACATGAGTCTGAGCGAACTCTGGGAGATGGTGATGGACAGAGAGGCCTGGCGTGCTGCGATTCATGGGGTCGCAAAGAGTCGGACACGACTGAGCGACTGAAGGGAACTGAACTGACCTGACACATAGTGGCAGGTATTTATGAGTCTGTCTTCATGGTGAGGATGTGAGAGGACAAACCTTTATTAAACCTCTTGAGTTCTTACTCCCACATGTCCTAAGTCAAGGCACATCTCTAGATCTCTGAAACTGAAAGTATTTCTTCAGAGCAGTTACTTCGGATATTTCAACCTGGAGAATCAGGGTAATCTCTCATAAGGGGATCAGGTGGCCAGGAACGTGGGCTCCCTGACACAATTATTTACAGTCATGGCACTATTCAGTATTCCTAAGTAGGGACTGCCAGTGTACATGTAGGCAAGAGTATGTGCATTTATCCTAATAATCTTAGTGCCCATGAATATAAATGTTTATAAAACTAAAACTTTCCCAGGGCAGCCATCCCTGAATCTCCTAATTAGATGGAGTACCTGCTGTGAAAAACAACAACAACCATGCTCATAAAATTCTGTATTTTTCTGTCACAATATTTATAACTATAATTAACTAATAAGACATACAATTGTTTAATATCCATCATCAACGCCCTGCGCCCCTCATACTGAAAATTCCACAAAGGCAGAGGGTCTGTCTCAATTGCTGGCATAGTCTCAACATACAACACAGTGCCTGAAACATAACTGGCACTCAATAGAACTTTATTAAATATATCAGTAAATAAGTGATACTAAGTAAATAACAAAGAAAAGACTGTGTTTCCTACACAATATACATCTACTAAAGGTTGATATTTTTGTATCTGTAATACATATTTTAGTATGTTTGGTAGTTTATATACTCAGTTCAGTTCAGTTCAGTCATTCAATCATGTCCAACTCTTTGTGACCCCCGTGAACTGCAGCATGCCAGGCCCCCCTGTCCATCACCAACTCCCAGAGTTTACCCAAACTCATGTCCATTGAGTTGGTGATGCCATCCAAACATCTCATCCTCTGTCGTCCCCTTCTCCTCCCACCTTCAATCTTTTCCAGCATCAGGGTCTCTTCAAATGACTCAGCTCTTCTCAGGAAGTGGCCAAATATTGGAGTTTCAGCTTCAACATCAGTCCTTCCAATGAACACTAAGGACTGATCTCCTTTAGGATGGACTGGTTGGATCTTCTTGCAGTCCAAGGGACTCTCAAAAGTCTTCTCCAACACCACAGTTCAAAAGCATCAGATGTTCAGTGCTCAGCTTTCATTATAGTCCAACTCTCCCATCCATACATTATTACTGGAAAAACCATAGCTTTGATTAGATGAACCTCTGTTGGCAAAGTAATGTCTCTGCTTTTTAATATGCTGTCTAGGTTGGTCATAGTTTTTATTCCAAGGAGTAAGTGTCTTTTAATTTCATGGCTGCAGTCACCATCTGCAGTGATTTTGGAGCCCAAGAATATAAAGTCTGTCACTGCTTCCATTGTTTCCACATCTATTTGCCACGAAGTGACGGGACCGGATGCCATGATCTTAGTTTTCTGAATGTTGAGCTTTAAGCCAACTTTTTCAGTCTTCTCTTTCACTTTCATCAAGAGGCTCTTTAGTTCTTTTTCACTTTCTGCCGTAAGGGTGGTGTCATCTGCATATCTAAGGTTATTGCTATTTCTCCCGGCAATCTTGATTCCAACCTGTGCTTCCTCCAGCCCACCATTTCTCATGATGTACTCTACATATAAGTTAAATAAGCAGGGTGACAATCTAAAGCCTTGATGTACTCCTTTTCCTATTTGGAACCAGTCTGTTGTTCCCTGTCTAGTTCTATCTGTTGCTTCCTGACCTGCATACAGATTTCTCAAGAGGCAGGTCAGGTGGTCTGGTATTCCCATCTCTTGAAGAATTTTCCACAGTTTGCTGTGATCCACACAGTCAAAGGCTTTGGCACAGTCAATAAAGTAGAAATAGATGTTTTTCTGGAACTCTCTTGCTTTTTCCATGATCCAGCAGATGTTGGCAATTTGATCTCTGGTTCCTCTGCCTTTCTAAAACCAGCTTGAACATCTGGAAGTTCACAGTTCACGTATTGTTGAAGCCTGGCTTGGAGAATTTTGAGCATTACTTTGCTAGCGTGTGAGACGAGTGCAATTGTGCGGTAATTTGAGCATTCTTTGGCAGTGCCTTTCTTTGTGATTGGAATGAAAACTGAGGTTTTCCAGTACTGTGGCCACTGGATGCAGTAAAAGTAACCAAATGTATAACAAAGGGACACACTTTATAACAGTTAAGCTGAAAGATAGTCTGTCACAATCACATAGGGATGCACAAAAGTATAATGAAAATCTATATAGTTTTGTTGTTATTGTTGTTTGGTCATTAAGTCATGTCTGATTCTTTGCAACCCCGTGGACTGCAGCCTGTCAGGCTCCTCTGTCCATGGGATTTCCCAGGCAATACTAGAGTAGGTTGCCATTTCCTTCTCCAGGTGATCTTCCTGCCCCAGGGATTGAGCCTGCATCATCTGCACTACAGTCGGATTCTTTACTGTTGAGCCACCAGGGAAGCTCTCTATATAGTATAAAAATAAACTGTCTAGATTTAAATCTTAGCTTAGCTAATGACTATGTTGTGTAACCTTTGGCAAGTTTTAAGTTTCAGTGTCCTCACCCACAGAATGGGGGTAAATCACAAGATCTAGGATTGCTGTAAGCTTCAAATGCTTTAATATTATGTATCAAGTGGTTAGAACATTGCCTGGCACAAAGTAGTCCCACAATAAGTTAGTTTAACACACTATAATATTATCACTATCACTACTACTACTACTACTATAACAGCAGCACATTTAAAGCATGATGCAATACAGATAACTCATAAGAATTGTATGTCTATGATCAGAATGAAATCCATAGGATGGCTTATAAAGTGTCTTAATGAAAGAAATAAATGAGGGGAAAATAATTCAGTCACAAAATCTTTGCTAGAAAGGATAATGAAAATGGATGATTATGATTATAAGAGCAGTAACAGGAGAAATATGGCTCTGTTCTTAGCAGTGTACTGTATTAACACAGGGAATATTCACAAAGATCCTATTAGGTTAGTATTATTATCTTATTTACAAATGAGGAAACTAAGCACACAGAGGTTAATTAAATAGCAAGGAAAGGGAGCAACAAAGATTCTACTTCAAGCTGTTTTGCTCTGCAGCCTTTTGACAGGACTCTGACACTATAAATTTCTTCACTCACCCACTCACCAAAAGGTTAAATGACTTAGGAGCTATATCCGAAGGATTGTGTTCAGAATTATGGATAATTTAAGATACAATTACCTACCTTGAGAAGCTCACAGACTCAGTGGGAATAAATAAAAAACACACGCAGTTACTGACATACACACAGGTAGGTAACAAATACTGAATACTTATCATGTGTCAGGCACCCTGTTAAGTGTTTTACATTGATTACCCATCCTAAATTAATTCTTATAGCAACTGTACAAAACCAGGTCCTATTTTCAGTTCAGTTTTAAAGATTAAAAAAAAAACCTGAGGCTTAGAAGGATTAAGCATAGGCTTTTAATTTCTTTGCTGCACTGTCATATCTTATTTTCTTTAGGAGTTCAGTTAGAACAGTGTGAGCAAACAGTAGAAAAAGGATTTTTAGCTTGTGGGAGCAGAGGAGGTAAGCATCGTTTCGAATTGCATCTTGAAAAATAAACAGTAGTTCTTCTGCCTGAATGTGGGAAGGGCATACCAGACAGAAGAAGCAGCATATGCAAAGTTATGAGAGAGCAAGAAATACCCTAGAATATTCAGATAAAAGAGGCAGTTCTATGCAAGTGAAGAGCAGGGGTATTAAAAGTAGGCAGCAAGAGGCAAGTCATGTATAGTAGGCTGGCTCCAGACTGAGAGTCTCTGAATGTCATACAAAGGAGTCTGCACCTTGTTCTGTAGGAAATGAGGAGTCAGGCAGGATTTTAAGAATCTGAGTGAGGAGCTGAGATACACACATCTTAGTGGAACATAATTAGCAGGCCGTACTGAAGGAAGTGTGTGTATGTGGAGAGTCCAAAAGATTTTCAGCTACAAAAGGGATGCACTTCCAGAGTCAGAGAGTGAGAATTCACAAACAAAATGTTATAACTTATAAACAGAATTCTTAAAGGCTGCTGTTACGCAAAGATTATCATCATAAAGAGGATTATACTATTTGGCTGTTTTTTTAGTGTAAGCTGTCATTTTACAGAGCCTTGTCTGAGGATTAAAGAGACTTGGGTTCCAGATCTGTTCTGCTTTTGCATCACTAAACAACTAAACGCATCTCATATACGAGATAAAGTAACCATTTGCTTTTTTTTTTTCTTTTCTTTTCTTTTTGGCTTTGCTGGGTCTTTGCTGTGGTGCACAGGCTCTCTAGTTGCAGTGCGTTGGCCCAGGTGCCCCCACGGCATGTGGGATCCTAATTCCCTGGATTGAACCCATGTCCCTCTGCATTGTAAGCTGGTTTCTTAACCACTGGACCACCAGGGAAATCCTATCATGCGCTCTTATTTGGAAAACAAATGAAAAAAAATTTTGTAATCTTCAGAAAAAATGTGAATACAGAATACTGCATTATGTTTTCAACCAGTTGTTTTTCTTTATTAGCAAAACTTCTTTCCCAGATATGTTTCTTTATAATCTTTAAACTAAAACATTAAAGTGTTCCTATTATAAGAAGCACAAATGCTAACACACAAGTGACTGGTACTCAAGTTAATCCAAATTCATACAGGACAAGCGAAGGATAGATAAGATGCAATGTCTTATTCAAAATGGCTGAAAGACCAGCACTTAATTCTGCTAAAATTCTCTAACTTGAGTGTCTAAGTGAACAAAAAGTAGTTCCAAAAGTTCAAAGAAGCAACTGTAGTCAAGAAAATGTTCATTAAGTACTTGCCTTAGTAATAATCCTGTAAGTAATAAAAGTTTCAATTGTAGTAACATGGCTTTCAGGCTCATCAACGGTAATAAAAAGATCTTTCAAATCTGGCTCATCTTCAAACTTGACTTGGTTTATCATTGATAAAGGGGATGTCGGCATCAGAGGGCTGAAGGAATTCATGTCCATCAATGAGGCATCCTATGAATAAAACATTCAAAAATTAAAGTTGAGGTGGAAAAGAGTTAAAATTCTCTTTTTCTTAGCGACCAGAAATACTAATCAAATATGTCCAGAACAAAAAGGATAACCGGACACTTGCTTAAATAAAGTATGTGGAAATATATGTTTATTTGTGTTTCTTCACAAAATCCCACATTAAAAATGACAGTAAAGAAACAAACAAAAACAAGACAAAAATCATAAAAAGGTACAAACCGTCAAAGTAAAAAAAAAAAGGCTAAGCATGAAGTAGCCATCATAGTCAACAAAAGAGTCTGAAATGCAGTACTTGGATGCAATCTCAGAAACGACAGAACGATCTCTGTTCGTATCCAAGGTAAACCATTCATTATCATGGAAATCCAAGTCTATGCCCCAACCAGTAATGCTGAAGAAGCTGAAGTTGAACAGTTCTATGCAGACCTACAAGACCTTCTATAACTAACACCCAAGACAGATGTCCTTTTCGTTATAGGGGACTGGAATGCAAAAGTAAGAAGTCAAGAGATACCTGGAGTAACAGGCAAATTTGGCCTTGGAGTACAGAATGAAACAGGGCAAAAGCTAACAGGGTTCTGCGAAGAGAACGCACTGGTCATAGCAAAACCTGCTTCCAACAACACAAGAAAAGACTCGACACATGAACATCACCAGATGGTCGACACTGAAATCAGATTGATTATATTCTTTGCAGCCAAAGATGAAGAAGCTCTATACAGTCAGCAAAAACAAGACCGGGAATTAACTGTGGCTCAGATCATGAACTCCTTATTGCCAAATTCAGACTTAAATTGAAGAAAGTGGGGAAAACTACTAGACCATTCAGGTATGACCTAAATCAAATCCCTTATGACTATACAGTAGAAGTGAGAAATAGATTTAAGGGACTAGATCTGATAGATAGAGTGCCTGATGAACTATGGAAGGAAGTTTGTGACATTGTACAGGAGACAGGAATCAAGCCATCCACAAGAAAAAGAAGTGCAAAAAAGCAAAATGGCTGTCTGAGGAGTACTAACAAATAGCTGTGAAAAGAAAGTAAGCAAAAAGCAAAGAAAAGGAAAGATATACCCAAAGAATAGCAAGGAGAGATAAGAAAGCCTTCTTCAGCGATCAATGCAAAGAAATAGAGGAAAACAACAGAATGGGAAAGACTAGAGATGTCTTCAAGAAAAATAGAGATACCGAGGGAACATTTTATGCAAAGATGGGCTCAATAAAGGACAGAAATAGTAGGGACCTAACAGAAGCAGAAGATATTAAGAACAGGTGGCAAGAATACACAGAAGAAGTGTACAAAAAAGACCTTTACAACCCAGATAATCACAATGGTGTGATCACTAACTTAGACATCCTGGAATGTGAAGTCAAGAGGGCCTTAAGAAGTATCACTACAAACAAAGCTAGTGGAGGTAATGGAATTCCAGTTGAGCTCTTTCAAATCCTGAAAGATGATGCTGTGAAAGTGCTGCACTCAATATGCCAGCAAATTTGGAAAACTCAGCAGTGGCCACAGGACTGGAAAAAGGCAGTTTTCATTCCAATCACAAACAAAGGCAACGCCAAAGAATGCTCAAACTACCGCACAATTGTACTCATCTCACACACTAGTAAAGAAATGCTCAAAATTCTCCAAGCCAGGCTTCAGCAATACATGAACCATGAACTTCCAGATGTTCAAGCTGGTATTAGAAAAGGCAGAGGAACCAGAGATCAAATTGCCAACATCTGCTGGATCATGGAAAAAGCAAGAGAGTTCCAGAAAAACATCTACTTCTACTTTATTGACTATGCCAAAGCCTTTGACTATGTGGATCACAATAGTGATCTCTTAAAGAGATGGCGATTGCATCCCACTCCAGTACTCTTGCCTGGAAAATCCCATGGATGGAAAAGCCTGGTAGGCTACAGTCCATGGGGTCTAGAAGAGTCCGACACGACTGAGCAACTTCACTTTCACTTTTCATTTTCATGCAATGGAGAAGGAAATGGCAACCCACTCCAGTATTCTTGCCTGGAGAATCCCAGAGACGGTGGAGCCTGGTGGGCTGCCGTCTATGGGGTCACACAGAGTCGGACACAACTGAAGCAACTTAGCAGTAGCAGCAAAGAGATAGGAATACCAGAGCACCTGACCTGCCTCTTGAGAAATCTGTATGCAGGTCAGGAAGCAAAAGTTAGAACTGGACATGGAACAACAGACTGGTTCCAAATAGGAAAAGGAGTATGTCAAGGCTATATATTGTCACCCTGCTTATTTAACTTATATGTAGAGTACATCATGAGAAACACTGGGCTGGATGAAGCACAGGCTGGAATCAAGACTGCCAGGAGAAATATCAATAACCTCAGATATGCAGATGACACCAGCCTTATGGCAGAAAGTGAAGAAGAACTAAAGAGCCTCTTGATAAAAGTGAAGAAAGAGAATGAAAAATTTGGCTCAAAGTTCAACATTCAGAAAACTAAGATCATGGCATCTGGTCCCATCACTTCATGGCAAATGGATGGAGAAACAGTGGAAACAGTGGCTGAGTTTATTTTGGGAGGCTCCAAAATCACTGCAGATGGTGATTACAGCCATGAAATTAAAAGATGCTTACTCCTTGGAAGAAAAGTTATGACCAACCTAGAAAACATATTAAAAAGCAGAGATATTTCTTTGCCAACAAAGGTCTAGCTGGTCAAGGCTATGGTTTTTCCAGTAGTCATGTATGGATGGGAGAGTTGGACTATAAAGAAAGCTGAGTGCCGAAGAATTGATGGTTTTGAACTGTGGTGTTGGAAAAGACTCTTGAGAGTCCCTTGGACTGCAAGGAGATCCAACTAGTCCATTCTAAAAGAGATCAGTCCTTGGTGATCATTGGAAGGAATGATACTGAAGGTGAAACTCCGATACTTTGGCCACCTCATACAAAGAGCTGACTCATTGGAAAAGACCCTGATGCTGGGAAAGATTGAGGGCAGGAGGAGAAGGGGACGACAGAGGATGAGATGGTTGGATGGCATCACTGACTCCATGGACATGGTTTTGGGTTGACTCTGGGAGTTGGTGATGGACAGGGAGGCCTGGTGTGCTGCGGTTCATGGGGTCGCAAAGAGTCGGATACGGCTGTGCAACTGAACTGCACTGAACTGAACTGAAGCATGAAGTAAACTATCTTTTGGAAACTGGAAGTCTGATGGTGGAGTGGTAATTGAAAAGCTACCACTAAAAAAAAAGCTAAAGTAAGCCTAGGACAGGATGGTTAACTGGGAAGAAGAAGGCACACTGAGACGGAGGATCACAGAGAGACTCAAGAAGCAGAGTTTCCAGAAACCTGTAGACACGGAATACTGGTAGAGTTAAATGAGGGGACTGGTTGCAAAGCTCATAAAACAAAAGAGAGTTGGTACCTCAGATTCCCTGACATACCCCATGCAATCAGGTGACTTTTCTTTCCCAGTTTTGCAGAAAACTTGAAATTTACTGGAGTGCCTCTGAATTCAAGGACACCAGGTAGGGTGGAGGGAGAGACAGGCCCTGTGAAAATACAGATATCAAGGGAAAGTCCTACATACTAGATGGAAAGATATCCTGTCCTCTCCCGTCATTTGGCCCCAAGAAAGTGGCAGCAAGGTGGAAAACTACACATAAAACTTGGAGACTTCCTCTCTTAGCTGACCATTCCAAGAAAAATCTGACAGCTGCAGTGCCCTGGGGAACCAGCCAAGCCTCTGCACACTAACTCTACAAGGAAGCCCCTTCCTGGCAAAACACTGACTGTCTACGTGGCTTTTCATTACCTGGTGTAGGAACTACCAAACACCTCAACATGTGGGAAGTCTCTGAGGTGAAAGACTCACAAACAAAGAGAATATGAGAGGCAGACAGAATAGAGAATAGAATGCTTACCAAGAAAGGAAAGCATGAGAGACAAGAATGATATCAAATTCATAAATGAAAACAGGTGTTATATTTAAGAATTCAGAGAACAGCAGAGAAACCAAAAAAAAAGAGGCTCATGAAAGCTGAAATATGACGAAAGGATAAAAACTCAACAGAAAGTTCCAAGGATAGAACTCAGGAACTAAGCTGGACCAAAAGAACATGAGAAAGAAAAGAAGATATTTTTAAAAATTAAAGGATCCAGGTTGACAGATCCTGAGTGAAAATAATTCCAGAAAATGAAGAAGGTAAATCCAAACTGAAATATTTCCAGATTGACAGGGTCTATCAGACCTCCTCAAAATTAACAAGACCAGTAGTGGGTGGGGAATACTTCCCAAGCTTCCATTACCATGACATTTCATAATCGTAGAGGTTTTTTAATTCCTAAAAGCTTAGGAAAAAATTTAGGAAAGCCTAAATTCCAGAGAGAATATAAACAGGCAAAATACAACAGGAACATCAGGAATCAGAATGCCTTCAGATTCCTCAAAATGATAATAAATTAGTATCTTCAAAATTTTTAGAGGAAAATATTTTCTACCTAGAACTATTTATAGCCAGACAAACAGTCATTCAAGTATACAGGAAAAATAAAGCCATTTCAGGTATGAAAGATTTCAAAGTCTGACTTCCCATGCATCCATTCTTTGGAGGACTTCACTTTTCCAAAATAAGGGCATATGCCAAGAAGGAAGAAATAGGATCTAAAAGCAGGAGATTCAACAGAGAAGAGAATTAAAGAAAATTCCTTGGATGACAGTGGAAGAATGTTCCAGGTTGACAGCTCTGCAGCAGACTTAGAGAACAACCTATACAGAGAGGAGCTGAAAGACTTCAGGGAGGCAAGGTTATAAAGAGGAAATAATAAGAGAGGGAGGAAGGAAAGAGAAAGAGCAAAGTAAGCAGGGAAAGAGAAAGAGGAAAAGAAGGAAAGAAGGAGACTGACAATATCTGATACATCTAAACATAATGAAAGGAAGCGTGCCATGTTAGACTTTGTAAATGCATTAAGACTGATGCAAAAAAAAGTGAAAGGAAGAGAAAGCAAGACAGGGAGAAAGGGAGGGCCTTAAAAATGAATAAATGAATGAATGGTGAACTCTAAGGAAAACAAAAAGTACAAGAATGAAAATGTAATCACAGGTCATCACATCCCTTGACTGTGAATAAAAATAAATTATTCTTAATCCCCAATTTAACTAAAAATGGTGCTATAGTTAGATTAAGATAATAGGAAGAAAAACATTAGTATGTCTGAGAGGAGGAGACATGCTAATACCATGACGGAAAAAAAAAAGACGAACCATTCCAGACTGCTGACAACCATCTAAGAGACAACCACCACGCGACGCATGATCTTAGACTGGATTCTGTACCAAAGGAGGAGAACCTTTGAGAACCTTTGTTTTTTTTCTCTCTAAGAGATATCTTTGGTACAACTGGAAAATTTTGAAAGGGTCTGTGGATTAGAATATGTTAATAGTATTATGTCAATGTTAATTTCCTGATTAAGATACACTGTAATTATGTAGGAGAGTGTCCTTGTTTTCAAAAATACACAGAGATTTAATTATGAGAAATAAAATATGTTTCCAATTTACTCAATTTACAGAGAGGCAGAAAGCAAATCCGGCAGACCTAGATTCTTTGTGGCATTCTTGCAAGACTTCAAAGTCTGAAATTATTTCAAAATTTAAAAATATATTCATAGTTTTCAAAAGTCAAATTATTCAACAAGGCTTAAAATAAAATGAAACAAATTAAAAATAAAAATGCACCATCCCATGTTCCGGTATTAGTATTGTTAGTTCATACTCCTTAGAAGTAAATTCAGAACTCTTAACTATATTTGTTCCTTGTTACATTCTTTATTTCAAAATAACACATATACTCTTTTCCTAATTTTTCACTTTTGATATTAAAAGTAGATTTCCTACTAAGGAGGATAAAGAGTATTTATTTAGCCAATTAATTATGAGTATAGACTCAGAGACCTATTTTACTCAATGGGTTATAATTCATTAATATAATTCATTTCAATGTTCTAAGTGTCCAAAACTTGCCTAGTAAGAGTCCCTTAAAACTGGCATCTGTGTGTTTTTGATGTCTTCATTACTCCTTAAGCACTTTATTTTCAGACATATCAAGATATTTCAGATTTACTTTATACTTATTTTCCCCGCCCCCAGTCATGGAATCAGACATTTATCCAAAGAGCTATGGTTCCTTTAAGAGAAGAATGGTATTTATAATATAAGATATAAATGCTTGCAAATATATGCATCTTAGGCATGATTTAGACCAAAGAATAGAAAACAAATCACAGTTGGGTTGATCAGACACACAAAAAACATGGAGAGAATAAATTTCTTGCGACAAAAGTTCAGAGATAAATTACAGTATATCCCTAGGACAGAATACAATAAAGTCTATCCTTATAATAGAATACAGTAAAGTGATTAATGTATTAGAAGAATATACAGAAACTTGGGAAAAGGTTCACAGTGTGTTATTAAGAGAAAACAGAAGCTTATAAAATTTGTCTTTAACTAGATTCTAATGCATGCATGTGTGCTTGTGTGTTTATGACAGAGGGGGTCCAGAGGGTATGAGAGAAAAAGTAACAAAGAGCGACTCATAATATGCATGTCCTCATGAACTTGGAAGTTATACCAAAAAGTTAACAGAAGTTATTTCAAGTGTCAGGATTCCTCTTGAGCTTAATATTTTCCTGTCTTGAGTTTCTGTGTTTACAAATATTCTAAAATAAATGTGTATTATTTTGCAGAAAGATTTTTAATTGTTTATAGTCAACACTGTATCTAATGTGTTCATAAACAGTAAGAACCATTGTAATAAGTTAAGAGTATCTAGGGCCATTTTGGCAGAAGACCTTGGATTACACATTTGATTGTTTTTTTTTCTGAACTCATCAAAGTTATATAGTTAAAAAGGAAATTTAAAAATATGCCCAGAATCACAAGAAAATGGGATTGTCAAAATTATGGGATGCTAACACAATGGAATACTAAGCAGTTATTACAACAGAATTTAGAGGTTCCAAATAAACATGCAATCAGCAAGTACAAAAATCTCTCTCAATATTCATTTCATATAAATAGTTTTCTAAGCTGACAAATTTTAATTTGATGGGCAAATGTGCTTTAAATTTCACTGACAGTGCACACAACCATGTGCTCTGGCATTCTTTGTAGTCACCCTCTTGACTTACCACAACCCACTTCTTTTACCTACTACATAATTTAGCATTCTATTTCTTCTGCTTAAAATGCATCCTTTTGTAGAGTGGGAAAGATCTGCATGAATTTACAAAGGCTCACAATTCCAGTGAGTGTAGTGTGGTGTCATAAAAATATGCTTCAATATCTAGCAAAGGAAGAAAATTACAGGCTGAAATTTAGCAACCTCCAAGATTTCAGTAGAAAGATTTAAATTACTATGAATCACTCAGAAACATTCTTAAAACCTCAATAAAACTGACTATTCAAAGAGTTTTATATTCACTTCAAAAAAAAAGGAAAAGAAAATACACTGACGATATTTAAAAGATTTACATTTGGACATGAATAAGTGAAGAAAATAAGGGTTTGAGAAGATCCAAAGAAGTAATTAACCAAAAAGAACTCCATTTAACCTTTGGTGGTTGATCCTTTACAGGAGCAATGGATCGTTAAAATTTGTTCTTTCCAAACAAAGGTCTCACCTCCAAGACAATGCAGGCCTCTTTCTCCTTCTAGTTCTCTCTCTTCCTTCCCTTGCCCTCAACTTCATTTATACATTTGTTCATTCTTTGTATTTGGTTATATGTCCATTATCTTATGATATTTCAAACAGTGAAAATACATCTTTTCATTTTTTTTTTCCCCTTCAAGAGACTAAAGCAGAGGGGAAATTATTTGCATGCTTAAACTTCTTAAATAACACTGAATACGTATAGCTAGCATAGTGAACACACACACACTGAAGCATGCACCAAAACATCTAGGGATGGTTTCAGGCTAAAATCTGAATATGCATTATCGAGAAGTAAATCACATTGTTGCAGGAAGTCATTGCCGTTTTTTCCTCTCTCTTTTTTGATAGGTTCCCCCTGCCCTTTGGAGGATAACTGCTTTACAGTATCATGTTGGTGTCTGCCATACATCAACATGAAATCAGCCCCAGGTATACTTCTGTGCCCTCCCTCCTGAATTGCCCTCCCACCACCTACCTCTCTAGGTTGTCACAGAGCTCAAAAAATGGGTGGAAGACCTAAACAGACAATTCTCTAAAGAAGACATACACATGGCCAACAAACACGTGAAAAGATGCTCAACATCATTCATAGTTAGAGAAATGCAAAATAAAAACTACAATGAGGTATCACCTCACATCAGTCAGAATGGCCGTCACTAAAAAATCTACAAATGGATGCGGAGAAAAGGGAACCCTCTTGCACCGTTGGTGGGAATGCAAACTGATACAGCTGCTATGGAGAACAGTATGGAGATTCCTTAAAAAACTGAAATAGAATTACCATATGACCCCAAAATCTCACTAATGGCCATATGCTCTGAGAAAACCGTAATTCAAAGAGACACATGCACCCCAATATTCGTGGCAACATAGTTTACAATAGCTAAGACATGGAAACAACCAAGATGGCACTGTCTTTTATCCTTATTCCAAATTAGCACATTCACTATAAGAAAAACCATGTAAATGACTTTCCTAAAATAAATGGACATTAGCACTGTGCTAGCCTGGAAAATCCCATGGATGGAGGAGCCTGGTAGGCCGCAGTCCATGGGGTCAGACACGACTGAGCGACTTCCCTGTCACTTTTCACTTTCATGCATTGGAGAAGGAAATGGCAACCCACTCCAGTGTTCTTGCCTGGAGAATCCCAGGGACGGGGGAGCCTGGTGGGCTGCAGTCTATGGGGTCACACAGAGTCAGACACGACTGAAGCGACTTAACAGCAGCAGCAGCATGCTGCAATTTATTGACAAACTCACTTATGAAATAAGGGTAAGTTTTCCTTGTCATTACTTTTGTTTTATCTGCTGTGGGTTGAACCATGTCCTCCCAAAATTCATATGTTGAACTCCGAATCCTGCCACCTCAAAATGTGACCTTATTTGGGGATAGGAGCTTCAACAAGCCAAGTCGAGAGGCAGGGAAGAGATCCTTCCCTCACACATCAGAAGGAACCAACCCGGCTGACACCTTGATTTCAGACTTCCAGCTTCCAGAACTGTGAGAAAATTAATTTATTTGTTTCAGACACTTAGTCTGTGGTACTTCACCATGGCAGCCCTAGCAAATGAAGAGCACTTCTGTACACAGAATGGCACACAATAAATGTGTAAAGAAGAAAGTAAGGGTAGAAAGGGAAGGAAGGAATTATAATTAAAACATTCCATCTTCGACCCATTCATTTTTTTAAACCAGTTAACAATCAACTTCAATAATTTCTGAGAAATGTTTTTGCCTCCCTCCTTTAATGCTATTTGATGGTTCCAAAGTTCTACTATTGAAATAAATAAAATACACAGCTGAAATTTAAAACAAACAACGGCCTGCCAATATTTGGGTACTCAGGAGATAAACTCCATAATAAACAGGTTGAAAAGTGAGATATGACCTCTCTGAGAGGTGTCCTTCCTTAATATTCCTCCCTAAGATTCAACTCCAGAACATCTCATAAATATAACATGAATTACTCTGATAATACTAAATTGCATCCACCATCTGTGCACAAACAGCTATTTTCTTTTTATAAGCAGAGAGGGGAAAAATCAATGTGAGAAGTGTGATAAATCAGAATACTGGCATGAAAAGGCCATGCAAATAAAATTGCTGATGTACAAGAAACACGTACACCAAGAGACATCTGGTAAAATGCAACTTAACATGGAAGGAGTTTGAGAAACCATGTTGCTATGAGGGACACTCATCTTGATGGGCCTAAATTTAGACTTACCAGCTGTGTTTTGGTTTACAACTCCTTCCAATCTGCCTGCTTATAATAATAATAAAAATTAGAAAGGCCTTCTGTGGAACACTGTTGAAAATGTGATTGGGGGAAAAGCCAGCCTGTGTTGGGTTCTATAAAGGGGCATACAACACTCAATAATCTTGTTTGACATAATTTCCAGTGTGATGCAGTATATATACCCTTGTATGCATATATCATAATTTATTTATCCATTTTTTTTCTATTTTCTAACAGTGTTGCCTTGAATATACTTGGGCTTTTTCATGGTTTTTGCACTTATAGTTAGAGACTAACCATAGAAATGTCACAAATAATTTTATTTGATAAAATTTCCCCTCTGGACAAAAAGAAAAGTGGTAAAAAAAAAATAAAAAAAGGTTAGGCAGTCAAGGTGTTAGCTGCTCAGCTATGTCTGACTCTTTGTGACCGCATGGACTGTAGCCCACCAGGCTCCTCTGCCCACAGGATTCTTCAAGCAAGAAAACTGGAGTGGGTTGCCATTTCCTCTTCAGGGGATCTTCCCAACCCAGGGATCAAACCTTGGTCTCCTGTATTGTAGGCAGATTCTTCATTCAAGTTTAGACATATACTAGCTGTGTGAACCTGGTCAAGTCATGTTACTTTTCTGAGATTCAGTTTTCTCCTTTGTAACCTCAGAGAGGTCATATCTCACCTTGGATTCCAGATGATTAAGAAGAGGATAAAAAGAGACAAATAAATGTGATGTATATAGACACTGTCTGCTTGAAGGCTTTATGTGAATTATGCAAACATTACCATGACCCTGTAGAATATGTTCTATTTCCTCCCCTTTTTTAAACTAGGTAACAATACTACTGAATAGCTGCTATTTTACCTCTTGTTTTCAAATGAGGAACCAGGTTAAATCACTTGTTCAAACTCTAACTGCTAGTTTAATAAGTAGAGGAGATAGCATTTGACCACCACCTAACTGCCAGTAGGCTGATCTTAAGGGAGATCAACCCTGAATATTCACTGGAAGGACCAATGCTGATGCTGAAGCCGAAGCTCCAGTATTTTGGTTATCTGAATTTCTGCTTTATTGACTATGCCAAAGCCTTTGACTGTGTGGATCACAATAAACTTGAAAATTCTGAAAGAGATGGGAATACTAGACCACCTGACCTGCCTCTTGAGAAACCTATATGCAGGTCAGGAAGCAACAGTTAGAACTGGACACGGAACAGACTGGTTCCAAATAGGAAAAGGAGTACGTCAAGGCTGTATATTGTCACCCTGCTTATTTAACTTATATGTAGAGTACATCATGAGAAACACTGGGCTGAAGCACAAGCTGGAATTAAGATTGCCGGGAGAAATAGCAATAACCTCAGATATGCAGATGACACCACCCTTATGGCAGAAAGTGAAGAGGAACTAAAAAGCCTCTTGAAGAAAGTGAAAGTGGAGAGTGAAAAAGCTGGCTTAAAGCTCAACATTCAGAAAACGAAGATCATGGTATCTGGTCCCATTACTTCATGGGAAATAGATGGGGAAACAGTGGAAACAGTGTCAGACTTTATTTTGAGGGGCTCCAAAATCACTTCAGATGGTGATTCCAGCCATGAAATTAAAAGATGCTTACTCCTTGGAAGAAAAGTTATGACCAACCTAGATAGCATATTGAAAAGCAGAGACATTACTTTGCCAACAAAGGTCCGTCTAGTCAAGGCTATGGTTTTTCCAGTGGTCATGTACGGATGTAAGAGTTAGACTGTGAAGAAAGCTGAGCACCAAAGAATTGATGCTTTTGAACTGTGGTGTTGGAGAAGACTCTTGAGAGTCCCTTGGACTGCAAGGAGATCCAACCAGTCCATTCTAAAGGAGAGAAGTCCTGGGTGTTCTTTGGAAGGACTGATGCTAAAGCTGCAACTCCAGTACTTTGGCCACCTTATGCGAAGAGCTGATTCATTGGAAAAGACCCTGATTCCGGGAAAGATTGAGGGCAAGAAGAGAAGGGGACGACAAAGGATGAGATGCTGGATGGCATCATCGACTCAATGGACATGAGTTTGGGTGAACTCTGTGAGTTGGTGATGGACAGGGAGGCCTGGCGTGCTGCAATTCATGGGGTTGCAAAGAGTCGGACACGACCGAGCAACTGAACTGAACTGAACTGATGCAAACAGAGGACTCTGGAAAAGTCTCTGACACTGGGAAAGATCGAGGGCAGAAGGAGAACAGGGCATCAGAGGATAAAATGGCTGGATGGCATCACTGATGCAATGAACATGAACTTGGGAAAACTCAGGGAGATGGTGAAGGACAGGGAGGCCTGGCAAGCTACCGTCCATGGGGTTGCAAAGAGTTGGACACGACTGGGAGACTGAACAACAACAGTAGCCAGTAAGTCGCATGTATTGGGCACTATCACTGAATTCACTTTTTCAGTTTCCCATGAAATTAAATAGAAATCTAAAAGAATACAACAATGTCTATGGTTAAAACATTGTCATGTAGTAAATACAACCTAAGGCACTACAAAAACATTCAGGGCAGCCCAGAATAGATAGATAAATGGTGGTACACACACACAAGGTTACATATACTACACAGCAATGAAAACCAACCACAGGGACTTCCCTGGTAGTCCAGGGGTTGGGTACATGGGTTCAATCCTTGGTTAGCAAACTAAGATCCATGTACCACAACTAGAGAATCCTTGGCCCCCAATGAAAGAACCTATATGATGCAACAAAAGATCCCGTGGCCACAACTGAGACCCAATCCAGCCAAATAAATAAAAGAAATCTTTTAAAGAAAATAGGAAATCAACTACAACTTCTTATAAGGCCATTGATAAATATAAGCTAAATTATAAGCTAAATATTAGGGGGGAAAGCAAATCAGAGAAGAATTCACACAGGGCAACATCATTTTTTAAAGTCCTAAAACATACAAGGTCAAAATTCAGAAAAATCTAACAGATATTGCTTCAAATACATACACAGATCTTCCTCAACTTACAGTGGGGTTACATCCCTATAAACCCACTGTAAATTGAAAATACTGTAATTCAAAAAGTATTTAATACACCTAACCTTCTGAACCTGACAGCTTATCCTAGCCTATCTTAAATATGATTGGAACACTTAGATTAGTCTACAGTTGGGCAAAATCATCTAATACAAAGCCAATCTTGATGAAAGTGAAAGAGGAGAGTGAAAAAGTTGGCTTAAAACTCATCATTCAGAAAACTAAGATCATGGCATCTGGTCCCATCACTTCACAGCAAATATATGGGGAAATAATGAAAACAGTGAGAGACTTTATTTTGGGAGGCTCCAAAATCACTGCAGATGGTGACTGCAGCCATGAAATTAAAAGATGCTTGCTCCTTGGAAGAAAAGTTATGACCAACCTATACAGCATATTAAAAAGCAGAGACATTACTTTGCCAACAAAGATCTGTCTAGTCAAAGCTATGGATTTTATAGCAGTCATGTATGGATGTGAGAGTTGGACTATAAAGAAAGCTGAGCGCCAAAGAATTGATGCTTCTGAACTGTGGTGTTGGAGAAGACTCCTGAGAGCCCCTTGGACTGCAAGGAGATAAAACCAGTCCATCCTAAAGGAAATCAGTCCTGGATAGTCATTGGAAGGACTGATGCTGAAGCTGAAACTCCAATACTTTGGCCACCTGATGCAAAGAACTGAATCACTGGAAAAGACCCATACGCTGGGAAAGATTGAAGGTGGGAGGAGAAGGGGACGACAGAGGATGAGATGGCTGGATGGCATCACCGACTCAATGGACATGAGTTTGAGTAAGCTCTGGGAGTTGGTGATGGACAGGGAAGCCTGGTGTGCTGTAGTTCAAGGGGTCTCAAAGAGTCGGACGAGACTGAGTGACTGAAATGAACTGAGCTGAATCTTACGGTACTGAGTATCTCATGTACTCTACTGAATGTTGCCTGAAAGAGAAAAACAGAATGGCTGTACAGGCACAGAATGTTTGTAAGTGTATGGTTGTTTCCCCTCGTGATGGTGTGGCTGGCTGGGAGCTGTGGCTCCAGCAAAGCTTATCTCCTACTACCCAAGAATAGATCAAAATTCACAGTATGGTTTTTACTGAATGTGTAACACTTTTGCACTGTGAAGTCTAATATCATACGTCAAACCATTTTGCACTTAGGACCATCACTTTTATGAAAAACAAACGAATGAAAAACACAAAACGCAAATTATTATTTTCTTTTAAGCAAGAGAGATAATCTTGGGAGGACCACACAGAGAATGCAGGTATACCTCATTTTATCTTGCTTCACTTTACTGTACTTCACAGATATCGTGTTTTTCATAAATTGAAGGGTTTTGGCAAGTCTGCATTGAACAAGTCTATAGGTACCATTTTTCCCAACAGCATTTGCTCACTTCATATCTCTGTGTCACATTTGCGTAATTCTTGCAATGCTATTTCAAATTTACTATATGTTGTGTTAATCTGTGATCAGTGATCTCTTATTGTAATTGTTTTGGGATGCCACAAACCACGTCCATATAAGATATGAACTTGATAAAAGTTTCCATTCTAACTGCTCCCCCCACTGGTTGTCCCCCCATTTCTCTCCCTCACGTTGAGCCTCCCTATTCCCTGAGAAACAGTACTGAAACAGGTCAAGTAATAATCCTACCATGGGCTTCCCTGATGGCTCAGCAGTAAAGAATCTGCCTACAAAGCAGGAAATGTGGGTTCAATCCCACATTCGATCCCAGGGTCAGGAAAATCCCCTGGAGAAGGAAATAGCAACCCAGTCCAGTATTCTTGCCTGGGAAATCCCATGGATGGAGAAGTCTGGAGGGCTACAGTCCATGGGGTCACAAAGAGTCGGACACAACTCAGTCCTTTTCAAGCGAAAGGAAGAGTCTCAAGACTCAATTTAAATAAAAAACCAGGGATAATCAATCTTAGAAGGAAAGCATGCTGAAAATCAAGATGGGCTGAAAGCTAGGTCTCCTGTGCCAGTTAGCCAAGTTGTGAATGCAAAGGAAAAGTTCTTGAAGGAAATTTAAAGTGCTACTCTAGTGAACACACAGATGATAAGAATGCAAAACAGCCTTATTACTGATATGGAGAAAGTATTAGCGATCTGGAGAGAAGATCCAGCCACAACATTCTCTTCAGCCAAAAACTAATCCAGAGCAAGGCCTTAACTCTCTTTAATTCCCTGAAGGCTGAAAGAGGTGAGGAAGCTGAAGAAGAAAAGTATGAAATTAGCAGAGGCTGGTTGATGAGCTTTAAGAAAAGAAGCCATCTCTATAACATAAAAATACAGGGTAAAGCAGCAACTTGCTAATGTAGAAGCTGCAGCAAAATATCCAGAAGACCTAGCCAAGTTCATTAATGACGGTGGCAACACCAAACAACGGATTTTCAGTAAAGATGAAACAGCCTTATAATTGGAAGAAGATGCCACCTAAGACTTTCATAGCTAGAGCAGGGAAGTCAAGGTCTGGCTTTAAAGTGCTTCTTAGCGGCTAATGCTGGTGTTAACTTTAAGTTGGGGGTCATTGCTTGTTTACTATTCTGCATAGCTTAGGGTCCTTAAGAATGATGCTAAATTGATTCTGCCTATGCTCCATAAAAGAGGTTTTTCCCAGTAGCTCAGTGGTAAAGAATCTGCCTGCAATGCAAGAGACACAGGAGACAAGGGTTCAATTCCTGGGTCAGGAAGAGCCCCTGGAGGAGAGCATGGCAACCCACTCCAATATTCTTGCCTGGAGAATCCCATGGGCAGAGGAGCCTGGCGGGCTACATACAGTCCATGGGGTCGCAAAGTCACGACTGAAGCAACTGAATATGCACATGCTCTATAAATGGAACCACAAAGCCTAAATGAGAGCCAATGTGTTTACAACACGGTGTACTGAATATGTTAAGCCCACTGTGAGACCTACTGCTCAGAAAAAAAAGTTCTTTTCAAAATATTACTGCTCATTGACAATGCACCTGGACACCCAAGAGCTCTGATGGAGATGTTTAATGAGATTAATGTTTTCATTCTTACCAATACAACATCCATTCTTCAGGTCATAGATTAAAGACTTCCAAGACTTTTCAGACTTACTACTGAAGCACATGTACTGAAGTACATTCAGTACTGAAGCCTACATTTCACAATGCTATAGCTGCCATAGACTGATTCCTCTGATGGATCTGGGCAAAGGAAAGTGAAAGCCTTCTGGAACAATTTCACCATTCTAGATGCCACAGGGAACATCTCTGATTCATGAGAAGAGGTGAAAACATAAACATTCACAGAATTTGTAAAAAGTTAATTCTAACCCTCATGGATGACTTTGAGAGGTTCAAGACTTCAGTGGAGGAAATAACTAAAAATGTGGTATATACAGATGGAAAACTGGAATTAGAAATGGAGCCTGAAGATGTAACTGAATTGCTACAATGCCATGATAAAACATGAGTGGATGAGAAGTTGTTTCTTATGGATAGGCAAAGAAGTGGTTTCCTGAGATGGACTCTACTCCTGGTGAAAATGCTGTGAAGATTGTTGAAATGACAACAAAGGATTTAGACTATTATTACATAAATCGATACACTCAGTGATAAACCAGAGGCAGGGTTTGAAAGGACTGACTCCAGCATTGAAAGAAGTTCTTCTATGGGTAAAATGCTACCAAACAGGATTGCATGCTACAGAGAAATCATTTGTGAAAGGAAGAGTCAATTGATCTGGCAAACCTCATTCTGTTGTCTTATTTTAAGAAATTGCCTAGTCACCCCAACTTGCAGCAACCACTACTCTGATCAGTAAGCAGCCACCAAAACTGAGGTAGGCCCCTTAAGCAGTAAAAGGATTATGGTTCATTGAAAACTTAGATTATGGTTAACATAATTTTTAGCAATAAAGTATTTTTAAATTAAGGTATGTATACTTTTTGCACACTTAACTGACTGCAGCATAAACATAACTGTCATATGCACTGAAAAAACGAAAACTGGGTGACTCATTTCATTGCAATACTGGTTTTATTGTGACGGTCTGAAACTGAACCTGCAATATCTCTGAGGCATATTTGTACCAAAATTTGAGGTTATGCTTTATTTCCTAAGCTAGTGGTGGATGCAATATTATTATTCTATTACTAAGAGTCTGCAAATATTTTCCATAAAAGGCCAGATAGTAAATTTGGGTCTCACAGGCCATTACAGGCCATCTGGTCTCTGTTATAATTACTTACCTTGGGCACTACAGCGTGAAAGTAGTCACAATCAATGGGTGTGGTTATATGCCAATAACCTTTATTTGCGCACAAAATGCAGACCGGATTTGGCCACATAGGCTGTTTGCCCCTGTAGATATTATATAGTTATAGATATTATATAACTAGTTAATTACCTATAGTGATGGATGTAATATGGATACATATGGATATATACATATTCTTTTGTATATATGAAAACATTCTATATTAAAAATAATTTTTAAAGTTTTATAAAGGGCAGTTCAAGTACGATAGGATATATTCTTGATTATTGAAAACAGTCCACTAATTTTCTTTTTGTAATTTTCTCATCAAACTTAAAGCTAAAAATTAAATCCTCTTCATTTTTAGTACATATATGCTAAGTTGCTTCAGTCATGTTTGACTCTTTGAGACCCTCTGGACTGTAGACTGCCAGGCTTCTCTATCCATGGAATTCTCCAGGCAAGAATACTGGAATGGGTTGCCACTCACTGTCTACTCCAAGGGGTCTTCCCGACCCAGGGATCATACCCGTGTCTTTTGCGTCTCCTGCATTGGCAGGCAGATTTTTTACCACTGCGGTACCTGTAAAGCCTATTGCATAGTGGACACACTAAAAAATTTTAGTAAGATTTTTTTCTTGAAAACAGCTATACAACCCAGGGATTGAACCCACATCTCTTAAGTCTCCTGCATTTGCAAACAGGTTCTTTACCACTAGCACCACCTGGGAAGCCCTTTGGTAGGTAGGTAGAAGTCAAAATAAGTTTCAGATTTTTAGTATCCACCTAACTTTTAGGGATTTTTTTTCTTAACACTTGGATATGTATACAAATACACTCACAAAATAATATTTTTGATCACCTCAGTAATGATTACTACATATGAAACAAGGACAAGTAAAAAAGAAAGAAAAAATAAGTAAAACATGAAGACTGAAAGACCATTGAGAATCTTCCACTGTGTCCTTCAAATCATAGATGCATTTATACGTATGGTTTCCCTGGTGGCTCAGACGGTAAAGCGTCTGCCTGCAATGCGGGAGACCCGGGTTCGATCGCCGGGTCGGGAAGATCCCCTGGAGAAGGAAATGGCAACCCACTCCAGTACTCTTGCCTAAAAAATTCCATGGATGGAGGAGTCTGGTGGGCTACAGTCCATGTGGTCGCAAAGAGTCGGACACGACTGAGTGACTTCGCTTAGAGATATGTCACATCATTCCAGGGAAAAGACATTGAAAGCCATGGATGTTAAATCCATAAATGATAAGTCTACTAAATTTGTTTTAAAATAAGTCTGTGGTAATGGATACATATATGAAACATGGTATCAGCCAACTACTGCTACTACTAACCTACTATTGTTCTACTATTGTAGATTCCTGTGATGACTAAATGGAAGCAGAGCAAGCCAAGAAGAAGCAATTATACTAATCAGAACTCCCAAAGAGGTTGAAAATATGTCCCATGGGGAGATAACACTGCACACCCACCTCAGGGATATAGTAAAAAACGGTTCCCAAGAAGTGCAATAGTTGGCTAAAATGGATTTTGTGTGCTCAGTTGCTTCAGTCGTATATGACTCTGTGCAACCCCATGGACTGTAGCTCTCCAGGCTCCTCTGTCCATGGGATTCTCCAGGCAAGATTACTGGAGTGGGTTACCATGCCCTCCTCCAGGAGATCTTCCCTACCCAGGAATCGAACCTGAGACTCTAAGGTCTCCTGTATCAGCTGGCAGGTTCTTTACCACTAGTGCCACCTGGCAAGCCCAGTTTGTAGTATAGGGATAATAATTATCTCCAAATCACTTATTTCTTAATTGGAAGAGCCAAGACTCGGCTGCTACCACCCATATGCACACACAGAAAGCACCTAGCATAGCAGTTTTATTTCATTTAACAAAGCTTCATTGAATATCAACAATGTGTTAAGCACTGGGCTGGGGATTCTATAGTGGTCAAGACTGGCTACCATGATGCCTTCTCCCATGAAGCTTACACTGTAATTAGCAAGGAGGGTAACAGATAATAAACAAATAAAACTACAGAAAAATAAGATAAGCCCAGATACAAAGAAAGAGAGTAAATTCCAGAGAAAGTAGAGTGATTTGCTGGAGCGTTTAAGGCAAGGAGCGAGAGGAATGCTTCTGAGAGAGCTATCGGGGAAGGCGTCTTTAAGGAAGTGAAGTGAGAAGGAGCCAGCCAAGAAAGACACTGAGGAAAGTGGATTCCAGTCCAGGAAACCAATAATGCCTACGGCAGGAAAGCACTTAGGATGCTGAGGGACTAGAAAGGAGGCAAACAGGTAGAACACAGGCTCTGATGAAGGTATAACCAACAAAACTTATATTGACATTTACTGTGGCAGAATTTGAAGTCTTCACATTTTCATCTGATAGGTCTTGAAAAAAAGGGAGTGGAGAACTGCACGATAAATGAATGCTGCGCCTGAAATCCAAAGTCAGGCGCCAGCTGCACAGCTAGAGGCTGTTAAGGATCTGTACGATCTTCCTCAGATTATTCATGAGCATTAACCAATTGCAGGTTATTAATCATGACTAATGTCTTTCCATTTATCTCAATTATGCTTGAGTAATTTCCTATCTAGTGGAAAACTGTCTTGCTCATATTTAATACGCTATAGAAAAAAAATTAGCTTTCCTTATTCAGAAAGGTTTGACAAGCCATTTACATAGGATTTGCCACAAAACCTTTGTGGAAGATGGCCTGATTGTTCCCAATGATCTCTTGTCTTTCTGTGAAAGGGATATATCTCCTGGTCAATTGCCAGGTAACTTTCAGTGCCTCCTTATGAAAGCAAAATTGTTCCCCATCCCAGTGAATCTGACTAGTGCCTTGCTGTGGATGGTGTCATGTATGTGGACAGAAGATCTGGAAGCCACTGCCTACTTCCACCAGTGCTCGTATTCTTTTCCCTCTGCCATGAGAATGACTTGACCTAATTAGCATCACTTCTTCAGTCTTTATCCCCAGATGAAGTAGACCCAAAGCCTGGACCAGACTCACAGTCACAGTTGACATATACACAGGAAGAAAGAAGTCTTTACTACAGATAAGCCACTAAGAACTTGAGCCTATTTGTATTACAGCATTATCTAGTGGATAGTGATAGTGAAGCTGCTCAGTCATGTCAACTCTTTTCGACCCCATGGACTGTAACCTACCAGGCTCCTCCATCCATGGGATTCTCCAGGCAAGAATACTGGATTGGGTTGCCATTGCCTTCTCCAGGGGATCTTCCCGACCCAGGGATTAAGCCTGGGTCTCCCGCCTTGCAGGCAGACGCTTTAACCTCTGAGCCTCCAGGGAAGCCCGCCTGACCAAAAATACCATTCAACCTTCATTCGGGTTAAATACAGATGTATTCATGTACATATGGATTATGTATGTATGCACACAGACGCACATACTTAACCTTCTCAGAATTAATACAAAAGAATGAATGAGGGACTTTTTTCTCCCAATTTTGAAAACCCATATACCAAGAGTTTACCTTTTGTTTTTGGTCACACATAATAAGGTTTTCATTTTAATTCTAAACAGGATTTCTATTCCTAATGTTTCATTTTAAATGAACAAACTCTGATTCTCATTTTAGAATAAAATTTTTATTTCTTATAACAAAAATATTTAAATGATTAAAAAAATAAAATATTATGCTAAATTAAAAAAACCAGACACACACAAAAATGTATGATTCTTTTTATGTGAAACGTCCTAAAAAGGCAAATTTATAGAGACAGAAAATAGGAGATTAGTAGTTGTCTATGGCTGGGAGTAAAAATGGGTACTAACTGAAAATGGAATGACAGATTTTGGGTAGAAGATGAAAATGTTCTAAAACTAGTTGACAGTGATGGTTGAACAACTCAGTAAATTTACTTTAAAAAAAAATCATCTACCCAAAATGGATGGATTTTGTGGTATATAATTATATCTCAATTAAGTTAGTTAAAAATAATTTTTAAAGGGTATGTCATACCAAAGAATTTCTCAAGGTCAAAAAAAATCATTTCAGTACCAGTTTTAAAAACTGCTAATTTAACCTTCTGTTCTATTTTATCATTGGTGTGTTTTACTGATTTTTATATCAGTATTTGCTAATAATTTTGGTTGTCTGACATCCTTTTTTATTAATACTACAAGTAACAGTGCGTTATCCAGAGTGACTAGATACATGTAGTGTCAGAGTTAATCAAATATTCTGTTTAAAACAGACAAAACCGTTCACGCCTATAAATTTTTATTTGTTCATTGAGACAACTTTAAAGCATCTTCTTAAAGTAACTGTAAATGTTTAACTTTTAGTCTAATATCCTCTTTGAAAAGTGTGTGATACAATTTTAAAATGCATAAAAAAATAAATTTTGAACACTACAACTACATAACTGTTGAATCTGTTGTTTCATTTTGATCACACTAGCCACTTGCAAAAACTAGCAGGCTATCAGGGTCTTCAAAACTCAATGGAATAAAGTATATTAAAATTCAAATCTGGTCTTCTAATATTATTTTCCTGAAATACTTGCAATAATTTTCCCCAGTGTCACTGACCAATAAACAAAATATTGTTATCTGCACAAAAGAACTATATAGTTCTTCTCCCTAAAGGTTCTCATGGATTTTATTTTCTTTTAGCTACACAACATCCAATCTTATTTCCAAATAGAAAACTGGGTATAGATTCTGCTGTTTCCCTGGTTGCTCAACGATAAAGAATTTACCTGCAGTGCAGAGGATGCAGGTTCAATCCCTGAGTCGGGAAGATCCCCTGGAGAAAAAAATGGTAATCCATGTTAACTCTTGCCTGGGTAATTCCACGGACAGAGAAGCCTGGCAGGCTACAGTCCATGGAGTTGCAAAAGAGTTGGACATGACTTAGCAACTCAACAACATAGATGCTGCTAGAGCCCATCCTTTTCTGTATCTGCATTTCCAGCCTTCAAACCTACTCTGTGAGCTACTATTTCATTCTTCCTGCCAGAGTTGATTTCCATTGCTTGCAACTAAGCCCCCTGATTCAGACAGGTGTTATTGGCTTAACAGGATTTATTTTTCCAAATAAAAGGTTTCTAAATGATTTCTTTGGGTTTTTTAATTCTTTGTGTTTCTCTCTCCTAATGAAATCTAAATAGGAGATTTTGTTAGGACTGATGCTCAGCACAGCCCTGTGTCATCCATCAATAACATTTACTCAACATTTATCAAGACAAATTTATTTTAAATTCTATTTGGTCTAGTAACCTGACTGGAAAGACCAATACAATACAAACCAAATTTACTGAAAACAGATCAGTGGCCAATTACTGTGATAACTGTGTCCGTATGCATGAAAAAACTGCACAGGCCATATAATTCATTAATGTATTTATTCCATTAATATTTAGAGTTCCTACTCTTCTACCTTCAAGGAGTTTAATTTATTGGAGCTAGACAGGCAATCAAGATTTTAGAGAGAAGAAATAAAAATACCTCTTTATAAGGCAAAACATATTAGGTATTAATGAGATTCAAAACACTATTACAGGAAGCCCAGAATGGGAAGAAATTAATTCTAGCTGGAGAACGAAAATGTCCTTAGGAAAGAGGTCACTTTACAATGGGCCATAAATAACAGAAAGGATTTTGGTTTGTTGAGACCCAACAGTAAATTGTAAGGTGCAAATAAATCACTAAGGAATCCTGTTAAAATACTGATTCTGATTCATTTGGTCTGGAGTGGGTTCTGAAACTGCAATTCTAACAAGCTCCCAGGTGATCCAACAGACTCATGGAACATATTTTGAGTGCTAAGGTGAAGCAGATGGTGATTGCAGCCATGAAATCAAAAGACACTTACTCCTTGGAAGGAAAGTTATGACCAACCTAGATGACATATTCAAAAGCAGATTGCCAACAAAGGTCCATCTAGTCAAGGCTATGGTTTTTCCAGTGGTCATGTATGGATGTGAGTTGAACTGTGAAGAAAGCTGAGTGCCGAAGAACTGATGCTTTTGAACTGTGGTGTTGGAGAAGACTCTTGAGAGTCCCTTGGACTGCAAGGAGATCCAACCAGTCCATTTTAAAGGAGATCAGTCCTGGGTGTTCTTTGGAAGGAATGATGCTAAAGCTGAAACTCCACTTTGGCCACCTCATGTGAAGAGTTGACTCACTGGAAAAGACTCTGATGCTGGGAGGGATTGGGGGCAGGAGGAGAAGGGGACAACAGAGGATGAGATGGCTGGATGGCATCACCAACTCGATGGACATGAGTCTGAGTGAACTCCGGGAGTTGGTGATGGACAGGGAGGCCTGGCATGCTGCAGTTCATGGGTCGCAGTCGGACACGACTGAGCGAGTGAACTGAACTGAACTGAACTGAAGGCGAGAGACAGAAAGGTAGGTGGGTGAGAGAAGAGGCAAGGAAAACCAGGGTGTAGTCTAATCACCAAGAGCCTGGATGTCACAATGTGACAATATATTCAGTATGCTCAGAGCTGTATGCTCTGGAAACGTTAGTTCTCTGTGAGGATGTACGTCAGCCTACAGGCAAAACATCAGAAAAATGAAGACCTTCTGAGGCTATATTAATGGTTCTCAAAGGTAACCACAATTTTACTTAGGGTTGGAGCAATGGCACTAATTCCAGATACCAAGAAGATAAAACCAAATGGGACTTCTCAGATATGTAAAGAACAGAGAGAGTGAGTGAAAGGCATAAATAGAAGATGAAGACATAGCACAGATATATTATCCTAGATAGCTAAGAAACTGCCACACCATTAATAGAGAACTAAATGAAAAAGATAACAGGTGCAGGAAGAGAAATTTTAGAATTAGGGAATTGTAAAACATAATTTAGTTTGGAAATTAAGCTGCAGTGGTTAGCTGAAGGGATGAGTAGGAACACCTATGTGAGGTGTCCTGTTGCTCTCACGGTTAAGTCTGGCAAGTTACAATTCCATCTGTAACAGCCTCTTAATAGTGGAAGGGACTCTGCAACCGCCACATGCTCTTCTCCTCTGAGACACTTAATCATTCAGTTTGTCCTAGAGCAATTACAGGGACGGGATTTATGGCCTCAGTTCAGTTCAGTCGCTCAGTCATGTCCAACTCTTTGCGATCCCATGAATCGCAGCACGCCAGGCGTCCCTGTCCATCACCAACTCCCGGCGTTCACTCAGACTCATGTCCATCGAGTCAGTCATGCCATCCAGCCATCGCATCCTCTATCGTCCCCTTCTCCTCCCGCCCCCAATCCCTCCCAGCATCAGAGTCTTTTCCAATGAGTCAACTCTTCGCATGACGTGGCCAAAGTAGCTGAGTATAACTTTTATTCTGGAACCTTCAATTAGAAAACTATCCCATCAACTGACCTAAAACTGATCTCCATATACTTTGACCTAGGTTTTGGTTCTGCCCTTCAAAACTACACACATTTAATCCACTGGAAGAACTCTTCATAAAGTTTGTTTAAAAAAAATCAGCCCAAGTCTTTTTCCAAGCTAAACTACATTTTGTTCTTCCCAGACTTTCTTCAGAGGCCATGGTTGCCAGAACATATCAGTGAAACGCCTTAGTTTATTCTCCTTCACGATGGCAAATGTACAATGAGACTGTTACTACTGCAGCAGCCCTCCCCACTCCTTGTGTCAGTGAAAGTGCTGTTGGATCCAAACCCTCACTCTGCCAAGCCCAGACTCGATCTAAGACTGTCTCACAAAACAGTATTCCAAACAATCAGGTCACTAGTATCCACAGAAGACATAATATCCCTTTGCTGTTTTTTGACACAGACTATCAACTCCCTTTTAAAATACAGAAGGTAGAATGGAACTTCAGCTGCATAGACAGTTCAAATTACAGTACAATTAATACACCATATGACCTTGAAATATATTATTTGTTCAGAAACTGTGTCATTTGGATATATTATCATTCAGTCACTGCAAACCACTAGGGATGCTTGTACATAAAATGGTTCTATACACAATCTATCCAAATTTACCCTGCAAGTTCCTCATTTGTTTTAATTCTATTGCTGACCATATATGCTCACTCATAAGGAGAATTTGAGGATTTTTCATCTTTCTACTTCATTCACCTACTCTTCCTCCTCTGGGAGGAATATAAAAGTACTTAACATATAAGAAGGCTGAGCTGGTAGACAGTGGAGTGTCTAGAGAGAGTAACAGAAATAGTCCTGGATCAGCCCTATTTTCCTTTATCGGTTCCTCTTTAACCATCAAAATGCTAAGACTCATGGAGGCAGGATCAAGATGAGGGTCAGAGAAAAGGGAACACATAACTTGCCTGCTGTAATCCTGTATTTATCAAAAGATCTGAAAGGCTGATTATGTTTTACAGACTATTAGCTTTTGTTATAGTTTCTACTGCTGAATAACAAATCAACACAAGATATTTTGTTTTTATATTTTATTTGCTTAGTGGTTTATTAGGTCAAGAATTCTGACAAGATACAGCAGAAATGGGATGTTTCACCTGCATTATATGCGGGGCTCAGCTGAGAAGATACCATGCCTCAATGCTAAGGGTTGACATCATGCTAGACATCTTTACTCATAAGCTAGTCATTTAATGCTGGATGTTGCCTGGAACTTTAGCTAAGGCTAAAGTGATTTTATACACACACACACATATACACACACATATCAAAGCTGGATTTCTCAACAACTATAGCTTTTGGAAAGCTAATTCTTTCCAAAATAACCTTTCCAACCAAAATGTGAGTGATTTCAACAGCTTGTTCCAATAAATATATACACTGTTACATTTCCTCCCTGCTTTGGGACCACACCTCAGGCAGCGGCATGTTTCCAGCTTCATCTCTGTGTCAACATAGCTCATGTGGAAGCGGCCCCTTCTCCACAGCTCCAAGGATCCTTGAGTTCCAGCTATTTCCATTTCTCTTCCCTTTAGAACTAAGGGGTTCTAATCGCTTTTTATTACTGCAAGTCTCTAAATACCTCAGTATCCTTCCTTTGTTCCTGAAAATTGCCCAACCCAAAATGCTATAAATAGTCCTTGCATTAAACTCTCTTCATTTAAATCAATGGAGAGAATTTTGATTATCATGATCATGACTAATAGAGGTAAACAATAGGAGCTAAATAAAAATGGTTCCAAGAACAAATGTGAAAAATTAATAACCAGATTTCCAATATCTTCTAAGTATTTGATAGAATTGTTAAATAGTATAATTGTCCCTCCATTGATAAAGATTATACAGACACACACATACACATACAAGCACACACACATATCAGAGCTGGAAGTCTCAACAATAGAGTTAATTATTCTTTCAAAAATAACCTTTTCCACAAAAATATGAGTGTTTCTTTCAAGCTTTTGAAATAATATATTCATTGTTATATATAACATATACATTGTTATATACATAACATAATATACAGTGTTATATATATAGTATATACAAATATATGTAATATATACATTGTACCTATGATATATACATATTATACATATTGTATATATTATAATACATGTATATATTATATTTACTATATATGTATACCTAATACATAAATATGTATAGATTTTAATATATACATATTATATATATATTATATAAAATAATATGCATTATTAATATATAATATATAAAACACATATTTACATATACATATTTTATATATTATATGATTATTAATATATTAATAAATAATATATTAATGTATATTTACATATATTTAAATATGTATGTTTACATACACATATATTTACATTTGTATATTCACATATACATATATATGTATTAGGTATATATGTATTATGTATGTATATGTATTAGGTATACATACATATATTATGTATGTATTATATATGTGTGTATTATGTATGTATTGTGTATTTTAACATATGTATATATTATGTATTAGGTATACATATATTGTGTATGTATTATGTATTAGGTATACATATATTATATTAATATATGTATATATAATATACATATATGTGTATAATATACATATATACTATATATAATATATACATTGTACATATAATATATACATATATATAATATACACATTGTTATATTTCTAATTTACTATAAAAATTATCTTAGTTATCTTAGTTATCTACCATTCTCATTAAAAATGATCACCTCCTTCTTTTCAAAGTGTTTATACTAAATATACTAAATAGTTCTGTTGCTTTTAAAGCTTTGTCGGAGCTTGAAATTAACTTTGTTTGTCTGTACCTTCCAGATGGAGAAGGTAATGGAATCCCACTCCAGTATTCCTGCCTGGAAAATCCCCTGGGCAGAGGAGCCTGACAGGCTACATGTGGTTGCAAAGTGGGGCACGACTGAGGAAACACGCACACACCTTGCAGAACCTTTTTTCTGCCCCATTATTTTTAAAAAGAATTTTTACCTCAGAAGCTCCAGCTTCTGAGCACTAAGCCTACACACCATGACTTCTCGAGGTCGACTAGTGGTGATGACAATAATTACATGTGTAAATTCCCTGATTATCCTACATAATATAGACCTTCACTTTATTGGCTATTATTTACTGAGTATTATTTACTGAGTAACACATAAATATCTCAGTGTTTCACTGTGACATATTCACCTATGCTCTGTTTCAACTATTATTTCTTCTACACATCACAGTATTTAATAAAAGTAAAGGTAACTTATTTTAATATATTCTTTTTCCCCAAGAAAACTTTTTATTTTATATATGCAAGTTTCTCCCTATTTTCTGGGTAAATTTTTTGCAAGTCTCATCTTATTTTGGCCCAGTTCTAAAATTTGGCTACACTTTTTATCCTTTTCTTATCCTTTTTTTTACAAATTATCATTTATGTTTTCCGATCTTCCACATCTATTTTTGTCCTTTTAAGTCAATAGCCTCTGCATTCTCTGTGTTCTATTGAGAGCTGATATCATTTTCTCCTAACTGGATTATTTGAAAACTCAGAACAATACTTTGTTTTACTTTCCTATCTCTCTTGATGTATACTGTCATTTAGAGTTTCTGTCACATCTTCCAGCTGAACTCCAAGACTGTGATAACAAGATATGAATCTTGCATTTCTTTGTTCCAAAGAATCCTTAGCATAGCATCTTACACAAAAATATTTAACAGGTATTTAACAGGTACTTATTTGTAATGGACTATGAGAAAAAAATTAATGATTATAAGTCAAAGAAGTAAGCTCTTTAAAAAGCTTCTGATCTGCAAATGTATCCCAATAAACCACATTAAAGACTTCCTCAATGACTCAGCAGTAAACACTCTGCCTGCAATGTAGAAGACCCAAGAGACAAGGGTTCAATCCCTGGGTTGGGAAGTTCCCTTGGAGAAGGGCATGGCAACCCATTGCCTGGTGGGCTAAAGTCCATGGGAACACAAAGAGTCGGACATGACTGAAGCAACTGACCACACACACAAACCACATTAACAAAATGAAGAATGAAAACTATATGATCATCTCAATAGATAAAGAAAAAGCGTTTGACAAAATTCAACATCTGTTTATAAGAAAAATTCTCAACAAAGTGGGAATAAAGGGAGCATACCTCAACATAACAAAGGCCATATATGACAAACCCAGAGCTAACATACAGTAGTGAAAAACCGAAAGCTTTTCCTCTAGGATCAAGAACAAAATGAGGTTGTCCACAATAACACAAGACGAGACTCGACACATGGACATCACCAGATGGTCGACACAGAAATCAGGTTGATTATAATCTTTGTAGCCAAAGATGGAGAAGCTCTATACAGTCAGCAAAAACAAGACCTGGAGCTGACTGTGGCTCAGATAATGAACTCCTTATTGCCAAATTCAGACTAAAATTGAGAAAGTGGAGAAAACCACTAAACCATTCAGGTATCAGTTCAAGTTCAGTTCAGCCGCTCAGTCGTGTCTAACTCTTTGGGATCCCATGAATCGCAGCACACCAGCCCTCCCAGTCCATCACCAACTCCCGGAGTTCACTCAGATTCACGTCCATCAAGTCAGTGGTGCCATCCAGCCATCTCATCCTCTGTCGTCCCCTTCTCCTCCAGCCCCCTATCCCTCCCAGCATCAGAGTCTTTTTCATGAGTCAACTCTTCTCATGAGGTGGCCAAAGTACTGGAGTTTCAGCTTTAGGATCATTCCTTCCAAAGAAATCCCAGGGCTGATCTCCGTCAGGAGGGACTGCTTGGATCTCCTTGCAGTCCAAGGGACTCTGAGGAGTCTTCTCCAACACCACAGTTCAAAAGCATCAATTCTTTGTTGCTCAGCTTTCTTCACAGTCCAACTCTCACATCCATACATGACCACTGGAAAAACGATAGCCTTGACTAGATGGACATTTGTTGGCAAAGTAATGTCTCTGCTTTTCAATATGCTATCTAGTTGGTCATAAATTTTCTTCCCAGGACTAAGTGTCTTTTAATTTCATGGCTGCAGTCACCATCTGCAGTGATTTTGGAGCCCCAAAATATAAAGTCTGACACTGTTTCCACTGTTTCCCCGTCTATTTCCCATGAAGTGATGGGACCGGATGCCATGATCTTCATTTTCTGAATGTTGAGCTTTAAGCCAACTTTTTCACTCTCCTCTTTCACTTTCCTCAAGAGGCTTTTTAGTTCCTCTTCACTTTCTGCCATAAGGCTGGTGTCATCTGCATATCTGAGCTTAATGATATTTCTCCCGGCAATCTTGATTCCAGCTTGTGTTTCTTCCAGCCCAGGGTTTCTCATGATGTACTCTGCATATAAGTTAAATAAGCAGGGTGACAACATACAGCCTTGATGTATTCCTTATCCCATTTGGAACCAGTCTGTTGTTCCATGTCCAGTTCTAACTGTTGCTTCCTGACCTGCATATAGGTTTCTCAAGAGGCAGGTCAGGTGGTCTGGTATTCCCATCTCTTTCAGAATTTTCCACAGTTTATTGTGATCCACACAGTCAAAGGCTTTGGCATAGTCGATAAAGCAGAAATGGTATTTTTCTGGATACTCTTGCTTTTTTGATGATCCAGCCGATGTTGGCAATTTGATCTCTCGTTCCTCTGCCTTTCCTAATACCAGCTTGAACATCTGGAACTTCACGATTCACGTATTGCTGAAGCCTGGCTTGGAGAATTTTGAGCATTACTTTACTAGCATGTGAGATGAGTGCAACTGTGCGGTAGTTTGAGCATTCTTTGGCATTGCCTTTCTTTGGGATTGGAATGAAAACGGACCTTTTCCAGTCCTGTGGCCACTGCTGAGTTTTCCACATTTGTTGGCATAATGAGTGCAGCACTTTCACAGCATCATCTTTCAGGATTTGAAATAGCTCAACTGGAATTCCATCACCTCCACTAGCTTTGTTCATAGTGATGCTTTCTAAGGCCCACTTGACTTCACATTCCAGGATGTCTGGCTCTAGGTGAGTGATCACACCATTGTGATTATCTTGGTCTTGAAGATCTTTTTTGTACCTTTCTTCTGTGTATTCTTGCTACCTCTTCTTAATATCTTCTGCTTCTGTTAGGTCCATACCATTTCTGTCCTTTATCGAGCCCATCTTTGCATGAAATGTTCCCTTGGTATCTCTAATTTTCTTGAGGTAGTCTCTAGTCTTTCCCATTCTATTGTTTTCCTCTATTTCTTTGCATTGATCGCTGAAGGCTTTCTTATCTCTCCTTGCTATTCTTTGGAACTCTGCATTCAGATGCTTATATCTTTCCTTTTCTCCTTTGCTTTTCACTTCTCTCCTTTCCACAGCTATTTGTAAGCCCTCCCCAGATAGCCATTTTGCTTTTTTGCATTTCTTTTCCATGGGGATGGTCTTGATCACTGTCTCTTGTACAATGTCATGAACCTCAGTCCATAGTTCATCAGGCACTCTGTCTATCAGAGCTAGTCCCTTAAATCTATTTCTCACTTCCACTGTATAATCATAAGGGATTTGATTTAGGTCATACCTGAATGGTCTAGTGGTTTTCCCTACTTTCTTCAATTTAAGACTGAATTTGGCAATAAGGAGTTCATGAACTGAGCCACAGTCAGCTCCTGGTCTTGCTTTTGTTGACTGTATAGAGCTTCTCCACCTTTGGCTGTAAAGAATATAATCAATCTGATTTCGGGGTTGACCATCTGGTGATGTCCATGTATACAGTCTTCTCTTGTGTTGTTGGAAGAGGGTGTTTGCTATGACCAGTGCATTTTCTTGGCAAAACTCTATTACTCATTCAGGTATAACCTAAATCAAATCCCTTATGACCATACAGTCGAAGTGAGAAATAGATTTAAGGAATAGATCTGATAGACAGAGTGCCTGATGAACTATGGACGGAGGTTAACGACATTGTCCAGGAGACAGGAATCAAGACCATCCCCAAGAAAAAGAAATGCAAAAAACCAAAATGGCTGTCTGAGGAGGCCTTACAAATAGCTGTGAAAACAAGGGAAGTGAAAAGGAAAGGAAAAAAGGAAAGATACACCCATTTGAAACCAGAGTTCCAAAGAATAGCAAGGAGAGATAAGAAAGCCTTCCTCAGCAATCAATGCAAAGAAATAGAGGAAAACAATAGAATGGGAAAGACAAGATCTCTTCAAGAATTAGACATACCAACGGAACATTTCATGCAAAGATGGGCTCGATAAAGGACAGAAATGGTATGGACCTAACAGAAGCAGAGGATATTAAGAAGAGGTAGCAAGAATACATAGAAGAACTGTACAAAAAAGATCTTCATAACCCAGATAATCACGATGGTGTGATCACTCACCTAGAGCCAGACATCCTGGAATGTGAAGTCAGGTGGGCCTTGGAAAGCATCACTAGGAACAAAGCTAGTGGATATGATGGAATTCCAGTTAAGCTATTTCAAATCCTGAAAGATGATGCTGTGAAAGTGCTGCACTCATTATGCCAACAAATGTGGAAAACTCAGCAGTGGCCACAGGACTGGAAAAGGTCCGTTTTCATTCCAATCCCAAAGAAAGGCAATGCCAAAGAATGCTCAAACTACCGTGCAATTGCACTCATCTCACATGCTAGTAAAGTAATGCTCAAAATTCTCCAAGCCAGGCTTCAGCAATACATGAACCATGAAGTTCCAGATGTTCAAGCTGGTATTAGAAAAGGCAGAGGAACCAGAGATCAATTTGCCAACATCTGCTAGGTCATCGAAAAAGCAATAGAGTTCCAGAATAACATCTATTTCTGCTTTATTGACTATGCCAAAGCCTTTGACTGTGTGGATCACAATAAACTGTGGAAAATTCTGAAAGAGATGGGAATACCAGACCACTTGACCTGCCTCTTGAGAAACCTGTATGCAGGTCAGGAAGCAACAGTTATAAATGGACATGGAACAGACTGGTTTCAAATAGGAAAAGGAGTACGTCAAGGCTATGTGTTGTCACCCTGCTTATTTAATTTATATGCAGAGTACATCATGAGAAACCCTGGGCTGGAAGAAACACAAGCTGGAATCAAGATTGCCAGGAGAAATATCATTAAGCTCAGATATGCAGATGACACCACCCTTATGGCAGAAAGTGAAGAAGAACTAAAGAGCCTCTTGATGAAAGTGAAAGAGGAGAGTGAAAATTGGCTTAAAGCTCAACATTCAGAGAACGAAGATCATGGCATCTGGTCCCATCACTTCATGGGAAATAGATGGGGAAATAGTGGAAACAGTGGCTGATATTTTTCTGGGCTCCAAAATCACTGCAGATGGTGATTGCAGCCATAACATTAAAAGATGTTTACTCCTTGCAAGGAGAGTTATGACCAACCTAGACAGTATATTAAAAAGCAGAGACATCTAAAAAAAAAAAAAAAAAAAAAAGGCAGAGACATTACTTCGTCCACAAAGGTCCGTCTAGTCAAGGGTATGGTTTCTCCAGCAATCATGTGAGGATGTGAGGGTTGGACTATAAAGAAAGCTGAGCAACTAAGAATTGATGCTTTTGAACTGTGGTGTTGGAGAAGACTCTTGACTGGCTCTTGGACTGCAAGGAGATCCAACCAGTCCATCCTAAAGGAGATCAGTCCTGGGTGTTCATTGGAAGGACTGATGTTGAAGCTGAAACTCCAATACTTTGGCCACCTGATGTGATGAGCTGACTCACTGGAAAAGACCCTGATGCTGGGGAAATTGAGGACAGGAGAAGAAGGGACGACAGAGGATGAGATGGCTGGATGGCATCACCGACTCAATGCACATTGGTTTGTGTGGACTCTGGGAGTTGGTCCTGGACAGGGAGGTCCGGCGTGCTGCAGTTCATGGGGTCGCAAAGAGTCGTACAGGACTGAACAACTGAACTGAACTCTCATCACTTTTATTCAACACAGTATAGAGGGTCTTGGCCACAGCCATCAGACAAAGGGAGGTAAAAATAATTACAAATTGAAAAGGAAGAAGTAAAACCTATCACTGTTTGCAGACGACATGACACTATAAAAATAGAAAGAAAAAAAAACACTCCACCAAAAAAACTATCAGAATAAATGAATTCATTAAAGCTGCAGGATACAAAAATCAACATACAGAAATTTGTTGTGTTTTTATACACTAATATCAACTGTCAGAGAAATAAGAATATAATTCCACTTAAAATAACTTCAAAGAAAAAATACCAAGGAATAAATTTAAACTAATAAGGTAAAAGATCTATACTTTAAAAACTATAAGACACTTATAAAAGAAATTGAAGAAAATACAAATAAATGGAAAGATATACCATGTTCATGGAATGAAAGAAGTAATATTGTTAAAATGTCCATATTACCCAAAGCAATCTACAGATTCAATACAAGCCCTACCAAAATATGAATGGCATTTTTCACAGAAGTGGAACAAAGAATCCTAAAATTTGTGTGGAACCACAAAAGACCTTGAATAATCAATGCGATCTTAAGAAAGAAGTACAGGGGAGGGAAGTGGGAGGGGAGTTCAGGATTGGGAACCTGTGTACACCTGTGGTGGATTCATGTTGATGTATGGCAAAACCAATACAATATTGTAAAGTAAATAAATAAAATAAAATAAAATCTGAAAATAAAATAAAATGAAAAACATAAAAAAAAAAAAAGAACAATGTGAGCAGTATTATGTTCCCCGGCTTCAAACTATGCTAAAAAACTATAGTAAACAAACTGTATGGTACTGGCACAAAAACAGATACATAGACCAATGAAACCTATTTCTGAAAGCCCAGAAATAAACCCATGCTTATATGACCAATTAACTTATGAAAAGTGGTACAAGAATATATAGTAGGGAAAAGACAGTCTGTTCAATAGATGGTGATGGGAAACCTGGACAGCGACATGCAGAAAACTGAAACTGAACCATTTTCTTATACTACAAAAAAAGAAGTAAACTCAAAATGGATTAAAGACTTAAATGTAACACCTGAAACCATAAACCCCGAAAAGAAAATAAAGGCAGCTGCTCTTTAACCTTGGTCTTAGCAATATCTAAGAATTTATCTCTTCAGGCAAGAGTACCAAAAGCAAAATTAAACAAATGGAACTATATCAAGCTAAGAATCTTTTGCAAAGCAAAGAAAGCCATCAACAAAATGGAAAGGCAACCTACTGAATGGAAGAAGTTATCTGCAAGTGATATATCTGATAAGGGTGTTATATCCAAAATATATAAAGAACTCCTTCAACTCAATATAAAATGAACAGCCATTAAAAAAAAGAATACATTTGAGTCAGTTCTAATGAGGTGGATGAAACTGGAGCCAATTATACAGAGTGAAGTAAGCCAGAAAGAAAAACACCAATATATTATGCTAACACATATATATGGAATTTAGAAAGATGGTAATGATAACCCTGTATGTGAGATAGGAAAAGAGACACAGATGTATAGAACGGAGTTTTGGACTCTGAGGGAGAGGGAGAGGGAGAGGGTGGGATGATTTGGGAGAATGGCCTTGAAACATGTATACTATCATGTAAGAAACGAATCGCCAGTCTATGTTCAATACAGGATACAGGATGCTTGGGGCTGGTGCACGGGGATGATCCAGAGAGATGATATGGGGTGGGAGGTGGGAGCGGGGTTCAGGTACCCATGGTGGATTCATGTCAATGTATGGCAAAACCAATACAGCACTGTAAAGTAAAATAAGGTAAAAATAAAAATTTTTAAAATAAAATAAATAAAATGAATAATCCCGAAAAAGAAAATAAGCAAAACAAAAGAAACAACCCATTTAAAAATGAGTAGAAGACCTGAATAGACAGTTTTCCAAGGAAGACATAAAGAAGGTCAGAAGACAAAGGAAAAGAATGTTCAATGTCACTAATCACTAGGGCAATGCAAATCCAAATCATAATATGGCAGATATCACCTCATACCTGTCTGAATGGTTTTTATAAAATGAACAACAAAAAACAAGTGTTGATAAAAATTTGGAGAAAAGAAAACCCTCGTGCACTGTTGGTGGGAATGTAAATTGATGCAGTCACTATGGAAAACAGTATGAAGATTTCTCAAAAAATTAAGAATGATCATACGATCTAGCAGTCCCACTTCTGAGTATTTGTCTGAAGAAATGAAAACACTAATTTGAAAAGATATACGCACCTCTATATATTTTGGGGCTTCCAAGTTTGTGCTAGTGATAAAAATTATGCCTGCCAATGCAGGAGGCATAAGCGGTATGGGTTTGATCCCTGGGTTAGGAAGATCCCCTGGAGAAGGGAATGGCAAACCACTTCAGTATTCTTGCCTGGAGAATCCCAAGGACAGAGGAGCCTGGTGGGCTATGGTCCACAGGGTCACAAAGTGTTGGACACAACTAAAGCAACTTAGCATGCATGCCTGCACCCCAATGCTCACTTGCTTCCCTAGTGGCTCAGACAGTAAAGAATCTGTCAGTGCAATGTCAGAATCTCCTGCAGGGCAGGAGACCCAAGTTTGATCCCTGGGTCAGGAAGATCCTTTGCAGCAAGGAATGGCTATCCACTCCAATGTTCTTACCCAGAAAATTCCATGGACAGAGGAGCTTGGCAGGTTACAGTCCATGGGTTTGCAAAGAGTGGCACACAACTGAGCAACTAACGCTTTCACTACTTTTTTTTCATTCTCACAGTAGCATCATTTGCAACAGCCAGGTTATGGAAGCAATCTAAGTGTCCATCAGTAGATGAACAGACAGAGAAGATACTGTGTATATATGCACACAACTGAATATTACTCAGCCATAAAAAAGAATAAAATTTTACCACCTGCAACAACATGGATGGACATAGAGAGTATTATGAAGTGAAATAAGTCAGACAAATGTTTTATCATTTCATTTATATGTAGAATATAAAAAACAGAACAAATAAAAATAGAAACAAGATCCATAGATACAAACTAGTAGTTTGGAAGAGGGAGGGAGGAATAGGTTAAAGGGATTAAAAAGTGCAAACTTTCAGTTATAAAGCAACTAAAGTCACAGGTATGTAACGTACATGTAGAGAATATAGTCAATAATACTGCAGTAAATTTATGATGGTTACTAGATTTATCATGGTAATCAATTCATAATGCATATAAATGTCAAACCATTACATCATACAGCAGAAACTACTATACTATTGTATATCAACTCTACTTCCATTATAAAAAGATTAAAAGAAAAAGCACCTGGACAGGGGTACTGTATCTATACTCATAAATAATCTAAGGAAATAAGAGATACAATTGTAAATATAAACTGAATATGAAAACTGTCAGTCTCAAAGTTCTCAAGGGTAAAGTTAGTACACTTCAAAAGCAATAGCTGATACCAGCTTAAGGTATGCTGGACAGTGGTAGGGTTCTATAGAGACGCAGGCTAAAAAGGGAGTAAGAGAAGGCAATGGCACCCTACTCCAGTACTCTTGCCTGGAAAATCCCATGGACGGAGGAGCCTGGTAGGCTGCAGTCCATGTGGTCGCTAAGAATCGGACACGACTGAGCGACTTTCACTTTTCAGTTTCATGCATTGGAGAAGGAAATGGCAACCCACTACAGTATTCTTGCCTAGAGAATCCCAGGGATGGGGGATCCTGGTGGGCTGTCGTCTATGGGGTCGCACAGAGTTGGACACGTCTGAAGCAACTTAGCAGCAGCAGAGACAGCAGGCCAAATGAAGACGAGTTTCTTAAATTTGCTTGTCGAACTGCAGTTAATGGCTGCAAAATTCAACTTACTAAAATACAATCAAGCAGGATTCATATACTTGGACTAAAATATAATCAAGCAGGATTCATACACTTGGATCCATCCTGCTTGCTTGTGTTGTACTGGAGCCATATAAAAGTTAAGGCCCTCTTCTATAGAAGCCAGCCACATAGGTTAAGGTAAAGATACAATATTGCACCTTACTAAATGCACTGCTTAATAAAGCAGTGGTTAAGTATGTTGCTGAAACTTACATTCTTTTAAAACAGAATACACAATTACAAAACAAAATTAGGTGGAAAAACAATTGTTTTATTTGGAATGAGAAAAGAAAGCTCAACAGCTGATTGGAGTCACAGAGTTCTAGATTCCTTTCTTCTGAGATGGCTTTAAGCAATTCACCAGAAATGCTTAGAAATGCTTCTGGCCCCCAGCATCCTGTATCATGCATCAAAACTGGACTGGCGATTCCTTTCACATATAGGATGCTCGGGGCTGGTGCAGTGGGACAACCCAGAGGGATAGGATTGAGAGGGAGGTGGGAGGGGGGGTTCAGGATGGGGAACACATGCACACCTGTGGCAGATTCATGTCAATGTATGGCAAAACCAATACAATACTGTAAAGTAATTAGCCTCCAATTAAAATAAATAAATTTATATTTTTTAAAAAAAAGAAGGAAATGCTTCTGGCTACAATCTATCATTCCTTTCCCACCTAGAACCTGTAGTACTCCCAGTATCTTACATTCTCCAGAGACCTAGGCAAACAAACAGCCCAAACTCAAATTTCATTAGCTTCATCTAAGATCAGCCTCAGACTACAAGAGGCTCATTAAAACAGTGATTCTTGGTGGAGGCCAGGACACTTAGAATCTGGGGAAAGAGAAAGCACATGACAAATTTAAACCATCCCAGATGATTCTGATACGCACGTGCCACTCTCTACATACTCCTTGTACACATCCTCTCCACCCCAAGCTTCACAGTGCAGAGCCCCAAAGGCTAAGGCTCATAGTCTGGTGGCTCCAGTGGAAAACAATCTTCCTGCCAATGCAAGAGACAGGTTCCATCCCTGGGTCAGGAAGGTCCCCTGGAGAAGGAAACGGCAACCCACTCCAGTTTTCTTGCCTGGGAAACCCCATGGACAGAGATGCCTGGTGGGCTACAATCCACCAGGTCCCAAAGAGTCAGATATGACTTAGTGACTAAACAACAATGGTATCTTAGAAGGCAGTATAAATAAGAACTGATCAACTGTCCTTGATCTGAACATAAAGTATGTGTTGGACAACAACAACAACAAAGTCAGTGTAAACTTTTTACAAGTAAACAAAAAATAATTCCACTGTTTTACAACTTAAACACACTGAAAGGTCACGTGATTTCATCAAGCGTATAAACCAGATACTCTGTCTGAACTTCCCCAATACACCTGTGCCTACCATCTCACTTAATCCTAAAGGGAAAAAGGGAGGGGGGTGGGGTGAGGTGGGGGAGGTCTTTGGGGTCTGAATATGCTTGTCCACTTTATAACTTCTCTCTTCCCAGAATAAAGCAGTGGTGAAGTCTGTTGCTTTACTCAAAACCTCAAGGTAGCACTTACCTACTGCACAGGCTTCTTAGTAATGAAATACAATGTTCCCATCTCACCTCTTCTACCAGCAGCAACTGAGAGAAGCTGCAGTGGCATTGAATGGCCTCCCAAGAATGGTATTTTTCTTTTCCAAAACAAAATTACAACCATCAGCCTACGTGCATCACAAGTCTGCCAGTGACCGAGTCAATTTCTCTCCAACTATCCTGAAGGTTCAGAGGACCCTTTGGTCTCTAGGTTTCCCTGGGTTAGGTTTAAAAATGAAAGCGCCGGTGGTGAGTTGGGTGGCAGGAGCTATTTAAAAAATCCTGAGCTCCGCAGCGCAGGAGCTTCCTAGTTGGACACACGAATTGTTTTCTCCTGAAGAGGGATTCCCTAAAGCCTCTTCCCACTAGACTTAAGACTCACCTCCGGCGCCACCCGTCTCCAATCCAAAACCAGCAACAACACTAAATCAAGAATAATTTCCCTAGACTCGGGTGATTTCGCTTCCAGGGTTCAGGGCTGACTGCGCCCTAAAAGAAGCTGCCAGGGGCGGGGGCACTTTCGGGCCACCGCCTCCCCGGTTCCAGCACTGCCCCTGGAAATATCCGCGTCAGAGAAGGCAAGAGGAGAAAAGTGGGAAACGGCACAACTTGGCAGACTCCACGAAGCCATGGCCCTGCCGAACGCAAGGTCAAAGTGCAGAAGAGTGAACTGCTGCACTTCGGGACGTGCTGGGAGTCAGCCCCGGGGGCGGCGAGCAGCCAGGCAGGATCTGGCGGCCTGGGAAGACCCATCCACCCTCGGCTCCGAGCCTCCGGCGGGGCCGGGTGAGCGTGCTAGGGCGGCCGCCGCACGGCGGGGCCAACTCCGGGAGTTGACTTGGAACTTTCCCGGGACGCGCCGTCGCGCAGCCCTCACCTTACTGAACACCTCCAGGTCGTCCTCGTCCTCGTCCAGATCCAGCACCTCGGCCTGCAGCAGGGCGGAGGAGCTGATGCTGCCGGGGAGGGGGGCGTCACCCCCCGGGCTGTCCCCGCCGGCGCCCCCAGCCGGGAGGCCCCAGGAGCGCGCCTGAGACGCCCGGCACTCGCCCTCCATCCCGAGAGTGCGCGCCGGTCCGGCCGTCGCCGCCAGCCCGGCTCCCCCGAGCTTGCCCATTGGCTCCCGCGCATCCTGCGCCTCCCCGGCCGGCCCCGCTCCAGCCCCACGTCCGCTGCGCAGACGCGGAACTGGGAGCAAACGCCCGGCCTGGGCTCGTCCCCACCTGGCTTTGGGCCTGCCGGAGGCGAAGGAGTGGGACTCTGAGGCTCTGGCTAGGGTGGGGCCTGGCACGCGGTCCCCTGAAGGTAGGGAGTGGGACCTGGCTGCAGGGCTACCCTGCGGAGGCTTCTATGGGGACGGGGGTCTGGGCAGAAGCGACAGAGCGAACCGTGAACTTCAGAGGATCCACAGCGGGGCTGGAAAGCAGTCGACCCATCTCGCCAAGAGGAAAAAACCAATACTGCATTTCCTGTAGTTTAATGGTTGCTTTTTTTTTTTTTCCCCCCGGTTGTGGTTTTCGATTCCGTCTTTTACTAAGGCTAATGCAAAAACTCTTCTGTTTTGTAATTGATTTTTGACCCAGTGACCTGACTGTGTGGTCATTTCACTATCAAGCCAGGGAAGTTGGATTTTAAACTATTTTCAGCCACTTTCAAATGTATCTTTACTCCTGGAAGTCTTTCTGAAGTCAGTCACCAAGAATGTTACCAAGGGTCAAGGACAGCAAGCATGACTGGACGTTGCCATTGAGAAATGGTCTTCAGTCTTTACACTGCCAATGCAAAGCTGTAACTGTTCAGTTGTTCGCTGCTTATTATTATTAAAAATAATTTTTAAAAGAAATTCCAAAATTAAAGGAAAATTGAATGTAAATCGATATATTTGGAACTATTTTCAGGTTTTATTACTTACTCACCTCCGCCCCAACTCTTTTCTCCCATCAGCCAGGAAAGAATAGCTAAGAAGTTTGCACATAGAGCCGAGGCTAATTCAAACTTGGTTTCTAAAATGTCTGCAGCAAAATGTTTAGCCTAATGTTTAATATGTTTAACTTCAGAAAAAAATTTAGACGTGTAAGAGAATTTCTGATTAGAAGACAAGGCCTTAGTAATATGTGCCTCTTAACCAGTCATATTGGTTTCAGTTCATAAACACACTAATTCAATCAAGCATGTCTCCCTGCTTTTTGAATATCCAAGCTCCTTCCTATGCTTTATCGTTCCTGTACCCAAAATGCCATCTTCTGCCCATCCTTCAGGAGTTATCTGTAATCCCATGTCTTTCAGGAAGAGTTTCTGATTGACACAGTCTGTTCCCAATTTAGCATTTACTTTTATTTCTTGTAATAGACTGCATTTATTTCATGTAAATGTCTTACATTCTTTATTAAATTATATCATTTTAAGATTAGAGATCACATTATTTATTAATAAATCACAGTAGCAGATGTACTCACTCAAAATGGCTCTCTGCTAAGAGAATACAAAGGATACAAGTTATTAAAAGACTTTTTCCTCTCTAAGCTCACACTGGCTAGTGAGAGATTCAAGTTTTTCAAATTGCAGTCTGAACCAGGAAATTCTTAAGAATACTGTGACTCAGAGAATTGCCAGAAAGCATAGAGACAAGCTCAGAAAATGGACAGAACAAACCAAGCTTGTATCACAGCCAAACTCATACCACGGAACTAACAGAGCAGACGTTGCCACCACCAGTCCTGAGCATCAGATATCACACCCCCTCCGCATCCTGCCACTGACAGTGATATCACTGAGCTCCAGGTCCCGATCCCACATCAGTACCACAGCTGTCTCTGCCAACTGCCTTTGCTGTTACACCACAAAAGTGCCCACAGTCCTGTTTCTCTGTTAATTATTCTACTTTCAAAACCCCGAAAGGGGGTTAAAAGACAAATTAGACATTTAAAAGACAAATTAGATTGCTAAGCATATTAAGTCCAGATTGATACTGGTCAGCCAAAAAAAAAAAAAATCCCTACTATAACTCATTCCTTTGGCCACCCAACATTAAAATCACAATTCCTCACTTTCTATTTTTTCCCCAATTTCTGCTAAATATACTTCAGCTATGCTTCAGACTCCTGGGAATATAGTACCCGGCTCCCCAAAGGAGGAAAATCCAAACCCGCTCACATGCAGGAAACGCAAGGTTTGATCCCTGGGTAGGGAAGAGGTCCTGGAGAAAGAAATGCCAACCCACTCCAGTATTCTTGCTGGAAAATCCCAAGGACAGAGGAGTCAGGTGGTCTAAAGTCCGTGGGGTCACAAAGAGTTGGACACCACTGAGCACACACACACATACACACACACACACACACATGCTTCTAACATGTCTATTCCTCCTGTGATTCTGCTGTAACTGTTGATATTTTGTACATGATGAACTACATTTCAGAGTTTAATTACCAACATGCCATGCTTATGTATTCAGTGGTACGAAAAATGCTAAATTGCCACATAACAGTCCCAATTTCCCATTAAATAGGGTCATCACCAAGTCCTTTAATGGAAGAGTTCTTAGTTGGGTACTAAATTCTCTCAATCACTATAATACAAAACCTTAAATACAGATATAGTATTAAGAGATGTCCTACCCAGTTTTGTCCCTTGGTTTTGGGACTCTTATTCTGGTTAATATATATTAATTTTTGGTTCTGAGAACATACGTCTTGTCAAAAAGCTCCCTCTTTCTCATATTTTCCAGGTAGGATCTCCTGAGACCATAACTGCCTGTTAATATGCCATTCAATCATTCATAAAGTCAGCTGTTTCTGATAATGAGACCCATGATAAGGTCACCCCGTGAGCATTGCTTGTTTTGCTGGAGGTGATTTAATTGATCAGGGAAAAATGTGATATGCAAAATCTGATGGGAAATAAACCAGTCAGTAAGTTCATGGATGACTGTGTTGGGAGAAAAGCAGGAGAAGCAAAACCAATGTATCTTTTCCACAAAGGACAAATAATGAGTTCTGCTAGATCTTGGGGCTTCAGGAGGACCAGGAGTCGTAGCTGCCATGGCAAGTTGCAGTTTAATAACTTACCCAAGGTAAATAACAACTGGTAAATAAGACTCGCTGAAAGAAGTGTTATGCATGTTGCCTTAAAAAATAGAGGAGAGGACTTAAGGATATAGGATATAGAACTATAAGGATATTAGGGGACTGTTCGTACTTGGATTGCAGCAAAATATATAATTCTACAATCCTTCCACTAAATATCCTGACAAACTATAACAAGAATCTTTTTAAATGCACAAATGAGCTTTCAAGGAAGTAATTGACTTCTAGCATGGAGAAATAAAGAAAGCTTAAGTAGAGAATAAGACTAAACATTTGAATGATACTCTGCCAGCTCCCAAGGGTGGAGTGGTAGGACTGGCCTAAAGAATCTACAAGTATGAGTCTGAATTGTGAGAGAATAATGGAAATGGAAATTTGTGAAGTATTCTCTCAATAACAGAACTGTTCTGGATCAGCCTAGACTCACAGTGGGAGAGACCTCTCCCCTCAAAATTCTGACTATGGTTCAGGAAGCCACAGTTCAAAAACTACAAGAAAGGCTGGTTGAGTAATATATCCCTGGGATCTCTGGCCCAAACAAATGAAAAATCTCTTTTCAGTTCACTTCTGGCAGAGCCATTTCAGAAAAGCAATACTGCAGATTAGATCACAATCCAAATGAAATACATTGAGGGAAATATCTACCATGTACCAGGGTTACTATACAAAACAGGATTAGAGCTTCCCAGGTGGCACAATGGTGAAGAATCCACTTGCCAGTGTAGGAGATACAAAAGATATGGATTCGATCCCTGGGTCAGAAAGATCCCCTGGAGTAGGAAATAGCAACCTGCTCCAGTATTCTTGTCCAGAAAGTTCCATAGACGGAGGAGCCTGGAGGGTCACAGTCCATGGAGTCACAAAGAGTTAGATGGGACTGAGCACTGAGCACATACACCCATTAAAATAATTAAAGGATTAGAGCCCCAAAGAACTTTAAACAATACACCAAAAATAAATAAATAGAATAAATAAAAAGAATAAAAATAACTACAGGATGCTACCAAAAAAACTAAAAATCCAAGAATGAAAAACAGTTACCATGAACTGATGGTTGATTTCTTTGCCTGTTCACTTCAAACTGACTCTTGTTGCCTGCTCTGTAATAATGGTGTGTGCGTGCTGAGTTGCTTCTGTTATGTCTGACTCCTTGTGACCCCAGGGACTATAGCCCACCAGACTCTTCAGTCCATAGGATTCTCCAAGCAAGAATGCTGGAATGAGTTGCCATGCCCTCCTCCAGGAGATCTTCCAGAACCTGGGATTGAACTTGTGTCTCTTATGTTTCCTGCATTGGTGGGTGGGTTCTTGAAAGCTCAGTTGGTAAAGAACCCTCCTGCAATGGAGGAGACCTGGGTTCAATCCCTGGGTTAGGAAGATCTTCTGGAGAAGGGAAAGGCTACCCACTCCAGTATTCTGGCCCGGAGAATTCCATGGACAGTGTAGTCCATGGGGTCACAAAGAGTTGGAAACAACTGAGCGACTTTCACTTTTACTTTCTTTACCACTAGCACCGCCTGGGAAGCCCCCGTAATAATTGTGTTGGGCCTTACAAATATTTCTACTTTGCACCCTTGCATAATGTTAAGCTTTGTCAGTAGAGGGCTTGGAAGGATACTAGAGGAGAAAGCGTTTTCCTTTCCTGTTTTGGGTGCGCTCTCTTAGCTAGGGTCCTGCAGAAAGCTTTTTTCCTCTTTTGTTCAGCCCCTGCATAGTTTCTAGAATGTAAAGTTCCTGCAGGACACAGTTTCACTGTGTTTGCTCAGACGCATGCAGCTTCAGAGGCAGAGTAAAGAAATCCAGACACTGTGGCAGTCGCAGCCCAGATTGCTACATTCCATATCCTCTCCGCAGTCCCAGCCATGGATGCACACCAGGTGCACTGGAGGTCAGCCATTCCCTAACCTTTGTCCTGCACAGCCAGCCCGGAACTGACCCAGTCTGTGCTGTACATGGAAGTGCACTTACCTCCAGGAGACCGGGACCTACAAGCCCCTGGCTGACAGTGTCTAGTAGTTTTTCCTGGTGCCTAACAAGTTCTGAGGCTCAGCACCTCCCAGAGGCTGGACTTCCAACAGGTTCCACTAATGAGTGAATTCACTGACTTACCATTCAGGAAGCCAAGGTGGTGTTCTTTCTGATGACATCTGCATCTCAACCACAACAACAAGGCTTTTTCTTAGGTACTTATTTCAGCCATAGGTGTAGAGACCACATCTTATATCTGCTATTCCTAGATTCTTTAGAATTCCTTTTAACTCTCAGTAGCCAATTCCTCCTTACTCCAATCCCCTGTTAATAAAGCTTTATATTAAATTTTCCCTGTTCAAATGACTCTATGGTATTATCTCCTTACTGGAGGATGAAGAATACAGGAATGATTCCAGAGGAAAAAAAGAAAAAAAACCTGCAAAGATGGCATTCTGGATTTCTTCTTAGAAAGAAGAAAACCCCTGAGCCTGGTTTGCAGACAGCTCTGTATTAATTTATGGGTAGTTGCAAATGGTTTGGTTGGACTGGTCAGGGATTTGGAAGGACCAATATTGGAAAATGATGGAAAGTAAGCTTAGGGAAGAATAAGTACGTGGATGGACTTTAGAATGGGCACAGACTGTGGAGGTATTAGTGAATGTGAAATGTCCGCCAGAGGACCAGTACTGCAAGGAGGTCCCTAGTGATCAGGTGAACAAAATGGTCAACTCTGGGGTTGTCAGTCATCCTTTCCTGCTAGCTGTCACATCCTTTGCTTAATGGGCCCATGAACTAAGTGATTGTGGTGGCAGAGATGGAGTCAATGCACAGGCTCGATTGTTGTTTTTCTGAGAATCAGGTCTATGGAGCTCCTCATGTAGCTGTTCTGGAAGCTGTTGCTAATGCTCACTTTCTGTAAATAAAAACCATCTAGAAAATTGCTCAGAGCTAGAGTAGTTTTTACTTCCTTTCATTATGATGCTGAGTTTGAAAGATACAATTGTTGTAATGTGGCATGATCCCAGGGAAATCTTTCATTTCTTTTTCTTAAAATTGCATTTTTGTTTCAAAAAGAACTTGTCAAGAAATTTCCTTAGCATCAGAACTTAGTATCGACACTTTGGCCTGGGGAAATATTTTTAAATGATCTACATTAGATACAGTTTCTGAAAATTAAAGAGTGTTTAAAAAATTAACTCTGTAATATACCTGGGCTGTAAAAAATGATGATGTCAAATAAATACATAAAAGAGGGATAAATAAATAAATACACTAAAACTCTCACATTTAATAGCTCTAGGAAAAAACAGAAAAAAATGCAGTGAATTATTAATATTCTTTGAGAACAGAAGCAACAGTATTGAATATTTATAAGTATTAAACAACAATTTTAACCTTGACCTTATCTTTTTGAAAAAAATTGCAGTTATTATCATGAGACTGAATATTGCTTTAAATATGTTATGTTAATGTTTGATCTTATATGGTAGAACTATTTTTTTGAAGATAAGAATTTTTTGTGTAGAAGTCTCAGATAAGAATATTTCTCTTTTGAATGGTTGTATCAAAAAAGTGATTTAATAGTGACAATACTGGTGAATGCTCTAACCACATACTCTCTGAAGGCAGAAACCTCAGCATACAGTCTTTCATGTGAATCTAAAGAGTATTTGTTAGCTGGGTGAACCTGCATATCAAAAGCTGTTGAGGCATAGGGCATGGGGATAGAGCGTACTCCTCCCATTCTTGGTAATGCCATCCACTTACTTCTCTATCTCTTCCCTAAAGACATAATGATTTTGGCTTTAGGTCTACAGTTTTTCTTTATATTCAAAATCCTACAGTCATCCTGAGCGAATGTGTTCTTCATGATTATTTCTAAGTTCTTTATCTTGTATAACACTGAAGATTTTCTAACCATTTCAACTCAATTATTTTGTCAGAAAATGTATATATATATGAATGGACTTTAAGTATTTAAAAAGGCACTCAAACATAATAATTTAAAAAATAGATAAAGTTCATTTTTTATCTATGTAATTATCTAAGATCTTGAAGTTTTTTTAAATTTTTCAAACTTTGTTGTTTAGAGAGTTTGATATATTTGGCTCAATTTGATAGTAATTAGAAAAAAGAAACCTAGAAATAATTGGCAAATAAAAATTTTACATATATAATATGGGTTGAATTGCCTTTCTCCAAAAATCCATACATTGAGGCCCAAATCCCCAATATGACAATATTTGAAAACAGAGCCTATCAAGAATGAATCAAGGTTAAATGAGGTAACAAGAGTAGGGCCCTAATCCTATAAGACTGATGTCCGTATAATAAAAGTCCTTATAATAAAGAGACCCCAAATGATTGTCTGTGTCCTCCTGTGCACAGAGGAAAGTCCTTGTTTGAATACAATGAGAATGGCTCTCTGTAATCTGGGCACAGAGATCTCATAAGAAGCTTGCCCTGACAGCACCTTGGCCTTGGACTTCTGGCCTTCAGAACCATGAGAAAATACATGTCTGATATTTAAGTCATCCAGTCTGTGGTATTTTGCTATAGCAGGCTGAGCTCTTTAATGTGATATCTTTTGACCCAGAAATTCCAGTTAAGTCTTTTCTCTAGATAAAAACACAGAGACACATACAGGTATGCTCATTATAGAATTTTTATACTTAAAAAGAATTAGAAGTAATCTCAGTAACCTTCTTCTGTGTTGTATATTATGGATCAGCTCACTCAAATTTTGTTTACCTCCTATTCTTTGAAATCAGAAAGCTAACTAGTCACTACTGCAGCTAGACCTCTGAGTGCAAATTGGGTTCATTACTTCGATGTGTTCACATGGGGTTTGGAAGTGAGGTGGACACCATCTTTCTGCTTTTACTTGGTAATTTCTAAAAGGAAGTGAGGCAGTGAAAATGTACAGGTTTTGGCCTTTGCTGTTGTTGTTTGACTGACTGTCCCTACAGTAGTATTATTTCAGGATCGATTCCCGGGCTTCCTAGGTTTTGAGAAAGCTGGGGTGGAAGCAGTAGAAACTGATTTTGGTATAGCTTCAGAAATGGTCTTAAGGTAGTATCTACCTTAGTTGGTCAGTTTCATATTGTTTTGGAAAACATTTCTGAAATACCTGATGAGAACTTCCTCTTTTTAGCTTTTCTAATAGTTTTGTAAGCCCTGATTCCCTGTATGTTATTTGTACATGCTTAATATACATATAGCTATTTGTTTCCTGTACTGAACCCTGACTGATGCACATCCAATAAGGAAATGATTCAATAAATTATGATATATTCATGTAATGAAATGATCTACAGTGGTTAAAGGAATGAACAGCAGCTTCATTTATCAACAAAGTCAGATATGACGGTTAAATAAAACATCAAATGAAAACAGCAAGTTGCAGACTATGTAAAAACAACAGTTTAGTCACTCAGTCGTGTCCTACTCTTTGCAACCCCATGAACCACAGCACACCAGGCCTCCCTGTCCATCACCAACCCCCAGAGCCTACCCAAACTCATGTCCATTGAGTTAGTCATGCCATCCAACCATCTCATCCTCTGTTGTCCCCTTTTCCTCCTGCCCTCAATCTTTCCCAGCATCAGAGTCTTTTCAAATGAGTCAGCTCTTCACATCAGGTGGCCAGAGTACTGGAGTTTCAGCTTCAGCATCAGTCCTTCCAATGAACACTCAGGACTGATTTCCTTTAAGATGGACTGGTTGGATCTTCTTGCAGTCCAAGGGACTCTCAAGAGTCTTCTCCAACACCACAGTTCAAAAACATCAATTCTTATGCGCTCAGCTTTCTTTACAGTCCAACTCTCACATCCATACATGACTACTGGAAAAACCATAGCCTTGACTAGATGGACGTTTGCTGACAAAGTAATGTCTCTGTTTTTTAATATGCTGTCTATGTTGGTCATAACTTTCCTTCCAAGGAGCAAGCATCTTCTAATTTCATGGCTGCAGTCACCATCTGCAGTGATTTTGGAGCCCCCCAAAATAAAGTTTCTCACTGTTTCCACTGTTTACCCATCTATTTGCCTTGAAGTGGTGGGACTGGGTGCCATGATCTTAGTTTTCTGAATGTTGAACTTTAAGCCAACATTTTCACTCTCCTCTTTTACTTTCATCAAGAGGCTCTTTAGTTCCTCACTTTCTGCCATAAGGGTGGTATCATCTGCTTATCTGAGCTTATTGCTGTTTCTCCTGGCAATCTTGATTCCAGCCTGTGCTTCATCCAGCCCAGAGTTTCTCATGATGTACTCTGCATGTAAGTTAAATAAGCAGGGTGACAATATACAGTCTTGATGTACCCCTTTTCCTATTTAGAACCAGTCTGCTGTTCCATGTCCAGTTCTATCTGTTGCTTCCTGACCTGCATACAGATTTCTCAAGAGGCAGGTCAGGTAGTCTGGTATTCCCATCTCTTGAAGAATTTTCAACAGTTTATTGTGATCCACACAGTCAAAGGCTTTGGCATAGTCAATAAAGCAGAAATAGATGTTTTTCTGGAACTTTCTTGCTTTTTAGTAGTAAATCTATATATATATATACACAAATCAATAATATGTTGTATGGGTATTTATGTATGTATGTGAAATAAACATCAAACCAAGATCATGATTCACCTTTCTGGAGAGGAGGAGAGGATGTGAGTGGCCAAAGGTGATTTAACCTTTATTTAAATGCATGTAAGAATTTAGGCTTTTCTCCAAAATTTAAAGGAGGATGCCTTCATGTTTTCATGCTTTATAAAGAATTAATTTTTTCAAAACAAGTAACATGTGATTGAAGTATAGTTGATTTACAATGCTATGTTAGTTTCAGGTATACAACAAAATGATTTAGATGTATATATAGATATATCTATATGTATATATAAAATCTTTTCCAGATTCTTTTTTTCCATTATAGGTTATTACAAGATATTTAATGTAGTTCCCTGTGCTATACAATAAATCCTTGTTGGTTACTTACTTTATATATAGAAACATGTATCTCTTAATCCCAAACTCCCAATTTTTCCCTTTCCCCTAAAATATTCAGTTTTTTAAAAAGCTTCTCTGCTACCAAAAACACTGTGCTTTAAACATTGTGCTTCCTGAATACAGTCTTCTATTATTCTAGTTTATTCTTTCTACTATCTCATGACCATTATTGTTTCTTACTGAACCATCAGGATAGTCATCTCTTTACTTCTCTATAATATATCATCATTCAGCTTAGATGTCCTGATCCTTTATTTCTGTTATTCCAGCAATCTGTCCTCTTATCCTTTTTTTCTTCTTTTGTATGTGCCTCTAATACAACTTGGCGTGCTGCAGTCCATGGGGTCACAAGTCAGACACGACTGAGCGACTTAACAACTTACACCTTCACCAGGTGACGCTAGTGACAAAGAACCCCCCTGCTGCTTCCCTGGTGGCTCAGATGGTGAAGAATCTGCCTGCAATGTGGGAGACCTGGGTTCCATCCCTGGTTTGGGAAGATCCTCTGGAGGAAGACACGGCAACCCCACTCCAGTATTCTTGCCTAGAGAGTCCCCATGGACAGAGGATCCTGGTGGGCTACAGTCTGTGGAGTCACAAAGAATTGGACACGACTGAGCGACTAAGCACAGCGCAGCACAGCCAAAGCAGGAGACACAGGAGAGAAGGGTTCCATCCTTGGGTTGGGAAGGTCCCCTGGAGGAGGGCATGGCAACCCACTCCAGTATTCTTGCCTGGAGAATTCCATGGACAGAGGAGCCTTACAGGCTACAGTCCAGAAGGTCGCAAAGAGTCAGACATGACTGAAGTGACTTAGCACGCACAGGCACTAATACCCTCAATGTGACAATTACAACTGGTTATTTTCTCAGTATTCACACCTGAGTACTAAGTACTATTGAAAGAGAGAAATATTGAACATGTTTTAGCAGCTCCATAATTACCCATCTCAACTGTGTTCTCACCAATGCTCAGTTATTCTACTGTTTCTTCATTCTGTTTTCCTTCTACTGCAATGGTTATTTCAAAAGTCAGATGTCGCTTAAAAGTTCAGAGAAGATTCTGAACCCAGCTTGCATAAACTCCTTCCTCACTTTCAACGGATGACTTTATCTCTTAGTTTACAAATAAAAAAGAAACAAAAGCTTCCAGTTGCCAAACACAGACCCACTCACCTCTGCCTGCATGCAATTCTTCTTCCCTTTATTAGGAATCTTGGGCTTCCTTGGTGGCTCAGTGATAAAGAATCCACCTGCAATGCAGGACACTTGTGTACAACTCTTTGTGACCCATGGACTGTAGCCCACCAGGCTCCGCTGTCCATGGAATTCTCCATGGACAAGAACACTGGAGTGGTTGCCATTTCCTTTTCCAGAGGATCTTCCTGACCCAGGGATCAAACCTACATCTTCTATGTCTCTTGCATTAGCAGGTGGATTCTTTACCCCTAGTGCCACATGGAAAGCCTTACTGAGGTATAATTAACATTCAATAAATTCCACCAAATTTAAATATACAAATAGATGAGTTTTTATAATTATATACAGCTGTATAATCCCAACCAAAATCGTGATATAGAATATTTCCATCAGAATAGTTAGTTGGTAGCCATTTGTCATGTATAAAACCTGGACTCACAAATTTTGGCTTGAAACCATAATACTTTCTTCTTATGTATATATTCTTTAAATTTATTACATTTGTGAATAATTTTAAACAAAATTAGTTTTGTTTACTCCCTTTTACCTTCTTCTTTTCTATGTAGTTTAAAAATTGTATTAATTTTGTGATTGGTTAAGTGAAGGAATGAAAAGGGCTCACATATAGAAGAGCATGTTGAATTCAGTATAAAGTTGAATCCTTTAAATGAATGTGTGAGCAGATAACTGATGGAGAGGCTGCATGTTAGGAAAGGAAGAGGACTAACATTCTTGAGAGTCTACTGTGGTAGGCATTGCATATATCATCCCTTTGTGTACTCACAAATAACCCACAAGATAGTTTTAAATCATTATACTAATTAATATATAGATGCTCAAAAGAAATAGGTAAATTCCCCTAAGTCACAGGGTTATGAGTGATAAAATCTGAAGTGTATACCCAGCTATAATTACAAAATGTCTCCTTTACTATTTCACATATCTTTCAGTATATTTGAAATTTAAGACACAATAGTTCTTTAAAGACAGAAACTTCCCAAGGCACCATTTGTTGTTTGTATGTGAGTATGTATGTATGTATATATTAATATGTTTCTATATTTCCATTCATTCACTCCATGAACAGTGTTTAGTATATACTATAAGCCATATAATATACTTAGTTTGGGGGATACAAAGGGAAACAAAGGTGACAGGAGGACTGCCCTTGAAGAGTTTACTGTCTAGACAGGGTGGCAGAAAAGTCAGCAAGTGATGACAACATAGTGTGATCAGGATGGTAGAGGGTAGGTAGGAGGAACTCAGGGAACATGTAAAGGAGGCGCCCATCCTAGATATGTTAGTTCTGGGAAGGCTTCTTGGACAAAGTAGTATCTAAGTAGAAAGTTATGTAGAAAGCAGAGATTTCCTAGGTGACGTAACTGTGATGTAGAGCTGAGGAGTGAGTTCCAGGAAGAGGAGATTGAATTTGCAAAGGCATAGAAATAAAGAGCAGCATTCTCCAGAAATTTGGGGATATAGAGATAATGAGAGAAAAAGCGAGAAAGTCATGTTAGTCAAGTTGGTGTCATGACAACAAATGCCACTTCCATGAGAGTATCCTGAATATTTTGCCTGTTAAATTGTGTTTGGGGAGTATATTGTCTATAGTGGTTGTATAGTGTCTAGAGTAACTTTAACAAGTAAGGAGTTATCATTATTATTAATGTTTTTAGGTTATAAGAAGTCTGTGGAGGCATTCCAAATTTTAGTTGTCTAGATAAGAAGATTCTTCTGTCTGCTTGGCAGTCTTATCATGTAGCTTCTGTTTTCATCGTTTCATAATGGCAACTTTACTTCTGTGCATTGAGTCTACATTCCAGCGAGGAAGAAGTAATAAAGACAAAGAATAAACTGTGAATGGCATGAGTCTATCTTTTTTATTTTAATCAGGAAAAGACATAGTATTTTTGGAAGCCCCAACAAGCAGCCATCAACTTATACATCGTTAGCTAGATCAGTGCCACAAGGGCTAGCTGCAGAGTAGTCTGGGAATTTTAGCTGTTAATCTGGAAACATCTGGGTGGGTTGGCAAGATAGTGAATGAACACTAGGAGTGTTCTCCATGCCCACCATATGATTCCTGAAGCCGATGACTGTTGAAAGTTTCTTCAGAGAACACTGCAAATATGTTAGTTTTAGAAAAACAGGGGAAATGTGATATCCGGAGAAAGGATGGAGTGGACCTTACTCATTGGGTAAGGCTAAGTATTTGAGGGCTCCCTTGGAATAGACTATATTATAGCAAACATAGTGTTATAACAAACTGATCTCAAGATAACTTGTATTACTGAGTGGTAAGAAATAATCATCCATAAAAAGCAATTCAACCAGAAAGATGAAGCTTCTAGTTCACTCAAGTTTAAAATTCCTGGTAGACACTGTCTGATCCATCATGTGTCACATTTGCAGGTAGTGTAGGGGACCTACACTAGGGAGCAGGGTGACAGGGAATAAGGATGGGGGCAGCTCATTCATTAATTTATTAAGTATTTACTAAGTAGATGGCATGATCATGGCTGGTGGATGGGATCATGGTTGGTAACTAGGATCATGGCTGGTTGATCATGGCTACAGTCATTCTCCTCTTTGTTGCATTCCAGTCCATTGCAGTATTTTGTTTGTTTTCTTTCCTTTAGAAAAATATTTGGTTTATTCATGAGTATCCATGATCTGCATTGCAGTCTTATTCAACCTTCTTATCCCTCCAAAAAATTGATGCTTTTGAACTGTGGTGTTGGAGAAGACTCTTGAGAGTCCCTTGAACTGCCAGGAGATCCAACCAGTCCATCCTAAAGGAAATCAGTCCTGATTATTCACTGGAAGGATTGATCCTGAAGCTGAGGCTCCAATACTTTGCCCACCTGATGTGAAGAACTGACTCATTGGAAAAGACCCTGATGCTGGGAAAGATTGAAGGCAAGAGGAGAAGGGAACGACAGAGGATGAGATGGTTGGATGGCATCACTGATTCGATGGACAGGAGTCCGAGGAAGCTCCAGGTGTTGGTGATGGACAGGGAGGCCTGGCATGCTGCAGGCCATGGGGTCGCAAAGAGTCAGACAGGACCGAGTGAGTGAACTGATCCCACAAGTTTCCATCTCTGGTTCCTTCACGAAAGGGCCTATTTGCCTGGATTTTGTGGATTGCGCTCCTGATTTCCCCTTCACTTTCTGGGTGATCCTTTCTATTCTCTTTGAGGCACTTTCTCAGCTCATTGTTATGTGTCAGTACTACTCAGAATTTTATCTTTACTCTGTTTATACACTCTTCTTAGGTCACATTATTCAGTCAAAGTGCTTCAGTTTCTTTTATATACCAATAATTATTAAACCTTATACTTTCAGATTTCTTTCTTCTAAGGTTCAGATGAATAAATCTAAGTTGTTTGTAGGACACCTTTCTGTTTTAAAACCTTGAAAATTTCCTGGGTGAAACCAAAATGGGCCCTAAATACAGAGAGGAAGGAGAGACCCAAGAAAGAGGCAGTCACTCCAGATTGGTAATGGCAGGTTTAATAAGTAAGAGAATTTACATAGGAGGTTTGTCTTGGGCAGCTGCAAAATGAGTAGTTCTCTGTACCAACCCAATCTTAAAAGTGTATATAGAGGTCTTCATTGGGTTCAGTCCCATGTACTGTCCAGACTGTCTCAACAACACATTGTTTTCTCAAAGCTACATCCTTAAAAACAGTTCCCACTGTGAGAATGGTGGGCAGTATGTACATTCCAAGTACAGGAGAGGAGTAAAGAGTCTCTGATTGTCCGGGTCCAGTTCTAGGGTCAACAGGAAGTCATGTCCTCTTGATGACTTCCTCTAATGCCTTCTCTTTCAGAATCCTCAAAGGTAGCATATCTAAAATTGAACGTAGAGATACTTAGAGATCTGTAGTCAAAGAATTCTCCCTATTACAAAATTCCCCTTCCCTGTATTGCAGTGGTCATTTCCCCTACCTTGCAATCATCCTTTTAAATAAAATCTCTCTTTACTAAAGAGTTGTATATCATTTGGCAGTTAACGGTGCCATGCTTCGGATGTAGTGTTGACTGCCCCTTGGACCCCCTTGTTCTCATCCTGGTATTCCTAGTGGCTTCTCAGGCCCTCAGTGTCCTTTTCTAGTTAGAGATATCAGGATCCCTGGTGAAGAATCACAACTCCTAATCCAATCCAGTGCTCAGGAAATTTGTTTGTTGTAGCATGGTATTAAAGAGTTACTTTTATTCTTTTTGACAAACAGATTTTTCTTTGCCCCTTTTTGGGAGCTTCTTTTATTTTCCTTTGGATCCTCTAAACTGGGATTGGAATGTGGGAATTTCCTCAGTTCTCAGAACCAAGAAGATTGTGTGTGTGTGTGTGTCTGCTGGGGGTGAGGGTTCCCTCAAACTCTGTTCCTCTGTTAATACCATGTATAACTATCATTCTATAAGGCCCATTTTTTTCCTTTTATTCTCTGTTGACACCATGAGACTACATGCTTTCTACTCCAGTGGTGATTCAGTCTAGTATCTTAAGAAAGAGCCAAATTTCCCAAAAGGCTGTTTAAAACTTCAGTTGCCTCTTGGGAGAACTTGACAACCTTCAAACTGGCTTATCTAAGCAATCATCCCTGTTCCTCATTCCTCCTTTTTAACACCTTTTCACGTTTCTGATTTTCTCAGAAATTAATGAAACTGAACTTATTCTGGAAAAAAGTTTATTTCAACAGTAATTAGTTTCTACATGTAGTGTGTCAACTTGAAAGTAGTTTCTAAGGTCTTTGGGTAACTTAAAACCCTAGGTTTATGCTAAATTAATTATGCAAAATATGTAGGTTGTCTTTCTGTTTTAAAAAAAGGGTAATTTTACACTAAAATAAAATTATTAGTTGCTTCAGAATGAGGAATAAGAGAGGGCCGGATAAAGTCTGAATGAATATGGAAAGTTAGAAAGCTTATGGGAAAGGAATTTTATTTCTGTGGTAAAAACCTGGCTAAGATTATGGGCTTATTTATAAGAGTTTAAAAAGAAATTTTACTATCAGTTATTATGTTGATATAAAACTAGAATTTGGTTTTCTCTCTGTGAAAATGACAAAATTTTCTTAGATGATTGTTCTGCTCTTAATAAGAGGTAATAAAGGAATTTTCTTTACCTTCTGAATATTTGCCCAGAAATAAAGATTGTATCTTACTAAAATATTTTCCCATGCTTTATGTTAAATTTGAAATTTAATTTATTATCTTCTCCACTATATTTTCTTCTAGTTTCCTTATCACAGCAAATGGCATGACTATCAAACTAGTTACCCAAATCAGAAATCCAGATGCAGTGCCCTTTATTTCCTCCCATCCCATCATCCAACATACCAAAAGATTCGATTGATTCTATCCTTAAGTATATTTGGACACTGTCCTAAAATACACATTTCACCATGGTCAGCACATTCTCTCCCTGAAGTGAAGCAACAGAAGATTCCAAATTACAATAAGATGCAACTGTATTGATTTACTATAAGATCTGTCTCTCGTAGCAGTGGAGTCTGTCCATGTTGGCAGACCAATACAGATATGAGAAAGTGAGTTTTGAAGTTGAAATTGGATTAAAGGAAGTTAGAAATAATTTGTTTAATAGCATTAGGCTATTCAGTTTATAATAAGGTGGTGTTTCCTAGGCAACTGAAAAGTTTGAAGTCATTAACTATAACTTGATACATTTGTCTCAACAAGGTTAGCTCACCATTGAAACTTATACTCAAAGCTCCATGGCTGAGACTCTCTATTCCCTAGAAAGTACTTGGATAGTCATAACTAATATTTGTTTCTCTCACTCAGATTTTTTTTTTTAATACAGCTGACCCATGTCTTCGACCAACATGTAGTGTTGCTGACAAGGAGGACGTTTAACATGATTGCAATTGATCATGAATTGTGAAATGAACAATTCCATTCTTAAAGGAATATCTGTTTTCTTCATTACCAAAAGATTAGAATTTTTTAACTTTTAAAAGTTTTCTTTAAAAAAAAATCATTTTAAATCCTGACATTATAGCTATATAAATACCAACACTTAATAAATTATGGCTACTTGTTATGGATTTGGGCTTTTCCATTTTTCCTATTTTTAAATTAAAATTTTTAAAAAGCATATATTATGTAACAACTAAAGTGAGACATGGTTATTTTCCAAAAACAAGTATTCAGTTAAATTGTCAGGTAATGACCCTTTTTGATTTCTCACTCATCAAAGCAATTATTTCATGTTTTCCCTTTTCTTTTGAAACCTCTAGTGCTGACAGCCTACCCTTAACAGAAACAACAACAACAAAAACCTAACCGGTATCATATTTCATTAAAAAAAGTGGAAACTATCTGATGGAAATTTAACCACCCTCCACTGGCAGGTGCATGATGCCATATGTTGTGAAGAAGCAGCCTTCCTCTTATAAAGAGCTAGTTCCTCCTCATATGCTTCTGTCTCCCAGCCTTCTCACTGTCTCACTGGCTTTAATTTAACATTGGATTAGCTTGTGAGGCCTGCCATAATAAATACCACAGATTAGGTGGCTTAAACAATAGAAACTTATTTTCTCACAGTTCTGGAGGCAAGACATCTTAGATAGGATATGAGCAAGGTTTGAGACCTCTCTCTTTCTCTTATAAATGGTCCTCGTCTCTCTTTGTCTTTACATGGTCTTTCCTCTGTACCCGTGTCATAATTTCTTCTTCTTATAAGGACATCAGTCATATTAGATTAGGGCCCATCCTAATTATCTCATTATAACTTAATGATCTCTCTAAAGACCTTAGCCCAAGTACGGTTTTATTCTGAGGTTCTGGGGTTGAGTTCAGCATATGAATTTGGACCATAACAATTAGTTATGGTCTTTTCTTTCAGCTTTATCAGGTGGTTTTTTTTTTCTTTCTTTTTCTCTCATAACTAGATCATTCCCCAAAGTGTAAAACGTACGTAAAGCTTCCTATTCTAAAAAAAAACCATCCATTGATTCCATACCCTATTACAACTACAGTTGCGTTGCTGTGCTCCCATCCAAGCCATGTTAGTATAATCACCTGTACACACCATCCTTTTTCTGTACCACACTTCACACCTCTGTCCTCTCCAGTATGATTTCTGCCCATCCAGCTCCATAAAAGTAAATATAGTTGATAACTCCTTCATTCTTGATACAGTTACCTACCCTGATACCCATAACAACTGCAAAAGACATTTTGGTTGTACGGTATCCACTCCATCCCTCTCTCATCATATAGCATAGGTGAAGTTTAGGTAGGACTAAACCTACCCAGTTTTAGGAGTGGATATGTATTAGTCTCCTTGCTCTTGCCACAGTAATTTATTCAATACTGGCTGTGGATTTGAGACCTATGCCCATAGTGACATCCACATGGTCACACTGAAGAGCGATCCCTATAAGTGGTCTTCTCTCTCCCTCAGAAGTAAATGGAGAATGACACAGTCTGTGTTCTGCTGAGCTTCATTTAGCATAGAAGTGAAACAATCCTGTGGAAACACCACCATGAGAGAATCTCCAAGAAACAGAATGAGAATCCTGATAGAATCATGCCTGAAGCTTTCTGTAAATCAGGACTTTTCCTCAAGAGAGTCAGTCAAACTAACCACTGCTTGTTAGGTTTTCACCTTCTAATGGAAAGCATAACTGGATCAACACCAGACTTGCCTGGTCCTCTCATTCATCTTTCTGTTTGTTTCTCATTCTCTGTCACAGTCTTCATCTCAAGTTGGCCATGAAACAGTTTTGTGTCAGTTCTCAAGGATATGGTTCCGGGCCTTGTTTACTTCTTTGCAAACATCCTTCCTGCAGAGTGCGGATTGAGAAACAGACTATGTGTATAGTGGGCCCCAGGGCGAATCTGGTGGGATGACAGGCCAAAACAAAAGGAAGAGCTGCCATAATCTCTCAAGGATGGGCTGTCTCTCAGGAATCAATAGAATTTTTGCTTGTCTGTGTTGAGGGAATAAAAAAATGAGAAGTTAGCTAAAGAACAAGTGATCTGAGTGTAGTTAATTATTTAAAAGAATTTCCTTACTATAATTATATTATTTATTGAATCAAAAGTAATTTCTATTCAAGTTTTGAATTCCAAATCTGGAGTTGAGTAACCAAAGCATATTTAATTTTTGCCTGTGATTAATCTGTTTTCATGTGCACTTATGAGAATTCCTAGAATTACTTAATTTAATTACTGATGATTAACAATTCTGAACAGAATTCTAATGTTCTAATATTGAAATTTTATTAAATTAAAATTTGGGAAGTTATTTAAAAACTGATTTTTTTCCCTTGATAAGAAGGCAAATTTAAAATGTAGAAATACTATTTTAGGCTTTGTTCAAGGTAGTATCAAGGAAAGACAACATTTCAAAATATCTCTAGGGTAGCACTTAGTGTGTTTTCAGTTGAAGATAAGAAAGAACCCAACAAATATTGATGAATAAAAAAGGGGATTTATTAGTTCTCTTAACTGAAAAGTATAGTAGTTCTGATGGCTGTGAAACACAGTGAGTAAAAAATATGCCAAATTGTTAATTCTAACCATATTAAAATGTTTCTGAGGAAGACCCCAAAACTCTATATTCCCAAAGGCTATTTACCTTAAGTTAGCACTGTCCACTGTATTCCACAGAGCATGAGTTTCTTTCAAGGTCTTGAGGGAAAGAAATTCATAGTCAAATGCATTCTTGGGAGTATGGAGTGTTTAGCCACATAGGTGTCAGAGAACAGTTGGGTTTAAATTCTAGCTCAAACAGAGACATATTGCTCACTATCTCCAAGTTTCATTTTCTCCTACACAAACAGAATGGATGTCATGGAATTATAAGCATTGCATGAGGTAATATACCACAGTATCTAGTACTTATGGCATACAACTCTGTGACAGACACATCTCTAAAAACTTCACACATATTCACTTATTTCATTCTACCAACAGCCCTAAGAGGTAAGTAATACGATTATCTCCATCTTACAGATAAGTAACTTGAGGACTATACAATTGATTAACTCCCCAAGATTACCCACCTACTAAGCCAGCAGAGTCTGGATTCATTTCAGGGCAGAATGCATCAAAAATTCCTGCTTTTAACTAATGTGCTATACTTCTTATTTGATGGTAAAGAAATGTATTTTATAAGTCTCATTTGATGGTAAAGAAAATTCTAGAAAAGCCTAGAATTTTCCTCAATAAATTTGGTCACTAAACAGTTTGTGATGCTTGTTAACATGTTTAATTTGAAAATATTACTGTTATAAATGCACTTGGAGAGATGAATAAACAAAGAAGACCATCTCAGTATGTAGGTCCCAATACTTCCAGGTCAGAATACAGTCAGCCTCAGGAAGAGTTGTATAAAGTGTCCTCAATCATCCTGGAGATGACAGAAGCTTTATTAGCTCCATACCTCTGACCGTTATCTTCTTCTAGACTCTGTGAAGTGTGCATGCTTGTTACCTACTGTTCACTCAAAGTGAATCTCAATTTCAGAATTTCCAAAAGAGATTTGTTTGGGATGATTTGCCAGTTTCTGAGTATCAAGACATAGTTTCCTGATAACCTTCTTAATGTCAACCCTGTTTCTCCTTTATTCACTGTTTACCTTCAACAGAATCTCCGACCCTATTAGTTGTGGCCCGGGAGAGAAAATCCTGTGACCCAAGGCTTGGCACATTTATTTGGAAGGAGTGGCCTGTGGTTGTTTCCTTCAGCAGAGAATTCTAGGTTTAGGAGACATTTATGATTCATGAAATATTTAGTAGGACTGGAAAAGGTCAGTTTTCATTCCAATCCCAAAGAAAGGCAATGCCAAAGAATGCTCAGACTACCACACAATTGCACTCATCTCACACGCCAGTAAAGTAATGTTCAAAATTCTCCAGGCCAGGCTTCAGCAATACGTGAACCATAAACTTCCAGATGTTCAAGCTGGTTTTAGAAAAGGCAGAGGAACCAGAGATCAAATTGCCAACATTCGCTGGATCATCGAAAAAGAAGAGAGTTCCAGTAAAACATCTATTTCTGCTTTATTGACTATGCCAAAGTCTTTGACTGTATGGATCACAATAAACTGTGGAAAATTCTTCAAGAGATGGGAATACCTGACCACCTGACCTGCCTCTTGAGAAACCTATATGCAGGTCAGGAAGCAACAGTTAGAACTGGACATGGAACAACAGACTGGTTCCAAATAGGAAAAGGAGCACGTCAAGGCTGTATATTGTCACCCTGCTTATTTAACTTATATGCAGAGTACATCATGAGAAACCCTGGGCTGGAAGAAGCACAAGCTGGAATCAAGATTGCTGGGAGAAATATCAATAACCTCAGATATGCAGACGACACCACCCTTATGGCAGAAAGTGAAGAGGAACTAAAAAGCCTCTTGATGAAAGTGAAAGAGGAGAGTGAAAAAGTTGGCTTCAACCTCAACATTCAGAAAACGAATATCATGGCATCTGGTCCCATCACTTCATGGGAAATAGATGGGGAAACAGTGGAAACAGTGTCAGACTTTATTTATTGGGGCTCCCAAATCGGTGCAGATGGTGACTGCAGCCATGAAATTAAAAGATGCTTACTCCTTGGAAGGAAAGTTATGACCAACCTAGATAGTATGTTCAAAAGCAGAGACATTACTTTGCCGACTAAGGTCTGTCTAGTCAAGGCTATGGTTTTTCCAGTGGTCATGTATGGACGCAAGAGTTGGACTGTGAAGAAAGCTGAGCGCCAAAGAATTGATACTTTTGAACTGTGGTGTTGGAGAAGACTCTTGAGAGTCCCTTGGGCTGCAAGGAGATCCAATCAGTCCATTCTGAAGATCAGCCCTGGGATTTCTTTGGATGGAATGATGCTGAAGCTGAAACTCCAGTACTTTGGCCACCTCATGCAAAGAGTTGACTCATTGGAAAAGGCTCTGATGCTAGGAGGGATTGGGGGCAGGAGGAGAAGGGGATGGCAGAGGATGAGATGGCTGGATGGCATCACTGACTCAATGGACATGAGTCTGAGTGAACTCTGGGAGTTGGTGATGGACAGGGAGGCCTGGCGTGCTGCTATTCATGGTGTCTCAAAGAGTCGGACACAACTGAGTGAATGAACTGAACTGAACTGAACTGAAGCCTAAGAATAGTTTTCTTATTAATACTATAACTATCTTATATATGTTTTAAAGTTTTCATCATTGATGTTTATGTGTGTGGTAGTCCCATCTGACTTTTTGTGACCCCATGGACAGTAGCTCACTAGGCTCCTCTATCCATGGAATTCTCCAGGCGAGAATACTGGAGTTGGATTGTCATTCCGTTCTCTAGGGGAGTTTTCCAACACAGGGATCAAATCTGGGTCTCCTGCATTATAGGCAGATTCTTTATGGTCTGAGCCACACTGGGAAGCAGCTGATAGAATTCATTATATTAACATATATTAAAAATAAAATCAATCTTACTTACTTTTAAATTATTGCAATTTTAACAGTTACTTGTTGAGCATCTATAACTTGACAGACTGAAGTTTTACTGCTGGGATTACTGCAGCAGACAAAACAGAGACATAAAAGCTCTACCTTTTTGCAGCTTCCATTTCAGTAGATGGAATCAAACAATTAAAAAAGAATAAATACAAGGTATATTAAGTGCTTGTATGCACAAGAAGAAAAATGAAATTTGATGAGGGAATTAATGTTGAGGAATTTACTCTTTTATAGGATAATCAGGGAAGGCCTTTCTGATAAAGTAATATTTGAGCCGAGACCTTAAAGACAGGAGGAATGACACACTTGGAGAATAGCATTCCAGGTGGAAGGAACAATAATATGAAGCCCTGTGGCAGCTTAGTTCTAGGCAATGTCATGGAGGTAAGTAAGGGGAAGATTGATAAATATGAAATTAGAGAAGTGACCAGGAATCAGATCACCTAGGCTTTTGGTTTTTAATCTGGGGAGGATGGAAAAATATCAAGAGACTGATTTGAGCAAAAGAATCTGTTACATTTTGAAGAATCACTGTGACTACTGTGTGAAGAGAAGACTTTAGGAGGGTGAAGGTGGAAGCTGAAACACCAGAAAGGAGACTTTTGCAGTGGTAAAGAGTCCACCTGTCAATGTAGGAGACATAGGAGACCCTGGTTCGATCCCTGGGTAAGGAAGAGTCCCTGAAATAGGAAATGGAAACCCGTGTCAGTATTCTTGCCTGGAGAATTCCATAGACAGAGGAGCCCAGTGTGCTACAGTCCATGGGGTCACAAAGAGTCAAATAAGACTGAGTGCACGCGCGCGCACACACACACACACACACACACACACACATACGCAAAAGATGATGGTTGCTGAGAACAGTGAGGACGTGGTGGGTTGCTGAGTAAATCCTGAAGATTTAACCAACTGGATTTCCCATCCAATTAGATCTTAGGACCTGGGTCATGTGGTCCTTCTTCCTAGAATACAATCGACTGGGCCATGAATTCATGCCCAAGAAAAAGCTGGCTGTAAAGGTTTTGCGGCTAGACATCCCTGGTGGCTCAGATGGTAAAGCGTCTGTCTATAATGCGGGAGACCCGGGTTCTATCCCTGGGTTGGGAAGATCCCCTGGAGAAAGAAATGGCAATCCACTCCAGGACTACTGCCTGGAAAATCCCATGGACAGAGGAGCCTGGTAGACTACAGTCCATGGGGTCGCAAAGAGTCAGACATGACTGAGTGACTTCACTCACTATAGTTGGAGGAATGGCGTTGCTATTTACTGAGATGAGAAAATAAGTATGTTTGAGGAAGGGTAAAAATCAGGAGTTCAAATTTTGACATGTTAAATTTGAGAGAATTATTAGATATCACAGTGGGAATGTTGAGTAGGCAGTTAGATATTGAGGCTAAAATTTCATGGAAAGCCTAGGCAGGAGATTAAAAAATGTGAGTCACAAGTATAAGGATGGCATTTAAAGCTCTAAGATTTAATGAGCTTGCCAAATGTGTAAAATAAAAGATATCTGAAGATTGAATCTGTGGTACTCCAATGTTTAGTTTGGGGAGATGAAGGAGAACCAACAAAAAAAGAAAGAGCAACTGGTGAATTAAAAGGTAATAATTTTTCAAAGTTTACCATTTTTCAAACATGGATATGCACTGTGAGGATAATGAATCTCTATGTTAAAATTATGCAATATTCAATATTAGAGTCAGTAGAATAACAAATATTTTAGTTTCATAAAAGGAAAAAGTCTATCCTATATCTGCATATTTGCTTCTGTAAAATCAAAAATAAGCTGATTGCTTTGGATAAGTTAATAAAATATGTGAAGTAGCTTTAAGGCAAATTTGAATGTCTTTTAAACTAACACTAAAATAAAATAAAAGTCTCAAAGCCTAAAATGAAGTCCAAAACAAAATAAATGTAAAAGTCAGACAACTCAATATTAAAATGAAGTTAACAAGGACTTCCACATTTCCCTTTCCTGAAAGAAACTTGATTTTCTTTAACTTTTCTGCTCAATATATTCACCAAGGAGACGTTTATGAGCAATTCCAGGTTCTCAGGTTTTTCAATTCTGATTTCACCTAGAAGTATTATCAGAATGATAGTGGAAACAACAAAGAAACCATAATTGCAACCTTGTACAAAACCAATTTGGTTTGGATTGTCACTTACAAAGATGTCTTTCATTCAAAGATAAAACATTAGAAACATTTCATCCCAGAAAATGAAAGTAGACTTTGGATGTTTTGATGTCGGAGCTAGAAAAAGGTTTTTTCTGAGTGCTGGGCAGAATTCTCATCTTCTCTTAAGTTTTAGAGTTAATGTAATATACACCCAGATATGAACACACTGCCATCCACTCTATTCACATTCCTTCAATGTGTTATTTTTTTTTCAGTTTCAAAGTTAATACACACAGCCAAATATATACATAGCAGATTGAAATACTCTAAGTATCCCAATACATTTATTGAACTGTATTGACCTGTATTTGCCTTTGTCAAAAATGTTTTACATTTATTGTCTATTGTGTGAGTGCATTCTTTGCTACAGTAGACACAAAAATAGATAAATAACAGAAAGTCAAAGAAAACACTATTATTGAGAAAAAACATTTAGATCTGTAGCATGATGCAAACACATGTTAGTAATAAAATTACAGCACTTATAACTTCTGTGGGTGAAGCCACTTTGATGCTTTGAGACTTTTCAAATAAGTCTCGTCTCCTAGTGTACTACCTGGCATTCAGAACATTTTTGTTGAATCTCTTAAGTAAGAAATAATTCTGACTAGTGGAAATGGAGAAAATTCTAGTGGAGGTATTATTAATAGCTAGTTCTTAAACACAAGGGGCCTTCCCTGGTGGCTCAGTGGTAAAGAATTTGCCTGCAATACAGGAGATGCAGGTTCAATTCCTGAGTAAGAAAGATCCCCTGGAGAAGGAAATGGCAACCCATCCAGTGTTCTTACCTGGAAAATCCCACTGACAGAGAAGTCTGGTGGGCTACAGTCCATGGGATGGCAAAAGAGTTGGACATGATTTAGTGACTAAATAACAACTAAACGTGAGGGACATTTCTAAGTGAAGAAGTGGGGCTCTAGCATCTAAGCAGAACAAAAACAAAACCAACCTCTTAGAGGGATTTGAAAGTGCAGAGACCTCTTGGGAGCTATGGGTCTGATATAGGGCCCTTCTCCAAAGATATAAAGAACTGCTGAGGACAAATGTCGGTACTAAGATGAATGCCAGTGGTTTAGTGTATTGCAACCTGCCCCTCTTTCTAGCATGTGTATCCACTTTCCCTGACCTCAAGCCGATTCCCTAGCTACTTGTCATAATGTGAATGTTAACAGCCCAGCTTACAGAGTTCTGAAGCAGACATCAGATTCACAAGAGAGAATGTGTGGTAAAGAATTAACTTAGAAGGCCTGGGACTGTCATTATTAGGAAAGCCTGATAGCAGGGGTGGCCCTTTACTGGCATCTGGGAATACGTACCTGATAAGGGTGGTTCACTGTGCCTAGACTTCATGAACAATGCAGTTTATGCTGTCTTTTTCCCTGAGAGTCTGGAATTGTGGAACAGTTAGCAGAGTATGCTATGTGACCATATTCCAATAAAAATTTAGGGTGCTAAGTCTCTATTGAGCTTTCCTGAGAGACTTTGAAAATGTTGTCTCAAATCATTTTTGGAAAAATTAACTGTCATGTGACTCTCCTCTTGCAAGTTTGTGTCTGATTTCTTCTAGACATCTCCCCATGTGCCTTTTCCCTTTTCTGATTTTGCTCTGTACCTTTTTACTGCAGTGAGCTGTAACTGGAATATGGCCACATGCTAAATTCTGTGATTAACTCTATTGAATTACCAAACCTGAATGTATTACTTTGTCAACAAAGGTCCATCTAGTCAAGGCTATGGTTTTTCCAGTAGTCATGTATGGATGTGAGAGTTAGACTATAAAGGAAGCTGAGTGCCAAAGAACTGATGCTTTTGAACTGTGGTGTTGGCAAAGACTCTTGAAAGTCCCTTGGACTCCAAGGAGATCCAACCAGTCCATCCTCAAGATCAGTCCTGGGTGTTCATTGGAGGGACTGATGTTAAAGCTGAGACTCCAATACTTTGGCCACCTGATGTGAAGAGCTGACTCTTTTGAAAAGAACCTGGTTCTGGGAAAGATTGAGGGCAGGAGGAGAAGGGGACGACAGAGGAGGAGATGGTTGGATGGCATCACTGACCCAATAGACATGGGTATGGGTAGACTCCAGCAGTTGGTGATGGACAGGGGGGCCCGGCATGCTGTGTGATTCACGAGGTCACAAAGAGTCAGACCCAACTGAGCGACTGAACTGAACTGAACTGAATGTGTCTTTAGGGACCCCTCAACAGAGTGACCTGAGAGGAAAGAACAAGCCTGCAAATGTGACCCATATCAGCTATCCAGAAAAGTCAACTGAGTTTTGCCAAACATACAAATGGTGAGTTATAGTATTGTACACTTGAAACTAATAGAATGCTGTATGCCAATTATTTTGTTGTTGTTGTTTAGTTACTAATTGTGTCCGACTCTCTTGTGACCCCATGGATAGTAGCCCGCCTGGCTCCTCTGTCCATGGGATTTCCCAGGCAAGAATGCTGGAGTGGGTTGCCACTTCCTTCTCTTCAGGATCTTCCCCACCCAGGGATCAAACATGCATCATCTGCGTTGGCAGGTGAGTTCTTTATCACTGAACCACCTTGGAAGTCCTATGTCAATTATACATCAAAAAATGAAAAAGAAAGACCAAGTCCTCCATTAAAAAATGTACATTGAGGGACTTCCCTGGTGGTCCAGTGGCTAAGACTCTGAGCTCCCAGTGCAGGGGGCCCAGGTTCGATCCCTGGTCAGGGAGCTAGATCCCACATGCTACAACTAAGACCCAGAGCAGCCAAATAAATAAATAAAATTTAAAAAAAAATGTACATTGAAAAAAAAAATGTACATTGAAATAATAAATGGCTTAAAGAATGAAGTAATATAATAGCTTAAAAGAGAAGACATACTAGCAAAGCAAATTACTTAAGAAAAATATCCAGATAACCCAGAGAAAATAAGAAAAAATATAAAATAAAAACAAGACTACTCTAACTGACTTGAAAATATTTGAGAAAGTATTTTATCAAAAAATCTTCAAAATAGATTAATCAGAGAAAAATAAAAAGCTCTCAGAAAGTAAACATGTAATTGAATAATTTAAAAAATGCTTACTTTGAAAGTATGTTAAAAATGCCTATGGTAAGTCATTATTTCTTAACATAGAGAAAATAACAAAGAAATTTGGAGGAAGTAATCAGACATAGATAATAAATGCAGGTGGTTCTAAGTCTTGTAAATTTCAAAATGAGAGAGAGGGAAAATAGAGAGGAATAAATTTTCAGGAAAAATGGAAGCAAAGTTTGCAGGGTAGAAAAGAATCATGGATCTTCATATTAAGATGTTCATAGTGAACATAATAAAAAAGAAAGATCCAGGGACAGACATACTATCATGAAATTTCAGAGCAGCAAGGATGAAGAAATAGTGTTAAAAGGTAGCAGAGAAGAAGAAAAAGTGCCAGCTATACAAGAATGTGATTTAGACTGGCATCTGATATCTCATCAGCAAAATTAAATTCTAGAAGGCAAAAAAGCAGATCTCCCAAATTTTTAATTAAAATTATTTTTAACCTTGAATTCCATACCCAAACTATTAATAAAAGAGGTAGACAAATTATGTCTTCCTGAAATGCAAGAATCAATTAACTATTTGGGGATTAGTCTGAACAAAAGGAGGAAGAAAAACAAGAAAAGGAAAATACTCACTGAAATGAATGATGAAACTAACCTAAGAATCCAGTAAATAGGATCCCAGAGATGGCACTTTTATAAAGTACCTGCCATAATTAGATTAGAAAATCACTGGATTAAAAAAAAAATGTTTTTAAAGGTGACCTGGAAGAACAGTGAAGTAGATGGCAAGAAACATAGAGCATAAGTAAACTTTTCGGTACAGATGTTATGAACAGTAAGGCATATATTTTTTCTCCCAATAAGAAGAAACACAAGAAAAAATGTAAAACTGTATAAGGTACTTATGGTACAGATATGCAGAAAAGTCAAATATAGTAAAGTATTTGAAAATGAATAATGTATAAGGAAAGAAAATCCTTTTGGTCTGGAGTGTCTTTTTATATTGGAATTTTGATGGTTTCAGCATACAAGCTTGCTTTGAGGTGAGTCACATTTCTATGGCCCTAGTATGTAAATATCATACATTGTTCTTCAAATTTTGGAATAGACCTAGAAACAAAGCATGAGAGATTTCAAAATGATTATAGGATAAACAGTAGGGGGATTGCATAGCGATTCTGTTCACTGATGAATTTCTGGCATCACAGTTCTTTCTGGTCATATAATAGCTACATAGTAAACTTTTTTGATGGAATGAATAAAACTAGATATAAAAGAAGTATACACAAACCATAATTTCTTACAAAGTAGAACACTCTACAATATTTTGATAAATGAGATTTAAAGAAAAACAGCAAACTATCTAGAAAGCAATTGCTATGGATTGAATGTTTGTGTACTCCCAAAATTTGTGTGTTGAAATTCTAAAACCCAATTTGATGGTAATAGTAGATGGGCCATTGGGAGGTGATTAGGTCATCGAAGGGAAATCTTCATAAATGGGATTTTTGTTTTAAGAAGAGAAATGAGGAGCCTCCCAGCATCAGAACTATGAGGATAAATGTTTGTTGTTTAAGCCACACAGTCTACGGTATGGGCTTCCCTGGTGGCTCGTTGGTAAAGAATCCACCTGCAATGCAGAGATGTGGGTTCAATTCCTGGGTCAGGAAGATCCCCTGGAGAAGGAAATGGCAACCCCCACCAGTCAGTATTCTTGCCTGGGAAATCCCATGGACAGAGGATCCTGGCATGCTGCAGTCCCTGGGGTCACAAAAGACTTGGACACAACTTAGCAACTAAGCAACAGTCTATGGTATGTTTGCTATATTGTCTCAAACTGACTAAGACAGCAATGAAAGAAGACATTACCCCAAAATCTGCAGACCCAGGGAAGTCTGTATTCATGAGGAAATGTTTGGCTTTGTTTACCTTTATAAGTAAAGAAGAGAGGAAAACTAGAGAACAGAACAAAATAATTGAATACACACGTTAAGATAGTTGGATGACGTGGGTGGGAGGGAGGTAGGGTGGGAGGAAGCTCAAGGAGGGAATACATGTATATTACAGTTGATTCATGTTCTTTGGCAGAAACGAACACAACATTGTAAAGCAATTTATCCTCCAATTAAATATTTTTTAAAAGTTGAGTACACAATAAAAAATAATATTAAGAAAGTATATAATAAAATCTAAAATTGTTAAAAGCAAAACAATAGGACAAAGTCAAAGTAAATACAAAGGCTACTTTTGTGAAAGACTAAGGAAAACAGATACTCTCCTCATTGGAATGGTAAAAAAGAGAGAAAACCAGATACACAAGATTAAGAATGACAGAAATAACCAGGAGGTTATATCTTAACACAGGAGGTTAAGATAATTATAAAAGAATATTGCATGAACTTTATAGCTGCACATTTGAAAAACTGCAGAAAATAGATAGCTCCTGGCAAAATATAAATGATCAATGTTTACAAGAGAATGCCAAAGAAAACCAAAAAGGCAAAAATATACACAACTAGCAGACACTATGACCTAAAAAATTGACTAAATAGCTACCAATGAGAAAAGCTATATAAGAAGACATTGTTACATGTGTCAGTTGCTGAATACAGCTTGTAAGTGTGTCAGATACAGAACTGGGGATGTCATTCTAGAAATTCTGTCCCCACAGAAGACTAAGAAAAGAAGCAAGGTTTAGCACGAAGAACATGAATTCAGAGAACTGGAGGCTGAGGAAGAGCTTCTCCTATAATCCTGGTGAAAAGGGGAAAGTTGGTAGTCAGTCAGTGGTGTCTGACTCTGAGCAACCCCATGGATTTTAAACTCAGTAGGCTCCTCTGTCCATGGGATTCTCCAGGCACGAATACTGGAGTAGGTTGTCATTTCCATCTCCAGGGGATCTTTCCAACCCAGTAATCAAACTCGGGTCTCCTACATTGCAGGCAGACTCTTTACTGCCTGAGCCACTAGGGAAACCCTATATTCCTGATAAAGATGGCAAAATGAAACACCTAAGAACCCTGGGCAAAAAACCCCAGCTGTTCTGTAGGAGTTTGGGAAGAAACTGCCAGATTTAGCTGCTTGAGCTTTAGACTCTTGCTCAGGAACAGTGATGACAATTTCCAAAACCTGCTGGTTTATGGGGCTAATTCTACTAGGCTGAGTAGCTTCACTGCCGCTGAGCTTGGGAGAAGAAAAGGTAGCTGATAGCACTGAATATGGTTTGATCTAAAAGTCAACATACTGGGCTTCCCTGGTGGCTCAATGGTAAAGAATCCGCCTACTATTGCAGGAGACATGGGTTTGATCCCTGGTCTGGGAAGATCCCATATGCCGCAGAGCAACTAAGCCCGTGCTCTAGTGGCTGGGAACTGCAACGAGTGAAGCCAGGGCACCCTAGGACCCGTGCCCCTTAACAAGAGAAGCCACCACAATAAAAAGCCCAAGCACCACAACTACGGAGTAGCTCCTACTCGTCGCAACTAGAAAAAAGCCCCGGATAGCAACAAAGACCCAGCACAGCCAAAAATAAATAAATACAATTATTTTTAAAATAAATAAAAGTCAATATACCAGGCAGATAAAATGAATGCCTTTTATCTTCATGCTCTGTAAGACTAATTGTTAAAGTTTTTCACATCAACATACTCCAAATATGACAATTTCCACTTGTGACTACAAAAAAAGCTTTTATCAAAAACATTTTCATGACTTACATTGTTATTTGATGCAATTACTGGGCATTCATTTGTATTTCAAAAAGAAATTTTCTATAAAGGTTTTCTTTATTAGTGTTAAAAATCAATTTAGACTACAAAAGCAGTGACTCATATTTTATTTTGATATTATTTGTCAGTTCAGTTGACAATTGAGTAGCTTTTAAAAAGTAATTGATGTTAGTGCTTTAGGAATTGAACTATTATGGACAGATCATGTGAGAGAAAGTGAAGTGGCATTTGCCTTTCATTAGTATCTATAAATGGAAAAAGAAAAGTAGAATCTGAAGGTGGTACAAACTCTAGTATATGAGTATATAATAAAGTCAAAATCTTTTGAAAAATAATAGCAATCTTTTCAACAGAATTAACTTTTTCACATGGTATCATGTTTTAAATTCACAAAAGAAAAATAATCATTCAGAATAATTATGAACATTTATGCATTCACTTAAGTAATTAATATATAGGTAATTCCAATTTTCCAGTGTTAGTTTGTTTCAGTAAAACTTTAGGAAAATGAAGCAATTTCAGTTTAGTGTAAGAATTCAATTGTTTCTTCCAACTTTAAAACCAATGAACCTATCATAACCAATTTGTTTCCAACTTAAACAGTGACATGAAAATGACTATACCAATTCTTTTTAACCCATAACATATAAACGTTTTTATTCATTTGGACCCTTAGGATGAAAACACCCTTTGCCACAATAATGCTTAACAATACCTCCTTATAGGGGACATTAGAGGCTTCCCGGGTGGCTCAGCAGTAAAGAATCTGCCTGCAATGCAGGGAGACCTGGGTTCGATTCCTGGGTCGGGAAGATCCTCCAGAAAAGGGCCTGGCAACTCACTCCGGCAACTCACTCCAGCAGCTCTTCCCATGGATAGGGGAGCCTGACAGGCTACAGTCCATAGGGTCATACAGAGTCGGACACAACTGAAGTGACCAAGCAGCAGCAGCAGGGAATATTAGAGTGTTGTGATTGTATGTGGGTTCTGGATTCAGCATGCCTGCTATAAAATTCTGACTTTGTCCCTTCCCAACTATGTGCTAATTACTTAACATCTTCAAGCTCTAGTTTTCTCATCTCTAAAGTGGAAATAATAATAGTTGGAAGAACTGAATGAAATAACCTATGAGAAACACTTAGGAAAATGCCTTGCAAATAGTAAGTACCAAATGAATACTAGTTATTACTATGGAAAGAATGCCATGCCTATGTTTAGAGGACCCCATGGGAACATGAGAGGACTACAAAATTCTCTGCCTCCAAACAGCTTTTGTCTGCAATTAAAGGCCATATGGTAGAGTGAACGATATACTGGATTTTATAATACATTGGAATCTGTCTCTTACAAACTATGTGACTTTAGAAAACCTATCTAAAATAGCTACACAGTTTACTTTACTGAAAAGATCAAAGTGGATCATATACATGAACCCCATAGGTTCATATATATATCAATAGGATTGAATATAATTGTTTCCAGTCAGGTTTACATCTTTGGATTAGGGCAATATTTCTAACTTTATTTTTTTTAAGCTGAGGAACTCCGCATTCAAATGAATTTTTACAAACCTCCAGCTTGACTTAGATCAACCTAAGACATTAGTAATTTGATTGAAGTAGACTGATTTAGCTAATTTTTTGCTTTTTGAGGTCTCTAAAGTTTTCTCTAGCTTTCTGACATATTCTTTATAAATCAGCTCTAGTACTATGTTTTCTGTAAGAAGAAAGCATCTAACAAAATATATTAGTCTCAGGGTCCAGTGGAGTAAAACAAATCAAAACCCCAACCAAGTGGTGTCATAAAAGGAATGTAATAGAAATAGTTACCTAGGTATTATAAGGCCAACACATGAAAACCACAGAATATGGGTTACCAAGAAATAGTATCTTCGGAAAGAAGCTACCACACAAAAACTGGGAAAACAGAGACAAAGTAGGAGCATTCAGAACCTAAAAGCATGGATGTATGGATCCATGGAACTGAGCTTGAGTCCTGTGGATGGAACCCACCTGACTGCTGATGGCTGTTATGAAGGACCAAGATGAATATGGTGTGGGAGTCTTGAAAATAGCTAGAAGATGAAACCAATTCCTGCTGCTGTGGCAACACTCCATTGCTAAGAAACACTGCCAAGCTCAGCAAGAAACACACAAAGGAGGAAGTCCCTTGTCTCCTCCTGCTGCCTCTCCTCTTGTCTTCTTCAGATGAAATACAGTCCCAGGCTGAGTTAGAGAGAAGGTATGAAAGAGTGAATCTGTAGCTAAGAGATAACAGCTAAACAATGTGCACACAGAATTAGTTACCTTTTACTTCTTTACATTCTGGTTTTGCAATACCTTGTTTATATTTGCTACTTTGACAGATTATATTTCTATTATATTTGGAGATGTCACTCATCCATGAGACTCAGTTCAGTACAGTTGATATGAGTACAATGAACACTCATAGAGTGATTGTTATTTCTAACCAGTCAGATGTTGATGTTATAAAGCTGACTATGATGCAATTTTGTTCTTGTAAACTGGGTCTGTAACCTGATGTTTTCAGTGCAACGAAATACAAACACAATGATTACCTGGCTACTAATAGGCCCAGAGGAGGAACAATTTGTCAAGTCTCTGGCAGGAAAGAATAATTTTTTAAAAAGACATGAGAAAAGGATGCTTGAATGGAAGTTGAGTTTAATCTTGACAGATGAGGACAGGTGCAGAGGTGATGGCCTGGACAATTAGTTTTATTAGAGCATAAACTGTAACCTAAAGAATGAGAAGACTAGAGATACAGACGGGGGATTGTGCCTTATTTCTACATATAACTTCAATCATTTGTGTGATGTCAGATACATATTTAAACACTCAATAAACACTTGGACAGACATCACGGGGAGTAGTGGGAGGACATGGAGTACATCTCTCTCCACTTATACATCAGGAATACACCTTCAGACACAGAAGTGCATGCACAACACCAACTGAGAGTGGACAGGAGTACCTGACCAGTAGAAGAGAACACATAGAACCATACAAAACTCGGTAGGACGAAGGAACTAGGGGGAAAACAGGAGTGTTAGAAGGACTGGACCTCCTCTCAGCAGGTGGGGCAACTGAAGCACAGGTCCAGCCCCCACATCGGGGCAATTGTCTGAGTCAGAGGAGAAACATTTAAGGCTGAGAGTGAAACAGCAGATCTGTGGCAGCCAAATGGAATGAGCATCAGACAGTCCTTGCCATAGCATATATACCCCGGACAGGGATGCAGGTCCTCTAGAAGGCATAGCAGTTGGGAGCTTGAGTCTAGGGATTGTGAGCAATCCCAGGGTGAGGGCAACTGTTGACTGCAGAGAGACGAATCAAGTGGATACAAAGAAGAAGATTGTGGTGGGAAATGCCTGTGGAGGAAAGCCAGGCAACCATGGAAGCAAGGCGATACTGCTGAGTCATGCGTGGGAGGTGGAGCCATCACCATAGCCTCTCTCTCCCCACATGCCAGCACTGGCACCTGAACAACAGAGAGGCTGGCCCATCAAACGCCGGTCACACTAAACTACAGAGTAGGACCCCAGGCAAGGGAGCTCTCTAAGTGCCTGAATGGGCGGAATTATGGAGAAAGACTGGCCAAAGAGGTCTTCTGATTGCCAGCTACAAGAAGCTTGAAAAAAGATCCTAATAAGGCCATAACTCCTGTGGCTGAGGCAGTCTGTGTCCCTGAACACTTGGCACCACCAGGGTCCCTGAAATCCAAGCAGCTGTGCCACCTTCACACTCAGCCCTCACTGGGGCAGAGCTGCCACAGGCAAAAAAAGTCTTGCATCTAAACATGCAGGGTTGCTTTGGTCATGGCCAACTCTGTAACCCTGTGAACTGTGGCCTGCCAGGCTTCTCTGTCAGGGGTTTCTACAGGCAAGAATACTGGAACATATTGGCCAATACTGGTTGTCATACTGTCCTAGACCTATATTTCCTTCTGCCTTAACCACCAGCTCCCCTGAGTAGCTGGTGCTGCCAGAACCCCTGCAATGCAAGCAGCTGCACCACCTCCACACCTGGCCCTCACAGGGGCAAACCCACGTCCACCAGGGCAGCCTCAGGAGCAAACCCCAGTGGACGACCCACATGTAGAGGTGGAAATAAAACCACAATTGAAACCCAGGAGCAGTGTGGCTAAGGAATAAGACCCCAAACCTTCCCACTAGCTGTATAAGCTGCAGATTAAATCCACATGATCAACTAGCCAGACTCTGTGTCTATGGACTATATAAAAGGACATTGAGAGCTCCCACAAAAGAAAATGCACTAGTTCTGATAGCTGTAGATAATGGAGGCAAGAACACACAGGAGTAAGACCAGATTAGAATCTGAGCTGCCCCCACAGTAGGTCCAGAGACCAGCACAGTGTTGGAGGGCATCCTGTGGAGGTGAGGTGGAATGTGACCCCCAGCGAGGGAAAGGACTCTGACAGCAGTGACTCAAGAAAAACATTTATTATTCTTTTGTTTTGACTTGTTCTGTAGATTCTTTTGGATTTGTTTCTATTTTGTTTGCCTTTTCTTTCCTCCCCCCACCCCAAACCCCACTGCTGTAGTTGTTGATTTTATTGGCACTATGAAATCTAATTAAGCTTTTGAGGTTTTTTTTTTTCCCCAATCACACTTTTTATTGCTGTTATAAACCCTTGCCTCTATGTTGGGCTTTTGCAGTTCTATGAGTTTTCCTTTTTCTTTCTTCTTCCTGTATTTTTTTTCTTTTTTTAATCTTAATTTTTAATTTTTAAAAAACCTATTACTATTTTGTCTATATTTATTCCTTTGTTTGCTTTTCCTTCTGTTCTTTTCCCCTTGCAGTTAATCTTTAATGTATAAAAATCTTCTTTATCTAGCTCTATTTAACTTTGCATATCTATTCTTTCTTTCCTTTCCTCTTAACATATTTGTTAGTTTTGTTTTCATTGCTTTATTCCCCACATGGTACCTTGCTTTAGTTTTGTTTTCCAGTTTGTGCTTTAGTTAGTTTTGTTCTTAACTGATAGATATAATTTTTGGTTTCCTTTCTTGCCATGTCAATCTACTGTATTTTATTTTTGTTGGACTGTTTTGATTTTGCTTATGGGTGTGTATGTATATTTGTATATTTCACTATTTCAGTTATTATTTGCCTGATTTTGTAACTGCCATTTGTATGGGGTTCATCTTTGGTTTCTCATTTTTGGATATTTGTGTTAATCTCACTTCATACCATAACAAACCACTTCTAGAATCTTCATTCTTGACCAGAGATCAAGCCCTGAGCCTTTGGAGTGGGAGCACTGACTCCAAGACCATAGACTACCAGAGAACTAACCCTAGGAAATATCAGATAGTGACAACTCACACAAAATAAACCACTTGAATATGAGACCTAGCATCACCTGACCACCAGTATAAGATGCCTCATCTAAACAACAAACAAAACAAAAATGCAAACCCAGTCATCAGCAGACAGGATTACCACCTCACTCAGCCTTGCCCATCAGAGGAATAACAAACGAAAAACAAAAACAAAACCAAAAAAAAACTCATCACAAATCTCATCCTATACGAAGCTTACACAAACCACTGGACCAACCTTAGGAGGGCAGAAACCAAAAGGAAGAAAGAATTCAACCCTGAAGCCTGGGTAAAGGAGACCTCAAACACAATAAGTTAAAAAAGAATAATGAAAAGACAGAGAAATACTACACAAATGAAAGAACAAACTAGAATCACAGAAGTCCAAATAAATGAAGAGGATATAGGCAAACTCCCTGAAAAACAATTTAGAATAATGGATGATCAAAAACACTGAAAACAGAATGGAGAAAATGCAAGAATAAATTAACAAAGACATAGAAGAATAAAACAATAAGCAAATAGAGACAAACAATTACTGAAATTAAAAATACTCTAGGAGGAATCAATAGCAGAATATTTGAAGTAGAAGAACGAATCAGTGAGTGGGAAGATAAAATGGTGGAAATAACTTCTGAAGAGCAGAATAAAGGAAAAATAATGAAAAGAACTGAGGATATTCTCAGCGACTTCTGGAACAATATCAAACACACCAACATTCGAATTATAGGGGCCCCAGAAGAAGAAAGAAAGAAAGGGTATGAGGAAATTTTTGAAGAAATTATAGCTGAAAATTTCCCCAACATGGAAAAAGAAATCAAGTGCAAAAGGCTCAAACTGTCCCATACAAGAGAAACCCAAGGAGAAATATGCCAAAACATGCACTAATCAAACTAACAAAGACTAAACACAATGAATATTAAAAGCTGCAAGAGAAAAGCAACAAGTAACATACAATGGAAATTCCATATGTCTAACAGCTGATCTTTCAGCAGGAACTCTGCAGGCCAGAAGGGAATGGCAGGATATATTTAAAGTACTGAAAGGGGAAAAGCTAGAACCAAGATTACTCTATCTGACAAGGATCTCATTCAAAATTGATGGAGAAATAAAAACTTTTCAGACAAGTAAAAGTTAAGAGAATTCAGTAACACCAAACCAGCTTTATTGCGACCCTGTGGACTGTAGCCTACCAGGCTCCTCCGTCCATGGATTCTCCAGGCAAGAATACTGGAGTGGGTTGCCATTTCCTTCTTCAGGGGATCTTCCCAATCCAGGGATCGAACTCAGGTCTCCCACGTTGCAGGCAGACACTTTAACCTCTGAGCCACCAGGGAAGCCCACAACAAATGTTAAATGGACTTATATAGTCAAGAAATACAAGAGAAGAAAACAGATCTACAAAATCAAACCCCTAACAATTAAGAGAATGGCAATAGAAACATATATATCAATAATTACTTTAAATGTAAACAGATTAAATGCTGCAACCAAAAGGCACAGACTGGCTGAATGGATTCAAAAACAAGACCCATATATATGCTGTCTACAAGAAACCCACTTCAGACCTCAAGACACATATAGACTGAAAGTGAGAGGATGGAAAAATATATTCCATGCAAATGGGAAGCAAAAGAAAGCTGGAGTAGCAATCCTCATATCAGACAAAATAGACCTTAAAATAAAGAATATTACAAGAGATAAGAAAGGACACTACATGATGATCAAGGGCTCAAGCCAAGAGGAAGACATAACAACTGTAAATATCTATGTATCCAACATAGGAGCACCTCAATACATAAGACAAACACTAACAGATTTAAAAGGAGAAACTGACAGTAATATGATAATAGTAGGAGACTTTAACACCCCACTCACACCAATGGACAGATCATCAAAACAGAAAAGTAATAAGGAAACACAAGTCTTAAATGATACATTAGATGAGATGGATCTCTTTGATATCTTTAGGACATTCCATCAAATGCACAAGCAAGGCTGAGAGGAGCTACCCATGCCTGAGGGCAGGGGCGGTGGCTAAGAGGAGCTACCCCACACCTGAGGTAAGGAGCAGCAGCTGTGCTTTGCTGGAGCAGCCGTGAAGAGATACCCCATGTCCAAGGTAAGAGAAACCCAAGTAAGACGGTAGGCACTGAGAGAGATAATCAGAGGGCAGACAGAATGAAACTACAATCACAGACAACTAGCCAGTCTGATCACACGGACCATAGCCTTGTCTAACAAAATGAAACTAAGCCATGCCGTGTATGGCCACCCAGATGGCTGGGTCATGGTGGAGAGGTCTGACAGAATGTGGTCCACTGGAGGAGGGAATGGCAAACCACTTCAGTATTCTTGCCTTGAGAACCCCATGAACAGTATGAAAAGGCAAAAAGATAGGACACTGAAAGATGAACTCCCCAGGTCAATAGGTGCCCAATATGCTACTGGAGATCAGTGGAGAAATAACTCCAGAAAAAAAATGAAGGTATGGAGCCAAAGCAAAAACAACACCCTGTTGTGAATGGGACTGGTGATGGAAACAGGGTTCGATGCTGTAAAGAGCAATATTGCATAGGATCCTGGAATGTTAGGTCCATGAATCAAGGCAAATTGGAAGTGGTCAAACAGGAGATGGCAAGAGTGAATATCGACATTCTAGGAATCAGTGAACTAAGATGGACTGGAATGGGTGAATTTAACTCAGATGACCATTATATCTACTACTGTGAGCAGGAATCCCTTAGAAGAAATGGAGTAGCCATCATAGTCAACAAAAGAGCCGAAATGCAGTACTTGGATGCAATCTCAAAAACTACAGAATGATTTTTTGTTCATTTCCAGTTCAGTTCAGTTCAGTTCAGTTGCTCAGTCGTGTCCGACTCTTTGTGACCCCATGAATCGCAGCACGTCAGGCCTCCCTGTTCATCACCATCTCCCAGAGTTCACTCAGACTCATGTCCATCGAGTCCGTGATGCCATCTAGCCATATCATCCTCGGTCGTCCCTTTCTCCTCCTGCCTTCAAGCCCTCCCAGCATCAGAGTCTTTTCCAATGAGTCAGCTCTTCTCATGAGGTGGCCAAAGTACTAGAGTTTCAGCTTTAGCATCATTCCTTCCAAAGAAATCCCAGGGTTGATCTCCTTCAGAATGGACTTGTTGGATCTCCTTGCAGTCCAATGGACTCTCAAGAGTCTTCTCCAACACCACAGTTCAAAAACATCAATTCTTCGGCGCTCAGCCTTCTTCACAGTCCAAATCTCACATCCATACATGACCACAGGAAAAACCATAGCCTTGACTAGATGGACCTTAGTCAGCAAAGTAATGTCTCTGCTTTTGAATATGCTATCTAGGTTTATCATAACTTTTCTTCCAAGGAAAACCATTCAATATCATGGTTATCCAAGTCTATGCCCCATCAGTAATGCTGAAGAAGCTGAACAGTTCTATGAAGACCTATAAGACCTTCTAGAACTAACACCCTAAACAGATGTCCTTTTCATTAGAGGGGACTGGAATGCAAAAGTAGGAAGTCAAGAAACACCTGGAGTAACAGGCAAATTTGGCCTTCAAGTATAGAATGAAGCAGGGCAAATGCTGATAGAGTTCTGCCAAGAGAATGCACTGGTCATAGCATACACCCTCTTCCAACAACACAAGAGAAGACTCTACATATGGACATCACCAGATGGTCGACACCGAAATCAGATTGATTATATTCTTTGCAGCCAGAGATGGAGAAGATCTATACAGTCAGTAAAAACAAGACTGGGAGCTGACTGTGGCTCAGATCATGAACTCCTTATTGCCAAATAGAGACTGAAATTGAAGAAAGAGGAGAAAACCACTAGACCATTCAGGTATGACCTAAATCAAATCCCCTGTGATTATACAGTGGAAGTGAGAAATAGATTTAAGGGCCTAGATCTGATAGACAGAGTGCCTGATGAACTATGGACTGAGGTTCATGACATTGTGCAGGAAACAGGAATCGAGGCCATCCACAAGAAAAGGAAATGCAAAAAAGCAAAATGTCTGTCTGGGGAGGCCTTACAAATAGTTGTGAAAAGAAGAGAAGCAAAAAGCAAAGAAGAAAAGGAAAGATATACCCATCTGAATGTAGAGTTCCAAGAATAGCAAGGAGAGATAAGAAAGCCTTCCTCAGTGATCAATGCAAAGAAACAGAGAAAAACAGAACGGGAAAGGCTAGAGATCTCTTCAAGAAAATTAGAGATACCAAGGGAATATTTCATGCAAAGATGGGCTCCATAAAGGACAGAAATGCTATGGACTTAACAGAAGCAGAAGATATTAAGAAGAGGTGGCAAGAATACACAGAAGAACTATACAAAAAAAGATCTTCACAACTCAGATAATCAGGATGGTGTGATCACTCAGCTAGAGCCAAACATCTTGGAATGTGAACTCAAGTGGGCTTTAGGAAGCATCACTATGAACAAAGCTAGTGGAGGTGATGGAATTCCAATTGAGCTATTTCAAATCCTGAAAGATGACACTGTGAAAGTGCGGCACTCAATATGCCAACAAGTTTGGAAAACTCAGCAGTGGCCACAGAACTGGAAAAGGTCAGTTTAATTCCAATCCCAAAGGAAGGCAATGCCAAAGAATGCTCAAACTACGCACAATTGCAGTCATCTCACACGCTAGTAAAGTAATGCTAAAATTCTCCATGCCAGGCTTCAACAATACATGAACTGTGAACTTCCAGATGTTCATGCTGGTTTCAAAAAAAACAGAGAACCAGAGATCAAGTTGCCAACATCTGCTGGATCATGGAAAAAGCAAGAGAGTTTCAGAAAGACATCTATTTCTGCTTTATTGACTACGCCAAAGCCTTTGACTGTGTGGATCGCAATAAACAGGGAAAATTCTGAAAGAGATGGGAATACCAGACCATCTGACCTGCTTCTTGAGAAACCTATATACAGGTCAGGAGGCAACAGTTGGACCTGGACATGGAACAACAGACTGGTTCCCAATAGGAAAAGGAGTACATCAGGGCTGTATATCGTCACCCTGCTTATTTAACTTATGTGCAGAGTACATCATGAGAAACCCTGGGATGGAAGAAGCACAAGCTGGAATCAAGATTGCTGGGAGAAATATCAATAACCTCAGATATGCAGATGACACCACTCTTATGGCAGAAAATGAAGAACTAAAGAGCCTCTTGATGAAGGTGAAAGAGGAGAGTGAAAAATTTGGCTTAAAGCTCAACATTCAGAATACTAAAATCATGGCATCCGGTCCCATCACCTCATGGCAAATGGATGGAAAAACAGTGGAAACATTGGCTGAGTTTATTTTTCTGGGCTCCAAAATCACTGCAGATGGTGATTACAGCCATGAAATTAAAAGACGCTTACTCCTTGTAAGGAAAATTATGACCAACATAGACAGCATATTAAAAAGCAGAGACATTACTTTGTCAACAAAGGTCCATCTAGTCAAGGCTATGATTTTCCAGTGGTCACGTATGAATGTGAGAGTTGGAATATAAAGAAAACTGAGCGCCAAAGAATGATGCTTTTGAATTGTGGTGTTGAAGTAGAATCTTTAGAGTCCCTTGGACTGCAAGGAGATCCAACCAGTCTATCCTAAAGGAGATCCACCCTGGGTGTTCATTGGAAGGGCTGTTGTTGAAGCTGAAACTCCAATACTTTGGCCACCTGATGCGAAGAACTGACTCGTTTGAGAAGACCCTGATGCTGGGAAAGATTAAAGGCAAGAGGAGAAGGGGATGACAGAGAATGAGATGGATGGATAGCATCACTGACTCAATGGACATGGGTTTGTGTGGACTCCGGGAGTTTGTGATGGACAGGGAGGCCTGGCGTGCTGAGGTTCATGGGGTTGCAATGAGTCAGACATGACTGAGTGACTGAACTGAACTGATCCAAATGTAAAGAATACACCTTCTTCTTTGGACACATGGAACATTCTCCAGGATAGACCACATCTTAGGTCACAAACCAAACCTCAGTAAATTTGAGATAATTGAAATCGTATCAAGCATATTCTCCAACCACAATGCTATGAGGCTAGATATCAATTACAAGTTAAAAAAAAAAAACTGTGAAAAACAGAAACACATGGAGATTAAGCAATACATTTCTAATAACCAACAGGTTACTGAAGAAATCAAAAGGGAACTAAAAAAATTTCTAGAAACAAATGACAATGAAAACATGATGACTCAAAACCTATGGGATGCAGCAAAAGCAGTTCTGAGAGGGAAGTTTGTAACAATACAATTCTACTTCAAGAAACAAGAAAAACATTGAATAGACAACCTAACTTTACACCTAAAACAACTGGAAAAGAAAAACAAAAGAGAACCCAAATTAGTAGAAAGAAAGAAATCATAAAGATCTGAGCAGAAATCAATGAAAAAGAAATGAAAGAAACAGTAGTAAAGATAAATAAAACTATAAGCTGGTTCTTTGAGAAGAGAAATGAAATTGACGAACCTTTAGCCAGACTCATCTAGAAAAAAGTGAGAAGGATCAAATCAACAAAATTAGAAATGAAAAAGCAGAGGTTACAACAGACAATGGAGAAATACAAAGAGACTATTATGAAAAACTGTATGTAAAAAAATGGATAACCTGGAAGAAATGGACAGATTCTTAGAAAGTTCAATCTTCCAACACTGAATCACGAAGAAATAGAAATTATGAACAACCCAATTACAAACACTGAAATTGAAACTGTGATAAAAAAAGAAATCTCCCCTAAAACAAAAGTCTTGGACCAGATGGCTTCACAGGAGAATTCTATCAAACATCTAGAGAAGAGCTAATACCTATCCTTGCAAAACTGTTTTAAAAAATTTCGGAGGAGAGAACACATCCAAACTCATTCCAAGAGGCCACCATCACCCAAACCAAACAAAGACAACACAAAAGAAGAAAGCTACAGGCTAATATCACTGATGAACATAGATGCAAAAATCCTCAACACAATTTTAGCAAACAAAATTCAGCAACACATCAAAAAGCTCACATACCATTATCAAGTTGGGTTTATTCCAGGGATGCAAGGATTCTTCAATATAAGGAAATCAATCAATGTGATACACCATATTAACAAATTGAAAGATAAAAACCATATGATAATCTCAATAGATGCAGAAAAAGCCTTTGACAAAATCAGCACCCATTTATGATTAAAACTCTTTAAAAAAATGGGCATAGAAGAAACCTACCTCCACATAATAAAGGCCACGTATGATAAGCCTACAGCAAACATTATCCTCAGTGGTGAAAAACTGAAAGCATTTCCCCTATTATCAGGAATAAGACAAGGATGTCCACTCTTACCACTATTATTCAACATAGTTTTGGAAGTCTAGCTATAGCAATCAGAGAATAAAAAGAAACAAAAGATCTAGATCAGAAAACAAGAAGTAAAACTCTGTTTGTAGATGACATGATACTGTACATAGACAATCCTAAAGATAGTATCAGAAAATTACTAGAGCTAGTCAATGAATTTAGCAAAATTTCAGGATATAAAATCAATACACAGGAATCACTTGCATTTCTATATAATAACAAAAATCAGAAGGAGAAGTTAAGGAATCGATCCCATTCACCACTGCAACAAAAAGAAAAAAATATCTAGGAATAAACTTACCTAAGGAGACAAAAGAACAGTACACAGAAAATTAAAAGACACTGATGAAAGAAATCAAAGATGACATAACCAGATGAAGAGATATTCCATGTTCCTGGGTAGGAAGAATCAATATTGTGAAAATGACTATACTACAAAATGCAACCTACTGATTCAAAGCAATTCCTATCAAATTAACAATGGCGTTTTTCACAGAACTGGAAAAAAAACTTTCATAGTTCATATGGAAACACAAAAGACCCTGAAGAGCCAAAGCAGTCTTGAGAAAGAAGAATGGAGCTGGATGAATTAGCCTTCCTGACTTCAGATTATACTACAAAGATACAGTCATCAAGACAGTATTGTATTGGCACAAAACCAGAAATATAGACCAAGGGAACAAGATAGAAAGCCCATAAATAAACCTATTTACCCATGGGTGCTCTATTTTTGATTGGAAAAGGAAATGGCAACCCACTCCAGTGTTCTTGCCTGGAGAATCACAGGGACGGGGGAGCCTGGTGGGCTGTCGTCTCTGGGGTTGCACAGAGTTGGACGGCGACTTAGCAGCAGCAGCAGCCCTATTTTTGACAAATGAGGCAAGAATATACAATGGGGCAAAGACAGCCTCTTCAATAAATGGTGCTGGGAAAACTGGACAGCTACATATAAAAGAATGAAATTAGAACACTTCCTAACACCACACACAAAGACAAACACAAAATGGATTAAAGACTTAAATGTAAGACCAGAAAGTATAAAACTCTTAGTGGAAAACAGGCAGAACACTCAATGACATAAATGAAAGCAAGATCCTCTATGACCCACCTCCTAGAGTAATGCAAATAACAACAAAAGTAAACAAGTGGGACCTGATTAAACTTAGAAGCTTTTGCACAGCAAAGTAAACTATAAGCAAGGTGAAAAGACAATCCTCAGAATGGGAGAAAATAATAGCAAATGAAACAACTGACAAAAGATTAATTTCCAAAATATACAAGCAGCTCATACAATACCAGGAAAACAAACAACCCAATCAAAAAGTGGAAAAAAGACCTAAACAGACATTTATCCAAAGAAGACATACAGATGGCTAACAAACACATGAAAAGGTGCTCATCATCGCTCACTATTAGAGAAATGCAGTCAAAACTACATTGAGATATCACCTCACACAGGTCAGAATGGCCATCATCAAAAAGTCTACAAACAGTAAATGCTGGAGAGGGTGTGGAGAAAAGGGAACCCTCGTGCACTGTTGGTGGGAATGTAAATTTACACAGCCACAATGGAAGATGATATGGAGATTCCTTTAAAAACTAGGAATAAAAGCACCATACAATCCAGCAATCCCACTCTTAGGCATATACCCTGAGGAAACCAAAATTGAAAGAGACACGTATCCCATTGTTCATTGCAGCACTATTTACCATAGCATAGCTAGGACATGGAAGTAACCCAGATGTCCATGGACAGATGAATGGATAAAGAAGATTTGGTACATATGCACAATGGAATAGTATTCAGCCACAAAAAGAAATGCACTTGGGTCAGATCTAATGAGGTGTTGAGTCAGTTGAATCAGTTCTAGAGCCTATTATAGAGAGTGAAGTAAGTCAGAAAGAGAAAGATAAATATCATATTCTAACGTATATATACGGAATCAAGAAAAATGGTACTGAAGAATTTATTTTCAGGGCAGCAATGGAGAAACAGACATAGAGAATAGACTTATGGACATGGAGAGAGGAGAGGAGAGGGTGAGATGTGTGGAAAAGTAACATGGAAAGTTACATTACCTTATGCAAAATAGATAGCCTATGGGAATTTGCTGTATGTCTCAGGAAATTCATATAGGGTCTCTGTATCAACCTAGAGGGGTGGAATGAGAAGGGAGATGGGAAGAAGGATCAAAAGGGAGAGGATACATGTATACCTATGGCTGGTTCATATTGAGATTTGACAAAAAACATCAAAGTTCTGTAAAGCAATTATCCTTCAATTAAAAATAAATTAATTAAAAATTAATTAATTAATTAATACTTGATGAACAATGGAACAAATGAGTTATCATGCAGAACACAGTATAATATATAGATACACTGCAAGAGACTATGGGATTATAGTTTACTATTAAATACCTAGGGAGGCAGACAGCTAATGAGGTAGTGGTGGAAGCCCAAACATAAACTTCACAGTCTCAAATGACAGATGTTCTTCTCATAAACAAAATGTATAAGAGATGCCTATGACCAATTTCCAGACAGTCACCAAATATTTTTGGATGGTGATTTGACATTAAACTCAAGTGTCCAGGATAGGAAGGATAAATATAGGGCAAACTATACGAGAATGTAAGAAATGTTCTTTTAATATTGGCTCCAAGTTTGTTTGAGGTTGCAGGTGGAGCCAGGGAATGATGCTGCTGGACTGACAGCCAACCACAGGTGCTTGCATCTAAAGAGCTGAGAGAACAGAGAAGTTATACAGCCTATGAAATCCTGATAAAGACCCGCTTATATTTTGCTATTTCATATGTAACTTCCATGAAAATAAGAATGAAAATAATTTTAAGAATGTCTCCTTTAAAAATTAAGTATATTTTAATTCTCTGGCCAACTATTTGTAATATTTAAAATAAGTGAAGCAAAGACTGGGAAAAATAAGAAGGTAGTTAATGCTTCCTACCTCATAAGTAGTCAGCTAGCATTTTTATCACAAATGGATAAAACTGGATAACATTTTGAATTCAGTTTGTTTTAGCAACTTTTACTTTTAGTTCCAAAGCATTTCCTATTAATTAAAATTTTGTCTCCTGATGAAACTGTTTAACCTGGTTAGCTGATCAAAGGGAATTAAATTTCCTCAATGACTAAAGTCAGAATCTCCTGAAATACATAATTAGGATATATTCAGGCTAAGAATGAAATCAATATATGAAAGTGAGAAAATTTAATTGCTTGTTTTGAAGAGTCAAAAAATGCAAATATGATAGTATCTTACTATGAATTCCATGAATATTTTTAAAGTAGTTGTAAGTCAAAGCAGATTGAATTATCAAAGATAATGCATTTTCATGGAAGTTAAATACAGAATAATTTTTATGAAGAATTTCTCTAATGCTTGTTCTTTCTCCCTTTCCAGAAAAGGCAATAAACTTAAGAAAGGACAGAAAGCTATAATCATTATCAAGGAAAAAATGGTTATAAAAAAGAAAGAGGTAAGTTGATGACCCTTTTTAAAAATATATTAAATTAAAAAAAAAAACTTCCTGACTTTATACTAATGAATTAACCCATTTTCTACCAGATGAGTTGCAAATATCTCTCCAAGAATGCATTGACCTTTCATTTTTGTTTTTGGTGTTCTCTGGCATGAAATTTTATTGTTTATGAAGCAAATCATTGTTATACCCACAATGGATGGGAATGCCCTTACTATTCACTATAATGGTTAAGAATCTTCCTATCCCACTTACTATCTGTATAAAGTAAATCTTCTTTAAAATCTGGACAATAACTTACCTTCTAGTATTCTTAAAATGTTTAATATAAATAAATACCCAATAAATGGCAAAAACAATTAAAATTATTCATAAATAAGATTTTACCGCTGGTGAAAGATTTTCCTCATTTTTAAGAACACATTTAGTACTTCTTAAAACCATTTTCAAAATAAGAAATGGCTTTTGAATGATATTGAATACCTACTTAAGCAAAAAGCAATGTGTATATATATAAATAATTATGACTTATGGCTTCCCAGGTGGTGCTAGTGGTAAAGAACCCACCTGCCAATTCAGGAGTTGTAAGAGACGTGGATTTGATGCCATGGTTAGGAAGATCCTCTGGAGTAGAAAATGGCAACCTACTCCAGAATTCTTGCCTGGAGAATCCCATGGACAGAGAAGCCTGGGGGGTTACAGCCCACAGGGTTGGAAAAAGTCAGACATGACTGAAACGACTGAGCATGCATGCACACCCAATAGTTGTTGTACAGCAAAAATCAACGTAACATCGTAAAGCAATTTCCCTCCAATTAAAATAAATAAAAGTTATTGATTATAGAAAATTATTTTTAAAATAAATTGCTGAATTTGTTTTTAAAAACCATGTATTTAAAATGTCTGAATCTTTATTTAAATAAAATTGTCTACATAATTCTTTTATTCATCCTTTGCTGATTTCAGTTTAGAATGATACTAGAGACATAAAATTAATTGGGCAGCTCATTCTCATTTTTATTGGCCTGGAATAAATTATGCTAGGATCAGAAATAGCTATTCTTTAAAATATTGAAAGCCCACATCCACAAACCTATGTGGCACAGAACGTTTTGAGCAGTGATATTTATAAGTATACAATATTTCCCCCAAATTCTTTTATATAAATAGTTTGTTTAACTAGTAGTGTCAATTATGGCACTTTAAACATTTCTACAAAAACATCTATTCCGTTGAGATATATTAGTTTAGATATATATGTATATATATATATATATACATTATTTTAAATTAAAACAACTATTGCCAGCTTAATAGATTTTTCATGCTATGTTTCATTTCTCTTTCTCTTTGTAATTGGATTTAACTATTTAAGTCTTCTAAATATACTTGTTTTCTAGAGTTAGTAATTCTAATGTTTTCCTGATTTCTAGTTTTAATATGTATATTATAAATGACTTATTTTTAAATTGTTTTCCCTAGAGTCTTTTACAAATTAAAATACCATCTTCATAAATACATATTTATTAATATTTTCTTTGTTAAATAAGAAAATAATTGAAGTCTCTTTATCTCTACATTATATGATATTTTATATGATTTCTGTCTTTGATCTGTCTGTAATTTATTTTGATAACGATGTGTGAATTAGAATCTAACTATTTTCCCCACTAAGAGTACTTGAAGATTTCAGTGCTATTTATTCAATCAATCTTTCTTTCTTCACTGACTCCAAAGACCACATTTATGACAAAATAATGACATTCATAGTTACGTAGCTTTTGTGTTTGTGAGCTTTTTTATTTTATTCAGCTGATATATCTGATACATATACCTCACTTGTAATATTGTGATTTAATGCTTAATATCAATATCTGGAATAAACATATCTATCCTTACCCATTTCCCTTTTTCTTATCTTAACCTTTATTTTAACTTCACTGTATTGGCCAAAGCATTAGTATTTTCTACAGTCTTGAATAATCCCTTGACTTCCATTATTACACATTCTCTTGGTTTTACCTCTGTCCATCCAACTATTGCTTTTTAGTCACCTGCAAATGTATTTCTCTAGAGACATACTTATTTCCATGAAATAAGTGGAATTTATTGGGGTTTTTTTTGTGATTACAGGAGAAATAAAAAATTACCCAAATTTTAACACCTTCAGTTCAGTTCAGTCACTCAGTCGTGTCCGACTCTTTGAGACACCATGAATCACAGCCCTCAAGGCCTCCCTGTCCATCACCAATTCCCGGAGTTTGCCCAGACTCACGTCCATGGAGTCAGTGATGCCATCCAGCCATCTCATCCTCTGTCGTCCCCTTCTCCTCCTGCCCCCAATCCCTCCCAGCATCAGAGTCTTTTCCAATGAGTCAACTCTTCTCATGAGGTGGCCAAAGTACTGGAGTTTCAGCTTTAGCATCATTCCTTAGAAAGACATAATTCATAATTCTACTTTTGGCTATTAAGATTCTACTTGTGTCAAATCAATATTATCACAGTGAATCAAAAAGAGTTATAGATAAAAATTTAAAGCTGTTCATAAGCATTAGAGAATAACCAAGATGTTCAGAAACTGAGAGACCAGGATCCCTAAGGGAAAAAAAATTATGCATTGAGCTTAGTCTAACATTTGGTGTCACTATTTCCCTTGAAGTGTTTGTTGTTTGTAAACAATAGCTAAGAGTAAGAAGTCAAGCAGAAAGCAGCAAATAAAACGCTGAGAAGCCTAGCAGAATGTCAACACTCATGGTGTGAGGAGGACAAAATTCAGTTCAGGTTCTGCCAAGGATGAAACCTCTAGAAGTTATAGTTGGGATTCCTGAAATGTTACATCCTAGGAATAATAATAAAAGGAAATTGATCATGTCTCACAAAAGATTGAAATTCAGTTTTTCAACAGCTCAGTCCATACCAGATTAAGGTGATCCATAGCAGGCTGACAGCCAGAAACAAATGTAAATCTGAAAACAGAAGATGTCATGTAACTTCAAAGAAACTCATGTAGGCTTTAATGTGTGTGTACACACTGGCATTAAAAACAAAACAAAATTCCTATACGGTAGGACACAGTTTTAAATAACTGAAAGCAAGAGAAAATAGGCGTTATAAACAGAACCACAGGTAATAAACACTTTGAAGTTATTAGACTAGCACTGAAAATAACTCAGATTAATATATATTTTAAAAATGATAAAGTGGATACTTATAGTAGAACTAAAATCCATAAAAAGAACAAAATGGATAATCTAGAATGCACAAATAAAATAATTAAAATAAGAAATCAATAGATTGATTTAATAGTATATTAAAGACATGTGAAGATAACATTAGTAAACTAGGGGAAACATTAATAGAAAATATCTGGGCTAAAACATGGAGAGGACAAACAAGATTGTAAATTCAGAAGAGAGTCTAAAAGTCAGGTGGAAATGATATTTTTTAAAACCTAAGATATTTGTATTTAAAGTCTCCAAATAGAGGAAAGAAAGAGACAATGGCTAAGAATTTTAGAAACTGAAAATCGGAGTCATCACTGATAGATTCAAGAATTGTGACAAACCCCAAAATGGTGTGGTCACTCACCTAGAGCCAGATATTTTGGAGTGTGAAGTCAAGTGGGCCTTAGGAAGCATCATTAAGAATAAAGCTACGGGAGGTGATGGAATTCCAGCTGAGCTATCTCACATCCTAAAAGACGATGCTGAGAAAGTGTTGCACTCAATATGCCAGCAAATTTGAAAAAATCAGCAGTGGCCATGGACTGGAAAAGGTCAGTTTTCATCCCAATCCCAATGAAGGGCAATGTCAAAGAATATTCAAACTACCACACAATTGCACTCATTTCACATGCTAGTAAAGTAATGCTCAAATTCCTGAGCAAGCTAGGCTTAAAGAGCACATGAATTGAGAACTTCCAGATGTTCAAGCCGAATTTAGAAAAGACAGAGGAACCAGATATCAAATAGTCAACATCCATTGGATCATAGAAAAGGCAAGAGAATTCCAGAAAAACATCTATTTCTGTTTCACTGACTATGCTAAAGCCTTTGACTGTGTGGATCACAGCAAACTGTGGACAATTCTTAAAGAGATGGGAATACGAGATCCCCTTATCTGCCTCCTGTGAAACTTGTATGCAGGTAAAGAAGCAACAGTTAGAACTGGACATAGAACAACGAACTGGTTTAAATTGGGAAAGGAGTATGTCAAGGCTGTATATTGTCACTCTGTTATAATATTAAACATATTATAAGTATATATGTTAGTAAATATAATATAAATATATATAATATATATAAAATATAAATTAAATATATTTAACTTATATTCAAAGTGTTGTTCAATCATTTGGTGGGGTCCAACTCTTTTGCAATCCCATGGACTGCAGTATGCCAGGCTTCCCTGTCCTTTACCATCTCCTGGAGCAGAAGAGTACATCATGTGAAATGCTGGGCTGGATGAAGCACCAGCTGGAATCAAGATTGCCAGGAGAAGTATCAATAACCTCATATACACAGATCACACCAACCTTATGGCAGAAAGCAAAGAGGAACTAAAGTGTCTCTTGATGAAAGTGAAAGAAGAGAGTGGAAAAGTTGGCATAAAACTCAACATTCAAAAAGCTAAAATCATGGCACCCAGTTCCATCACTTCATGGCAAATAGAAGGGGAAACAATGGAAACAGTGAGAGATTTTATTTTCTTGGGCTCCAAAATCACTGCAGATGGTGACTGCAGCCATGAAATTAAAAGATGCTGCTCCTTGGATGAAAAGCTATGACCAACCTAGCAGTATATTAAAAAGTAGAGACATTTCTTGGCTGACAAAGGTCTATATAGTCAAAGCTATGGTTTTTCCAGTAGTCATGTATGGATGTAAGAGTTGGACCATAAAGAAGGCTGAGCACCGAAGACTTGATGCTTTTGAACTGTGGTGTTGGAGAAGTCTTTTGAGAGCTCCTTGAAGTCCAAGGAGCTCAAACCAGTCAGTCCTAAAGGAAATCAGTCCCTAGTATTCACTGGAGGTGACTCCAATACTTTGGCCACCTGATGCAAAGAGCTGATTCATTGGAAAAGACCTTGATGCTGGGAAAGATTGAAAGCAGGAGAAGGGGATGACAGAGGACAAGATGGTTGCATGACTTCATGAACTCAATGGCCATGAGTTTGAGCAAGCTCAGAAAATAGTAAAGGACAGGGAAATCTGGTGTGCTGCAGTCAATGGGGTTGCAAAGAGTTGAAACCAACTGAGCGACTAAACAACAATATTGGTAATATTGCCTAATGATATATGTATAAGTTTATTTATTGAAGTATTGTTTTTAATAGCTAAATCATGAATGATATCTTAGCTCAGATTGTTATAAGCCAAATGCCATTTATTGAGTGTTTTAAACAACAAATATGTATTTCTCACTGTTCTGTAGGCTGAGAAGTTTGAAGGTGCCAGCATGGTCAGGTCCCGATGACGGTGCTCTTCCTGGTTTTCTTACTTGGCAGAGACAGCTACAGAACTCAGGTCTCTGCATCCTTTTATAAGGGCACCAGTCCCATCTTGGAGGCTCTACCTCCAATTCCATGACTTCACCCAAATTTAAATACCTCCCAAAGACTCCACTTCCAAATACCATCACACTGGTGATTAAGGCTTCAACCTATGAATTGGTATCACGGTCTTCCAATGAGTCAGTTCTTCCCAACAGGTGGCCAAAGTATTGGAGCTTTAGCCTTAGCATCATTCCAGTCCATGGTGATTTTGGAGCCCAAGAACATAAAGTATACTTGCAGGTATTACTTAGTGGAACTACCTGGTAAAAGATTGTGTGCTTTTGTAATTTTAATAGACATTGCAAAATCAGTCTCTACATGGTTTATGTAATGTATGCTCCCATTGATTGTGTCCAAAGATGCCTTTTATTCCATATCCACTCTGATAGTGTGAGCTTTCAAATGTTTTTTTCATTTCTTAAAATAATAGGTGATATCTTAATTTTTATTTAGATATCTCTATAATCAAGATAAATGAACTTTTAAAAATATTTAAACACTTAATATTTTTCATTTTCTGAGAATTGTCCTCTACCATTTTTTAAAATTGCTGATGTTTTTTCCTTAAAGATTTGAAATGCCTCTACAAACATGAAAGTTAATTTCTCAGATATGTTGAATTTTTTTTGAAATTGTTCTTTGACTTTATGTTTTTATGTGGATATTTTAATTTTCACACAAATTTATTAATCTTTCTCTCATTTGAGCTTTATGTATTTAAAATTTTAGCAGTTCAGTCATGTCTGACTCTTTGTGACCCCATGGATTGTAGCCCTCCAGGCTCCTCTGTCCATGGAATTCTCCAGGCAAGAATACTAGAGTGGGGTGCCATTTCCTTCTCCAGGGGATCTTCCTGACTCATGGATAGAACCCACTTCTCCTGCATTGCAGGCAGATTCTTTACTGTCTGAGCCACCAAGGCTTTTTTATGTATTTAAAACATTTATTTCTAAGATCACTGGGGGAAAATATTCCCATATTTAATTTAGAATTTTGGGGGGTTTAATATTTATTAAATCAATGTTATTGATATTGATATTTCAAAATTAAGTCTATTCTCACTAAATTATTTTTTTCCATATAAACTTTAGAATTAGCTTGCATAGCTTTCAAATTTTAAAAACTGCCATATTTACATTGTTATCTTACCAAGGAATATAATAAATCTTGGCATTTATACAAATCTTTTTGATATCCTTTAGTAAAATTAAATTGCTTTTTGTTATATAAATGTACTACTTTTCTCATTAAGGTTAGTTTCTCATATATAAGGTATTTTTAAAATTTGACTTTTATTTCCATTGTATTTCATAACAGACTATTGCTTACATATAGATATAATAAACATATATAAATCCAGCATACTTACTGAGTCCTCTCTCTGTATCTAGTAACTGAACAAATTATTCTCAAAAATTTAAGGCAAAATAACAGTTATTTGCTTAAGGAAAATATTGCATTCTCCTTTTAAATGTTTATGCCTTATGTTTCTTTCTCTTGCTACTTGGCTAGATCTGCCAGACTAATTAATGATAGCAGCAATAATAAGCATTTTGCTTCTTTCTGGTTTTAATATGAATTCTTCTATTGCTGAAGCATTCAATCTGAGATTAGCTTTTGGATTAATGCATGTACACAATAATATACATTCATGTTAATGATTTACATTATGCATACAAATAGTTGTGTATATTTATTCACCATAATAAGGAGGAATTTCTCTGTTTCTATTTTAATAAGAATATTTTTATATAATTTTATTTATTTATTTATTTTTGGCTGAGTTGGATCTTCATTGCTTTGCAGGCTTTTCTCTAGTTGTGGGGAGTAGGGACTTCTCTTCTTTGCAATGTGCAGGCTTCTCTCTGTGGTGGCTTCTATTGTTGCAGAGCACAGGCTCTAGGCATGTGGGATTCAGTAGTTAGGGAATGTGGGCTTAGTAGTTGCAGTTCCCAGGCTCTAGAGCAGAGGCTCAATAGGTGTGGCACATGGACTTTGTTGCTCCATGGCATGTGGGATCTTCCCAGACCAAGGATTGAACCCATGATTTCTGCATTGGCAGGCAGATTCTTTACTACTATCAGGGAAGCCCTAATGGGCATCTTTTAAATGATTGTTTTGAATTTTCTAATACCTTTTAGTTTTATGAAGATAATCATTTCTCTTCCCCTTGCATATATCAAACAGTAAATCATAATAATAGATCACTTTATATTAAATCATCTATTCTTAGCAAGAACTTTTTATTATGGAAAATATATACTTTGAATTCTGTTTGCTACTACTTTATTTAGAATTTTTTGCATTGATATCCAACTGGATTGTCAATCCTTACATTTACTGTGCTAACCTGGGTTGAACAATAACAAAAGAGAGCATTTTCCCTTCCTATTTGATGGAGTTCTAACTCACAAGGAAGTCTGGCACAGCAGTTTTTTTGTGTGTGAAGAAATTTGGTCTTCAGCTTTTGTTTCTTTTAAGAAGGTGAGAGTAAAGGGGATTCCCATAAGGATAACAGCTGATCTTTCAATAGAAACACTTCAGGCCAGAAGGGAATGGCAGGACATACTTACAGTAATGAAAGAAAATAACCTACAGCCCAGATTACTGTAACCTAGCAAGGATCTCATTCAAATATGAAGGAGAAATCAAAAGCTTTACAGACAAGCAAAAGCTGAGAGAATTCAGCACCACCAAACCAGCTCTCCAACAAATGCTAAAGGATCTTCTCTAGACAGGAAACACAGAAAGGGTGTATAAACTCGAACCCAAAACAATAAAGTAAATGGCAATGGGATCATACTTATCAATAATTACCTTAAATGTAAATAGGTTGAATGCCCCAACCAAAAGACAAAGACTGGCTGAATGGATACAAAAACTAAACCCCTATATATGTTGTCTACAAGAGACTCACCTCAAAACAAGGAACACATACAGACTGAAAGTGAAAGGCTGGAAAAAGACATTCCACACAAATAAAAGACCAAGTAAAAGACCAATAAAGAGAAATAAAAGACCAAAAGAAAGCAGGAATAGCAATACTCATGTCAGATAAATAGACTTTAAAACAAAGGCTGTGAAAAGAGACAAAGATGGACACTACATAATGACCAAAAGATCAATCCAAGAAGAAGATATAAAAATTATAAATATATATACACCCAACATAGGCGCACCGCAATATATAAGACAAATGCTAACAAGTATGAAAGGGGAAATTAACAATAACACAATAATAGTGATAGACTCTAATACCGCCCCCACACCTATGGATAGATAAACTAAACAGAAAGTAACAAGGAAACACAAACTTTAAATGATACAGTAGACCAGTTAGACCTAATTGATATCTATAGAACATTTCACCCCAAAACAATGAATTTCACCTTTTCCTCAAGCTCACATGGAACTTTCTCCAGGATAGATCACATCCTAGGCCATAAATCTAGCCTTGGTAAATTAAAAAAAAAAAATGAAATCATTCCAAGCATCTTTTCTGACCACAATGCAGTAAGATTAGATGTCAATTACAGGAGAAAAACTATTAAAAATTCCAACATATGGAGGCTGAACAATATGCTGCTGAATAACCAACAAATCACAGAAGAAATCAAAAAAGATATTAAAATATGCATAGAAATGAATGAAAATGAAAACACAACAACCCAAAACCTGTGGGACACTGTATAAGCAGTGCTAAGGGGAAGGTTCATAGCAATACAGGCTTACCTCAAGAAACAAGCAAAAAGTTAAATAAATAACCTAACTCCACCTAAAGCAACTAGAAAAGGAAGAAATTAAGAACCCCAGGGTTAGTAGAAGGAAAGAAATCTTAAAAATTAGGGAAGAAATAAATGCAAAAGAAACAAAAGAGACCATAGCAAAAATCAACAAAACCAAAAGCTGGTTCTTTGAGATGTTAAATAAAATTGATAAACCATTAGCCAGTCTCATCAAGAAACAAAGGGAGAAAAATCAAATCAACAAAATTAGAAATGAAAATGGAGAGATCACAACAGACAACACAGAAATACAAAGGATCATAAGAGACTATTATCAGCAATTATATGCCAATAAAATGGACAAATTGGAAGAAATGGACAAATTCTTAGAAAAGTACAACTTTCCAAAACTGAACCAGGAAGAAATAGAAAATCTTAACAGACCTATCACAAGCACAAAAATTGAAACTGTAATCAGAAATCTTCCAACAAACAAAAGCCCAGGTCCAGATGGCTTCACAGCTGAATTCTACCAAAAATTTAGAGAAGAGCTAATGCCTATCCTACTCAAACTCTTCCATAAAATATCAAGGGAAGATAAACTTCCAAATTCAGTCTATGAGGCCATCATCACTCTAATACCAAAACCTGACAAAGATGCCACAAAAAAAGAAAACTACAGGCCAATATCACTGATGACTATAGATGCAAAAATCCTTAACAAAATTCTAGCAAACAGAATCCAACAATTTAAACAGATCATACATCATAACCAAGTGGGCTTTATCCCAGGGATGCAAGGGTTCTTCAATATCCACAAATCAATCAATGTAATATACCACATTAACAAATTGAAAAATAAAAACCGTATGATTATCTCAATAGGTGCAGAGAAAGCCTTTGACAAAATTCAACATCCATTTATGATAAAAACCCTCCAGAAAGCAGGAGTAGAAGGAACATACCTCAACATAATAAAAGCTATACATAACAAACCCACAGCAAACATTATCCTCAATGATGAAAAATTGAAAGCATTTCCCTAAAGTCAGGAACAAGACAAGGGTGCCCACTTTCACCACTACTATTCAACATAGTTTTGGAAGTTTTGGCTATAGCAATCAGAGCAGAAAAAGAAATAAAAGGAACCCAGATTGGAAAAGAAGTAAAACTCTCACTGTTTGCAGATGACATGATCCTCTACATAGAAAACCCTAAAGACTCCACCAGAAAATTACTAGAGTTAATCAATGAATATAGTAAAGTTGCAGGATATAAAATCAAAACACAGAAATCCCTTGCATTCCTATACACTAACAATGAGAAAAGAGAAAGAGAAATTAAGGAAACTATTCTATTCACCATTGCAACAAAAAGGATAAAATACTTAGGAATATATCTACCTAAAGAAACAACAGACCTATATATAGAAAACTATAAAACGCTGGTGAAAGAAATCAAAGAGGACACAAATAGATGGAGAAATATACCATGTTCATGGATCAGAAGAATCAATATAGTGAAAATGAGTATACTACCCAAAGCAATCTATGATTCAGTGCAATCCCTATCAATCTACCAATGGTATTTTTCACAGAACTAGAACAAATAATCTCACAATTTGAATGGAAATACAAAAAACCTAAATAGCCAAGGCAATTTTGAGAAAGAAGAATGGAGCTGGAGGAATCAACCTGCCTGACTTCAGGCTCTACTACAAAGCCACAGTCATCAAGACAGTATGGTACTGGCACAAAGACCGAAATATAGATCAATGGAAAAAATAGAAAGCCCAGAAATAAATCCATGCACTTATGGACACCTTATCCTTGACAAAGGAGGCAGGAATATACAATGGAGAAAAGACAATCTCTTTAACAAGTGGTGCTGGGAAAACTGGTCAACCACTTGTAAAAGAATGAAACTAGATCACTTTCTAACACCATACACAAAAATAAACTCAAAATGGATTAAAGATCTAAATGTAAGACCAGAAACTATAAAACTCTTAGAAGAAAACATAGGCAAAACACTCTCTGACAAAAACCACATCAGGATCCTCTATGACCTACTTCACAGAATATTGGAAATAAAAGCAAAAATAAATAAATGGGACCTAATTAAAATTAAAAGCTTCTGCACAACAAAGGAAACTATAAGCAAGGTGAAAAGACAGCCTTCAGAATGGGAGAAAATAATAGCAAACATAGCAATTGACAAAGAATTAATCTCAAAAATATACAAGCAACTCCTGTAGCTCAATTCCAGAAAAATAAAAGACCCAATAAAAAAAATGGGCCAAAGAACTAAATAGACATTTCTCCAAAGAAGACATACAGATGGCTAACAAACATATGAAAAGATGTTCAACATCACTCCTCATCAGAGAAATGCAAATCAAAACCACAATAAGGTACCATTTCACGCCAGTCAGAATGGCTGTGATCCAAAAGTCTACAAGCAATAAATGCTGGAGAGGGTGTGGAGAAAAGGGAAGCCTCTTACACTGTTCGTGGGAATGCAAACTAGTACAGCCACTATGGAGAATAGTATGGAGGTTCCTTAAAACCCTGGAAATAGAACTGCCATATGACCCAGCAATCCCACTGCTGGGCATAAACACCAAGGAAACCAGCATTGAAAGAGACACGTGTACCCCAATGTTCATCGCAGCACTGTTTATAATAGCCAGAACATGGAAGCAACCTAGATGCCCATCCACAGATGAATGGATAAGAAAGCTGTGGTACATATACACAATGGAGTATTACTGAACCATTAAAAAGAATACATTTGAATCAGTTCTAATGAGGTGGATGAAACTGGAGCCGATTATACAGAGTGAAGTAAGCCAGAAAGAAAAACACCAATACAGAATACTAACGCATATATATGTAATTTAGAAAGAAGGTAACGATAACCCTGTATGTGAGACAGCAAAAGAGACTCACATGTATAGAACAGTCCTTTGGACTCTGTGGGAGAGAGCGAGGGCAGGATGATATGGGAGAATGGTACTGAAACATGTAAATTATTACATGTGAAACGAATCGCCAGTCCAAATTTGATGCATTATACAGGGTGCTCAGGGCTGGTGCACTGGGATGATCCAGAGGGATGGGATGGGGAGGGAGCTGGGAGGGGGGTTCAGGATGGGGAACACATGTACACCCATGGCGGATTCATGTCAATGTATGGCAAAACCAATACAATATTGTAAAGAAAAAAATTAATTAAAAAAAAAGAAGATGTGGGTAGGTAGCAAGAGTCACCTTGCTATATATGATTTCACCTCCTCCCACCCATTCTGCTAGTCTCTTTCTGATGAACATGATGGTTCCTTTCATTTTCTCAATTACTTTGTCTTTCTCGCCTCCCCCAATATCAGCTATTTATTTTTATAGTGTGTCTATGTTTTTACTTGGACTTCCTGGGTGGCTCAGTAGTAAAGAATCTGCCTGCCAATGCAGGAGATGTGGTTCCGATCCCTAGGTCAGTAAGATTCCCTGGAGGAGGACATGGCAAACCACTCCAGTATTCTTGCCTGGTAAACCCCATGGGCAGAGGAGCCTGGCATGCTATAAGTCCATGGGGTCACAAAGAGTCAGAAACAACTGAGTGACTGAGCAAGCACGCATGCACATGTTGTTACTTATTTAAGTGCAGACCTAGTTCTGTAAACCCATTTGCATTTCCTTGAACAATTTTCACATTCAGTCATATATATTTTTCATTTCTGCTATTATCTTTAACTGTCCCTTACTTATAGTACCTTGTGAAGATGCCTATTCAAGCTTATAGAAGATATAAGACAAATTTCAAAAATTTTCTTCTGTTTTTAGTCACTTTCAGACTTGGGATGTTTTAAACAATTTTTCCTTTCTCTTGGCATCAAAATGCTTTTCAAAGACTCCATATTGTTATTGTTTTTCTGTGGTTTCTTCATTATTCATTTTCAAAAGGAAGAGATCCATGCAGGTCCTTCAATTTGCTGTCAGACAAGGTAACTCCTTATATTCTACTTGTTCACTGGCACACTTCACCTTAGATCTAGTCCCAGAAATTAGGCTGATATTCAGCCTTAGCCAAATTTCCAATTTCAAAATATGTAGGACAAGGACTATTTAAGCAGCATACTAAGAGACCTATAACAGTTTTCCTTGACTTTTCAGAGGAACAGGCTTCAGAAAACATCCAGACATACACATGGATGCATACACACACAGGATTCCTGCATGTATGCTGGAAAAGAAAGAGTGAAAATAGACCTTCCCGGGAAATATTTTTTACTAGCAGCATTTTCATTGTGGATTTTGTTTTTGTAAGAATAAGCTAGTAGTATGTATGCTCTATCTTCTGAACCAGAAAAGTGTTAGGGGCCAAAAGAAGATATAACGACTTTGAATGACTTCTAGAGGCAGCATTTAACATTTGGTTGCAAAGGTCATTCTGATCAAAACATCAGATGATACTTCATACATAAATGTTTCCTTCCCTAACCTTTACCCCTTTACCACATCAACATCTGCACTAGTACCCACTACATTTGTCCATATATTAGGAGAGTATGATTTCCAGGATACAATGCTGGAAGTACTAGAAGGGTTGTTCTGCATTGTGTTCTGGAACATGCAGTCTTATTAGAAGAGTGGTATTGATGGAGCTATAAGAGGAAGAGTCCTTGGGAATGGATAGTTGATGTAATACACACATATACAAACATATGCACAGACTTTGCCCATGGGATTTACCAGGCAAGAATACTGGAGTGGGTTGCCATGTCCTCCTCCAGGGAATCTTCCTGACCTAGGGATCGAAACCACAGATATAAAAATTTAAAGGCATAATTTAGTCTTCACTTATTAACATTTCTTCCTAAAATGCATCATTTTTTTGAGACTATGCTATGCCAACATTAGAAACACTCAGACTTTAGTAGGAAGTGCACATTATACTTTAGTAAATTTATAATTCAGTGAAAGAAGTTCACTTATGAAATCTAAAAATAATAAACCTACCACATCCTCTAATTTTGTGTGAGAAGTATTTCATTTAATCTCCAACCTCACATTTCCTCATATTAAATGGAGATGAAAATATTGAGCTAGATTATTAGCAAGTGATGAGCAAATTTAGAAATAATTGCGTAGTTCCTTAAACATGCAACTTACATAAATGTTATGACAAGCTCAAAACAATAAATAATCCATTAAGAATATGGAGTTTATACTTTCATTATAAAGCTGTGTTCCCTCAAACCTTGAATATTCCATGAACAATTCCATTAATCTTTTATATATATCAGACACAATGAAAATCACTGATATATTGCATATAAAGTACTTCTTAAAATAAGATTTTTAAAAATTACCTAAATTATATTCCAGCTCATTTTTCATATTAAAAAAGTGATAGTAAGTGCAAAAGATCAATTATTTTTCTCATATTATAATCAAGTATTAGTTTAATGTAACTGAGTGACAGCTGAACCCACTCTGATCTATTATATATCGAACTTTTCTTTTATATTGTCATCCAAAAGTAAAATAGTAAACATAAGCTTTTAGTAAATGGGTTTTATAAAGAACACTGGTCATGTCAGCAATTTCAGTTACTCTCTTTTACTTCCTCTACTTCTTTCCAAGTTCTTAATCATCTTCAGTTATAACTTATGGATGCATTTACTCATTGGTTTTCCTTGTTGGGATTCTTTCAAGCACATGGAAAAAACTTCTGTGGTCTGGTTTATATGATGAATTTGAGGATGGAGATTATTGGGTGACTTTTGGGCAGTAAAACTGAAAAAATTTGCTGCATTAGGTATTGATATGTTTCTGTTTCTATATTATAAATATTATCATCCATTTATTTACTTATGTAGATAAACATTAAGACAATGGTGCCCTAGAGAATCAGGAGTGGACACTTGCCAATATGTTTTTACTTAAATTGTAAATGTGGCATTAAAATACAAAAAAATGCAAGCATCAAAGGAAATACTATTCTAATTCCCCACAGATTTATTTGATTGCCTTCTATAGAAAATGAAGTACCATGCACTTGGGGAGTTTTAGCATTCCATGTTAAAAGAGAATTCTACATCATATCATACAAAAGCAAATTTCCCTTAGATAGTTGAAAAATTTTAAACTTAAATATAAAACTATTAAAATATTTTAGAATAAAATATAGAAGATATTTGAAGTGTTGGGAAATGAAAGCAGTATTAAAGTAAATATGTCACATAGAGAACAGTTATAAAGCTAGATTATATTTCAGTTCAGTTCAGTTGCTCAGTTGTATTTGACTCTTTGCGACCCCATGGACTGCTGCAATCAGGCTTCCCTGTCCATAACCAACTCCCGGAACTTGGTCAAACTCATGTCCATCAAGTCGGTGATGCCATCCAACCATCTGATCCTCTGTCATCCCCTTCTCCTCACACCTTCAATCTTTCCTAGCATCAGGGTCTTTTCTAATGAGTCAGCTCTTCACATCAGGTGGCCAAAGTTTTGGAGTTTCAGCTTTAGCATCAGTCCTTCCAATGAATATTCAGGACTGATCTCCTTTAGGATGAACTGGTTGGATCTCCTTGCAGTCCAAGGGACTCTCAAGAGTCTTCTCCAACACCACATTTCAAAAGCATCAGTTCTTTGGCACTCAGCTTTGTTTATGGTTCAACCCTCACATCTATACATGACTACTGGAAAAACCATACCTTTAACTATATGGACTTTTGTCAGCAAAGTAATATCTCTGCTTTTTAATATGCTATCTAGGTTTGTCATAGCTTTTCTTTCAAGGTACAAGCATCTTTTAATTTCATGGCTGCAGTCACCATCTGTAGTGATTTTGAAGCCCAAGAAAATAGTCTCTCACTGTTTCTATTGTTTCTCATCTATTTGCTGTGAAGTGATGGGACCCAATGCCATGACCTTCATTTTTTGAATGTTGAGTTTCAAGCCAACTTTTTCACTCTCCTCTTTCACTTTCATCAAGAGACTCTTTAGTTCCTCTTCACTTTCTGCCGTAAGGGTGGTGTCGTCTGCATATCTGAGGTTACTGATATTTCTCCCAACAGTTTTATATCAGCTTGGGCATCATCCAGGTGGCATTTTACATGATGTACTCTGCATGCAAGTTAAACAAGCAGGGTGACAATCTATTGCAATAAACTTGGGTAATAAAGTTTTATTTGTTTTTATTTATTTATTTTGGCCTCAGCTTCCTCATCTGTAAAATAGAGGCAACAATCTTAGCTCAAAGGTTTGTTATGAGTATAAAATTTGCTTAACTTATGTAAAGTGATTAGAATAATACTGTAACATAGCAGGATTCTGGGTCAATCGGGACCCAGATTGAGGATAGCAGTTGTCACAGTGATGTTCTTAATATGGTCAAGGAAGGAATTACTTCAGAGCACACATATTAATAGAAACACTGGGATGCCTCTTAAGCCCTAGATGTATCATATATTCTATCAGCCAAAACAAGTCATATGCCCAAGCACAACTTCAACAGGTTATGGAAATATATATATTTCCATATACTTCCCATATAAAGACTGGGGTAAAGAGTGAGTATTTTGGAATGATTATAAAACCACCACTTGCAAAATTGGTTCTTTGAGATTTGGTCATATATAACTGTGACATGGCATGGCTGTTTGAGTAAAAAAAAAATAATCAAGATTTTTGCACATAGGCTTGTTTAGAAAGAGTTTTAAAGAAGCATGGAATCATCAGCATTTGAGGAAACGTAGCATAAAGGATTTTAAGGAATGTAACTTTGATCTGTGTATACCCTTCACAGTTTTCAAGAAAGGCGAAAAAGGAAAATAATTATTTTGTAAGTGTTTTTTGCTTGCTGTTTCTTTGATTATGCCATCAGTCTGGGCTGAGAGTGTATGAACAATAGTGTATATAAGCTTTTAAAAAGAATTTACCAAGAAACTATTTAAATATCTCACTCATTTTGCCATACAGATTCATCTAGCATTCATAAAGTTGAGCATCTCTGTCTTCTCCCTGTAAGACTGGACTGGAATTCTGAGGATGATCTTCGTCACAATCTTTTGCCAGAGGCATCCTAGTTAAAATTCTGTCATGCAGAAGTTGATTCTGTCAATGTTTGGCAAATGCACAAGCCTTAACCAAAGTTCAAACCTCCCACCTCTGCCTGCTGCAGCTGTGATTATCAGGGACATAGATTACCATGGTTCCTGGCCTTGGTGACAGGTGTGACTTCTTAGTTTTCTGAAGCATGGTGATGAACCTCAGAGCCAGAGTAGCATTTCCTGACTTTTTCCTCTGGCTATTTCAGTGAGTATGTAAGCACTTAATTTCCTGTAATAAAACTTTTCCTGGTAGAAATACTTACAGTGATTTCTGTTTTCCTTTTCTGAACACGGATAGAGCATGTTTCATGTTAATTGCCCTTTATATTTTCTTGTTCATCAAATGCCTGTTCATAATCATTGCCCATTTTTTCTTATTGGTCTTTAAAATTAATTTTTAAAATAGCAATGTTTCATTCCTTTTGTGCTACTTCTTTTCCCTCTGGTTTTTTTTAAACTTTGCTAATGATTTCTTGTCATACTAAAATATTCATTTTTATGTATTAAATCAGGTATTGTTTTTCTCTGTGGCTCCTGATTTCCTCTAAATGCTTAGAAATATCTTCCTCATTCTATATTATAAATATATTTACCTATGGTATTTTTCATACTTTGTTACTTTATTTTTTAATATTTACAAAATTTGAAATTTATTTTTATGTGCAGTATCAAATAGGGTTATACATTTATCTTCAGCTTCCAGATTAACAACAGCATATGAGAACCACAGTTGTTTGTGTGCTGGAGTTTATAACATGTAGAAGGAAATGTTGAACAACACAAAGGCTGGAAGGGAAAAATGAAAGGATATTATTGCAAGAAATATATGCTCAAGGTAAAGTGGAATATTCCTTAGAGGTAGATAAGTAAAAGATGTACTCCATAAATGCTGACTCAAACAATAAAAATAACAAAATACTAAGTAATAATTAATAAGCAACAAAGAAAAAGAGAGAAAAAGGACAGGCCCCCAATCTATGGTATTTTGTTATGGCAAACTAAGCACACTATCTTTTTTGAAGCCACCTGAGCAGACAAGGCTAGTATCTCCCAAAAGCTTACAGATAACATCATACTTAACATTTAAAGACTAAGTGATTTTCCCCTTGTCATGTAATGAAGCAAGAATTTCTGCTCTCATTACTCCTAAATCAGCATTGTTCTGGAGGTTCTAGCCTATGAACTAGGCTATAAAAGAAATAAAAGGCATCCAGGTGGTAACAAAATAAGTGAATCAGTCTTTATCCACAAACAATATGGTCGTGTATGCAGAAGATTCTATGGAATCTATAAAATATAAATGGAAGTTATGCATCAGTTTAGCAAGATATTGTCTACACTTATTAACTAGAATTTCTCTGAAAAGAGAAGTTGTCTCTTCTCAGTCAGTCAATAGTTTACTTATTTTAACATGAACTCATGAACACCCGTTTTATAAGTTGGGTTATAACCCGATATTGTTATTTTTTGTTGTTGTTGCTCAAATTGTTCAGCTTTGGACACTGAGGGGCTCTTTTTGGTTGGCGTGTCTCCGTTCCTCTCTCCCTCCTCCATTCTTTCTTTTTCTTCCTCTTTCTTTTCTTCCCTTCCTCTTTCCCTCTGATCCTTCCTTCCTTGCTCCCTTTTAATCTTTTTTTTTTTTTTTCACTTTTGGAGTTCTTTCCTCTTTGACACTGCACAATGCTCCAACCTCCCTTCTTATTTTTTCCCAGGTCAAGGCCAATATTCAGCCACTTCACAAGAAGTTGTCCTACCTTTTATTTTTAAAAATAGTGCTTAGAAATTAAAATCATAAAATTAAATTAATGTACTGCCATCTCTAATGTAACATTATATTGGAGATATTATATTGGTGTATTTATATTAGAGAAATACTAAAAGTTTCCTTATAGCCTGACACCTTGCTTATTTGTTACTTTTTAATGGTGAGAAACCTGGTTGTCATTATCTACAATATATTTACTTACTTCTTCAGTCCTATTATACATGTACTTAGATTCAGAATTACTTAAATTGTATTCTTTGAGAAACAACTTTACCAGCCAAAGTGTTTGTGTAGTTCTTTTTGTCTGTAACCTTACAATATCTACTTAAAATACTGTTTGACAACACTACAAAGGTCAGCCCCTTTCTTTCACATCCTCTTCGGTGTAATTGTGTCTACAATTGTATTACAGTTAGATTCATGTATCACCAACTGCATTCTGTTTAGGGTCCTATTCAACATCACTACTGATTATTTTTTAATCCTATAACATAAACATCCTCTTGGCGTACAGTTCTATGGTTTTTGACAAATGTATAATCATGTTATCTACCATACAGAATATTTCTATCATCCTCAAAATTTTATTGTGTGCTCCTTATAATCAACTCTTCCTTTTGTCCTGCATCTGTTTTCACAGTCTTTCCAGAGAATGTCATATGTACATGTAGACTATTTAGCTGGTTTATCTCACTTAGCAAAATGCACTTAAGGTTTATCCATTTTGTTATGTGAAGCAGAAGTTTATTAATTTTGGTTTCTGAGTAGAATTCCATTGTATAGATATAACTATTTAACCACTCACCCATTGAAGGACAATTGCATGTTTTCAAGTTTTTGTGATTATGAATAAAGCTGCTATAAACATTCGCATACAGATTTTGTGTGAACAAAAAATTTTAATTCCCTGGGTATATATCTAGCAACAGAATAGTTGGGTTTTTATGCTAAGTATATGTTTAGCTTTATAAGAAACTATTATATCATTTTTAATTTTGATTAAGTCCAAAATATTATTTTTGTGGATTGTGATTTTAGTGTAATATCTAAAAACTATTTGCAAAACCCAAGATCATATAGACTTTTCCTAGACATTTTGTAGTTTTACTGTTCACAGTTACAACTATAATTCCATTTTAGATAATTTTGTGTTAGATGTGACAGGTCAATTTAACTTTTTTTTTTTAATGTGGTCATCCAATTGTTACAGCACGTTTTGGTGCAAAGACTATGCTTTATCTTTTGAATTGCCTTTGCACTATGTCAAACATTATTTTACTATTTTGTGTGGGATCTATTTCTAGTCTTTCCATTCTGTCCCACTGATCATTGTTCCATTGATCTGTTCTGTTCTTTCACCAGTACTATGTTCTTTTCTTCATCACTCTAGTTTACATGTAGTCTTGAAATCAGGGGTATAAGTTATCTAATCTATTTTGATATTTTTCAGAATTGTTTTGACTATTCTGTTGCTTTGTCTTTCTGCTTAAATTTTATATACAACTTGTAAATATTTTAAAACTGTGGTTTTGATAAACATTACACTGAACCTATATTTTAAATTGAGAAGGATTTACATCATAGCAATACTGTATCCTCAATCCATAAACAGAAGATGTTTCTCCATTTATTCAGGTCTTCTTTGATTTCTTTCACAAATGGCTTTTTAGTTTTCAGCATATACATTTAGTATGAACTTTTTTAGCTTTATTCCCAGTGAGTTTGAATTTTAGAGTAATATTATAAATGATATTTAAAAATTTTTTAATTCCAATTTTGCTGGTAATTAAGAATATGATTGACTTTCATATATTGAACTTGTATCCCAAGATCATTCTTTAAAAATGCTTATTAGTCCCAGAATATGTTGTGTATACCTTTTCTATTTTCCTACATATATTATCATGTATTTTAACATTGCAACTGTTTGGGTTGTTAAGAAAATAAGAAACAGTGCTGTCTTTCAAAAAATTTGAGTTGGAAAAGAGATTACCCTATTAAAAAGTAAAATACAATCAAAATTCTAATCCTTATAAAACTGTAACCTAACAGATGTTTTTAAACATATCTAAAGGAAACGTTAATAGATACGGCATTTAGAAAAGAAATAACCTGAGAGAGCAGAGTGGTGATATTTATAGATGAGTAGTTAAACAGTCAGCAGATTTCAGGGAAGATGGACACTGAATCTTAAGGACAATGAGTAAAGTTTCTGGTGTAGACAGGAATGGTTCATCATATGTGAATTTGGCCTGGATGAAACTACCTCCATTTGTTGGACTTCATTTCCTCCAAGCATCTTACTGATTATCATGTGGTTTCAGATTCTAAAGTCAGAGGGCTTTGGATCTATCCAGCCCCAGCATTCAATAGTTAGGTGCAGGTTTTTCAATATCTTTGAGCTCCATTTTCCTCATTTGTAAAATGAAGCAAAGAATAATACTTACTTCCTAGGATAGATGTGAAAATTAAATTAGATAATACAATGCAGTATGCTAACCTGGGCATATAAAATGGACATGACAGATAGTTGAGTTTTCATTGTTCTTACTGGCACACCAAACTAACACCTCTATTAAGAAGATGGCTAGATGAGAGATCCTGGCAGCCAGTGTCAATGGAGTGTACTAAAGGCTATGGGAGCAGAGGGGGCTGGAGATAAGAGTGCATCTTCCACCTGAGAGGACTGAGCAGTGGCAATTAGCCTCTTCTCATGGGGCTTCCCAGGTACTCAAAAAGAAGCAAGTGGGTACCTACTTGTGCCTAGGACATCATCAACCAAGAATGAACTATAATAGCCATGAAGACTTACACCTATAATATAAAGGTATCCTAGTAGGAAAACTTTTGCTAGAAAGACTAATGTGTCTTCTCCTTTCCCAACCCTGCAGATGCTGGAAGGAAGAGAGATACTGTGGGGCAAGAGGACAGAAAATGTCCTCTACCTGGCAATTTCTTTCCACCTGATACCTTGAAGGTACTGGCAGTGAGAAGGTGAAACTGAATTATTTATGAGATACAATTGATCAACTAGATTTTTAATATCTGAAAATGTATGCAGAGCTGTGTATTCTGCCTAAGAAAAGTAAACAGAACAATTTTGGAAGAAAAAACAAAACATTTTCATATTTGTACTGTACAGAAAACAGACTGTGCAATTAACAGGTTTTTGTAGCTGGGAACAATTTTTTCTTAATTGGGAACACTTTTTTTTTAACTTACTTTTTCATGTCAAGAAAAATGTTTACTTTTTCTTTCTTCATTTTAATGAAGTGTTAAAAGAGTATATGTAAGATAGGAAGCATAATAATAAAAAGAACACCACAAACCAAGCTGCAACTTAAGCGCTGTGTGCGAGTTACTCAGTCCTGTCTAACTCCTTGAGATCCAGCCAGGCTCCTCTGTCCATGGAATTCTCCAGGCAAGAATACTGGAGTGGGTGCCATTCCCTTCTCCAGGGAATCTTCCCAACCCAGGGATCGAACCTGGGTCTCCTGTGTTACAGGCAGGGAGGTGACAAATATTCCCTACTAAGTGTTCTCACTCATAGCATATACTTGTTTTCACTCTAGAAGTAATTGTTCTCTTCAATTTGTTTTTATTTTTTTGTGTTGCAGACACTGTCTGTGCCCAACATACATCCTCTTGACACTCACCAGTCTTGTGAATGCAGATGAAGTCTTACTGCCAGTGTCTGCAACTCTCTGCCTAGAGGGCTTTTCTGGAGTGGAGAAGGCAGGCTAGGTGTTGTATAGAACTTGATTTTCATTCTTTTAAAATATTATTTAACACACACACACACACTTCTAAGTCTTATATTGTTTAGTTTTGTGTTATCATAAATGTGATATTACACATTATGTAGTTTTCTGGGACCTGCTTTTTACATTCAGCATTGTGTTTCTGAAATTCAATTGTTCTGTATATACGTGTAGTTCATTCATTTTAAGACTATGTATACTGTTTTTTGACTACATAAACAGCATAATTTTTGAGTCAGCATAATTTTTAAAAATTCATTCTCCCACTGATGGACATTTGGGTTGCTTCCATATTCTTTCCACCATGAGTTGTGCAAGACTCTTAGGGAACCTGTGCAAAAATTATTGTATCAGAATACATGAGAATGTTTATTCCAAATTATATTCCAAAGTGGTTGTAGCACCTTATACTTCCTCTGGTATAAAAATTCCTATTGAATCAAATTCTCTGTAACATTTGGCCTTGATAGATTTCTTCATTGTTTCATGGTACTACCTTCAATATGGGGGTGCTCCGGGTGGTGCTACTGGTAAAGAACCCTCCTGCCAGTGCAGGAGATGTGAGAGACACAGGTTCGATCCCTGGGTCAGAAAGATCCCCTGGAGGAAGGCGTGGCAATCCACTCCAGTATTCTTGCTTGGAGAATCCCATGGACATAGGAGCCCAGTAGGCTATAGCCCACGGGGTCACGAAGAGTTGGTCACAACTGAGGCGACTTAGCACACACACATGCACCTTCAATATATGTGAAGTTATCAGTATGTATGGATCTGTCTGGACTCGTTGGAATAGTCATTGATTCATTTATCTGTTATCACACCAATAGCATGTTACATTTAATCTATAGTATATTTTGTAGATTATCTTAACATATCTGGTAGAACAAATTCCCCTCTTTTGTTTTTAAAGATTGACTTTACTATTTGCCGGTCTTTTTTTTTTTTTTTTTTCAAAATTATTTCTCAAAAAATATAAGAATTTTTTTGTGTGGCTTTCTTGATCATTTATGTTAATTTAGAAAATAGTGACTGTTTATAGAATTGAGACATATTATCCAGGAACATGTGATGCCTCTCTGTTTATTTAGATCATCTTCTGAGTTGATCTGAGATATCTAGATTTTGTCTATAGAGAGATCTTGTGTCATTCTAAGCCTTCCTTGGTAGCTCAGCTGGTAAAGAATCCACCTGCAATACAAGAGACCCTGGTTCAATTCCTAGGTTGGGAAGATCCCCTGGAGAAGGGACATGCTGCCCATTCTAGTATTCTTGGGCTTCCCTGGTGGCTCAGGCAGTAAAGAATCCATCCGCAATGTGGGAGACCTGGGTTCCATCTCTGGGTTGGGAAGATTCCCTGTAGGGGGGCATAGTAACCCACTCCAGTATTCTTGCCTGGAGAATTCCCATGGACAGAGCGGCTGGGCAGGCTACAGTCCGTGGGGTCACAAAGAGTCAGACACGACTGAGCGACTAACCACAGCACAGCAAAGGAATTCCTAAGCATTTTATTGTCTTTGTTACTGTTTTGAAAGTTACCATCTTTAAGGTTCATTTCTATTTCATTATTGTCATAGTAGAGAATCGAATCTCTCATAAGTAGATGTTCACATTATCTGCAAATTATGACAGTGTTGTGTCTTACCTTATAATGCTTTTTATTAATTTCTTTTTGCTTCTTTGTAGTCTTTGTCAGAATTTCCAATAGTAAGACAAACACAGCAGGATTAGTAGATCTTTTTGTCTAGTTTCTATCTTAAAGAGAACATATTAAAAGTTTTTTCATTACTTACAAAGTTTACTACAGGTTTTACCAAATTACCTGGTCAGTGCCACATACAAGAAAACAAAAAAGAGGCATACAGTTTGGAAAGGAAGGTGGAGAAATGTGTTTATTCACTAATAACATGAGAATGTACATAGAACTGACTATTCTTTTCTAATGGAAAATTAAACTTATTGTTTTTATTTTAAAAGTAATTCCTATTTTCAAAGAAGAGTTAAACCTGTAAGCTCTGATCTTAAAGGAAAAAAGGGGGGTAGAGAGAGGAAATTCTAAATAAATAGAAAGCTTACCTTATGATTTCTTACAGAAAATATTTTTTCTTTCTTTTAAAATTCATTTCTAGACTCCTACTAGGAAGGAACAAAGAATTTTTCTACTACATTCATGTTACTGTTTTGAGAGATTATCTACACAGAATCAAGGATGGCCATCAGACGGAACCAGACGGCAAGCTGTGATATTTTCCTGTCCCACTTGCATGAGACAAGTCATTTGAATATTTCTTGAAGTATTTAGAAATGATTGTATTTTCTGTACATCTAAAGACCCACCATCTTTGTCCATTATTTTCTAATGAAAAATTAAATTTATGATTTCTAGTTAATAATTTCTGCTTAAAAAATAGAAAGGTTTAGCTCTCTTGGGAAACTTTTTATTGCTGTAAAAACTTGATGTATTTTTACAGCTTTTTTTTTTTTTCAACATTGGTTGTAAAGAGTTGAAAACAGTATAAGCATTCTTTGTATCTAAATAGACTTATGCCACACAAAGGTATAAAAAGTGAGCTTAAACAGCTAAAACATTACCAGTGGGATTATCTAATAAACTTAAAGCAACTTGAGATGTATTGTCAAAAACTGAGATTATATCAGCATGTAATACCAATTTGTCTGTGTTTAAAGCTCTTATTTTTGCCATATTTTATCAGTCTAAGCAAATGCTTTTAATGTACTTGAATGTAACTGAATTTTTCTCTACTATAGCACTTCAATTATTTAATAACTTTTATACCACTCTTGCGGAGACGGCAATGGCAACCCACTCCAGTACTCTTGCCTGGGAAATCCCATGGACAGAGGAGCCTGGTAGGCTGCAGTCCATGGGGTCTCTAAGAGTTGCGCACGACTGAGCGACTTCACTTTCACTTTTCACTTTTACGCACTGGAGAAGGAAATGGCAACCCACTCCAGTATTCTTGCCTGGAGAATCCCAGGGACAGAGGAGCCTAGTGGGCTGCCTGGGGTCGCATAGACAGGCACGACTGAAGCGACTTTGCAGCAGCAGCAGCAGTAGCAGCAGCATACCACTCTTGAAGTTTTCTATTTAATAATATTCATTCTTTATATTTCAACTAAGATGTGAGATGTTTTTTGAGGACTGACAGAATCATATTTCTAAAGGGTTGCATTTACCATGTATTCCGACTATTCATTTTCAATTGCAAGCATAATCAATAGTCTAGATTTTAAGATATGTTATGTAATAGAGAAGTAATTAGACTCTGAAATTTTTCCAGCTTTTGACTAATGAAAGTGACAACAAGAACAGATAATTAAATTCAAGCATATCCCATGACCTAGCAAGTACTTTCCTGCATTTTGCCAAAAAGATTGCTCAGAAGGAGCTAGTCTAAATTTTTACATTTTTAGAACTTATCTAAAATGTTGTTTAAAATAATGTTGATAAAAATAAAGTACATTTTATTTCTGCTCACTCTTCATTTTTACTATAAGAAAGCTTTATAACTTGGTAATTGAGAGGGTTCTGAGTCAGACTGCTGGGTTTTATCATTTCCAATTCTGGGACCTTAGTCATGTTATCTGAGTGATTTGTACCTCTGGTTTCTTATATAGAAAAAGGAAATAATAATATGGTTTATTTCAAAAGACTGTACTTTATGACATAATATATATTAGGGATTATAAAGTTGACACATAGATAGCACCTGATTAGAATTAGGAACTTATTACTCTGAATTGACACAGAATATTTAGTTATACACTTGCCATATTCGACCAAAAAAAAAAAAAAAACCCTTCAGGAAAATAATTCTTTCACTCACTCAGTAAAGACATGTTGAGAGTGTACAATCAGGAAATGTGCTAAATGTTGAAGGAAGGATAAGAAGTGTTTCTGACCTAAAGGAGGTAACTGGACATAGGGAGAAAAAATATTAGCTAGGTATTTTCAGAAGATATTATGAAACCAGTTCACGCATTTCCTCATTCCTAGAGAAGCACTAAATTCCTTTATGGTGATGAATGCTCCTGGTGACTAGCAGAAACCTTCTGCAAAAATATGTATGTGACTGCATGCATGCCCCCTTCACCAAGATCACATATATACTGACCTCCCCCCTTGCCTTTTTGGAGTAATTTCTCAGGGCTATTGGACATGCTGCCTCCAGGGCGATAGTCCTCATTTTGCCCCTAGATGAGTCAAATTTAACTCACAACTCTCATGCATTGCATTCTTTTCAGCTGATAGTACTAAAGCATTTGTTTCACAGACTATAGAAAAATAAGTAGGAGGCCAGATGTGTCTGTAGGCCATATTTTTTTTTTTCTTGTCTGTAGTTTCTTGACTTCTGAGATAGAAAGATCACATTTCTGGGAGTCATGGTTTTAAGCGAAGTCTTTCTGGAGGAGTATGACAGATATAGGAAACAGATTTAAATATAGAGCACAGATAATCCAGGTGAAAATGAGTGAAAGAATAATGTGCAAAGCATAAAATAGCATGCACAAATAATAGCCACCTATAATAGCCATCAAAACTGAGTTCTTACTTTGTACTCTGCACTTCATGTAAATTATTTAATTTATTCATCTCAAGCCATGTGACATAGTCATTATTATGCCTATTTTGCAAAGAAGAAAATTGAGACTTAAGAAATTAATCATCTTGCTATGGACACATAGATTATAAATACCAAAGGGGTGTTTTGAAACTGTATCTAAGTGATTCCTGACATGAGCTCTTAAGCATTATATTATACTATCCGATCACATTTTTAGCTATTTAAGAAACAATGAATACTGTGGCCAAGGCATTGAATGTATTTCAGTTGATGGAAGAAATGGGGGCAGGATCAATGCTTTATTCATGACTTTGGAATTTATCCTGAGGGTGAAGGAAGAACTTACAGGATTTTAAGCAACAAACCTTTGTTTTAGAAAAACGATTCAAGCAACATGGTGGAGGAAAACTTGCTGACAATCAAGGCCCTCAATCAATATTTGTTAACTTTAAAAATAATAATAGGATAAATTGAAGGGGTTGAAACAGGATACGTGAAATGCATTTGGTAGATATAGCAATGATCGAGGGAAGAGGTTGCTGCTACTGCTGCTGCTAAGTCACTTCAGTAGTGTCCGACTCTGTGCGACCCCATAGACGGTAGCCCACCAGGCTCCCGCGTTCCTGGGATTCTCCAGGCCAGAACACTGGAGTGGGTTGCCATTTCCTTCTCCAATGCATGAAAGTGAAAAGTGAAAGTGAAGTCACTCAGTCGTGTCCGACTCTTCGCGACCCCACGGACTGCAGCCCACCAGGCTCCTCCACCCATGGGATTTCCCAAGCAAGAGTACTAGAGTGGGGTGTCATTGCTTTCTCCGGGGAAGAGGTTAGGAGGGTCTAAATGCAGACAGTGATTGAGGTAACGGGAGGAGACATAATAGACATACAGTGGTTCTCAAACTTAAATCCTTAGTATAAATTAATGTGGTGCTTTTAAAAATTACACATGCTGTTATGTTGATGTTTGGCAGAAACCAGCACAATTCTGTAAAGCAATTATCTTTCGATTAAAAAAATTAAATAAATTAAAAAAAATTTTTTTAAGGAATGGAGATGAAGCTAGAAAATAGCTTTGGACCATAGTTTGGTATCATAATTCAGGAAAATGGGAAAATGTATGTAGTTATATATATATGTTTAAATTATTTTCTTTTTGAACTGAACCATTACACTAATGAACTAATCTTTATCTATCCCTAATGAACAATTTTTACCTGAGGACTACCACTTTGCATTTTTACTGCAAAGATTTTTAATGATAATGTCTTTCAAAAATAAAGTTGAAATAAAAGCTATTAATAATAAAATAAAATTATACATGCTAAATATCATTCCTGGAGAGTCTGATTCAATAGGCCTGGGTGGGAAGTAAGCTTCTACAGTTTGTAAACACTTCATGGATGATTTTGTCAGACAGTGCAAAGAAGCACTGGGAAATAGAATAAGTGCCATGTATTTTGATACATTTACCAAGATTGGGGGTTCCCATGTGGCACTAGCGGTAAAGAATCTGCCTGCCAATGCAGGAGGTGCAAAAAAGGATGCAGGTTGGATTCCTGGATTGGGAAAATTCCCCTGGAGTAGGAAGTGGTAACCCACTGCAGTATTCTAGCCTGGAAAATTTCATGGACAGAGGAGTCTGGTTGGCTACAGTACATGGGGCCAGAAAAAGTTGGACACAACTGAGTGACTGGGCACATTGACTAAGATTAGGGATGAATGAAGTGGAAGAAAATAAATTTCAAACCGAAGAACATGCAGCTAGGTCATACTGGGTACATTCAAATAGAGACACCCAACAGGCACTGAATATAGCTTCCAGTGCTCAGGAGCAGGGCTAGACAGCCAATAGAAACAGAGAAGTCAGTTATCATTCATAAAAAGAGGATTTAACAGATGTACAAGTTATGTTACAGCTGAATTCAGGATCAGAGTGCCTTAGAGGGTAATCAGGCATTGGAACCAGAGGCCTATTGGCTTCCCAATGTCTTTAAAACACACCACTTTACAACTTTGGCTTTGTCCTTTATTAGGGTCAGAAGG